>NC_056726.1:222694553-223067053 GCF_019279795.1 Protopterus annectens
AAAATCTACAGGGCAAGATGGCCTTTGCTGAATGAAGTCCAGCAGAGGCTGGTGCCACTGGAAGACTTGGAGGCCTCATGGAAGACCACTCTGAAGATTTTAAATCCCTTTACTTCAAGGTGCAGACGCCTTGGAGTTGATTATATTAAAATGGGTGTAGGAGACCCAGCTACTTGCATGGAAGGTGTAGAAGCTCTGTGCCCCACAAAAAAAAAAGAACAAAAAAAAACAAGATTTTCCTTGTTATAGCACAAGTAGCTATGCTTATTTCCCATAGAGCACAGCAGATGCACCACACTTGTCTGAGACAGTATAATGATCATTGTTCAAATATGGATTCAAGGTCTGGCCTTAATCCTGAAATGTGTGACAACTTGATCTCAGTACAAAAATATTATTATCACATGTGAGTTGTGTGCTGGTAATTTTCTATCACAAATAATGATGTCTGCTGCAAAATTTTGGAATTCCATATGAACACCTCCTAATATCCACAACATGTACTTCTACTGGAGAGGTATTTAAGGTCTTGCTTACCATAGTTTACACTTTTTGCTTTGCGCTATTGTTGTTTCTATTACACCAAGGTATCAACATTATTGAAAGATACATGCCGTTCATGTTCCTTAACTACAATGATGTATGCAGTGCTATGATTTTTGCCCCTATATTTAGCCTTTTCTCTCCTTGATTTGTTTTCTTTTTAAGCTCAGACATGTTTAAAGGTTTGCACATTATTAGATAACAGAACAAAGGCCATACAAATATTCCTAACAGTAGAAAGTGTAGTGTCCGAGCACCTTTTATTCTAAAATTCAAAGAAATACTCGATTCTTTGGGCCCTCTGCTATGATTTTTAGAGGCAGTGCTATGATTTTTAGAGGCAGTGCTAGGACTTTTCATGTTCGGAGAATGACAGGTATAATCCCATTTTTTCTGTCTAGAAAACATTAATGTGAAAAAGGAATTAGTTAAAGAATACTAACATAGTAAATCATGTTTAACTCTTCATATTTTTCAAAGTATAAATAATCTTTTCACATCAGTTTTGAGCTTTAGTGATTTCTATGGCACTTCCAATGTATCTAAGTGAAAGAAGGTACTTCGTCAGCTGCAGAATGTCATCATAATGTATTTGACATATGAAACAAAAATGCAGTTATGACTTCAATTATAGCAAATATGTAATGGTGGTTTGAACTAAGACATTACCAGACATTAGGCCTCTTATTCTGTTTTACCTTTTAGTGAAATGACATTGTGAAAAACACAAACATTGCAGCCTAACAGTGAATACTATGGCCATCATGTCTAAAAGTACTGCATGAAAGAATAAGCATAACAATGATTGAAGCCCACTGTTATCTGCAGTAAAGCTAAAGTTAACATTTTATGATGTATTGCAACAAAAATAGACATGTTTTACAGATATATATGCACTTATAAAATTACGTTTCTCTCTTTTCTAAGGCTGCTGTTTTTTTTTCACCAAAACATACCATGTTAAACATAAACAGAACATGCTGGAGGGATAGATTCCTGTCCCAGAGACTTCCCATACTCTGGAACTGACTACCTATCTATATCAAACAAAGCTCCTCATTAGCACTCTTCAAGAAAAATCTTGATGATTGGATGGGAGACAGGAAATTCACCCCAGGGATCACTTCTGTAGCTCTGCTCGACAGGACTACAGGAAAATAATTCTCTTGGGTGGCAAAAGCCAGGGTACCTTTTTGGCTAGGCGTATATAGGCCCTAGGGCCAATAGCCTAGTACCTACTTATGAACCTATGTTGCCAAGATATCATCCTATGCATCTATCAGTCCAACTCATGTTACCCAGTAATGTTTCCACATGGCTGTCCTCCTTCCTGTGCAGTTTGTGCTGTATTTCTGTAATAAGTAGTGACTGCTTTATGCTATGCATCTGCAGTCCTTCAGACTTTTGTTACGGACCCCATGTAGTTTCCTATAACTTGTATGAGCTCTGTTTGAGTGATCATTAGTTTCACAAATTGAATTTATATGAGTTAGTGTTCCTCTTCTGTTCACTCACTACTTGTGTGGAGATTATATTTACTCAAGGTAAATGGATTCTTGCTGAAATGTATGAGGTACTGTGTTTATTTTGCACATTTTGATCCTTTACAGTCCCTTACTTATTTCTATATTTTTCAATAACCTTCTACAAAAATATTTAAAATGTGCTTTTGTATACAGTGGTGTCTGTTACTTTAAGTGTTGCATTGTCTCTGGCAGCCATTTTAGGCTGTTTTAATGAAGTATACAAATGCAATTATCTCACCCATCTTCCTTTCTCCTATAATAATCCATCTGTCCTGCTGGGTTTGTGCATGTGTATGAAGCAGTAGCAGACTTAATAGTATGACAACAGTTTGACCACTTGCAGGTATTTACTGAATCACACCTCTATGCAATGCATAACCATGTGCTCCAGGATACTGGCATCTAGAATATCAGAGACTACACCATTCCAGATACAGGGCATCTTAATGATGTAATACAGTCTGTCTCAGTTGCATGGACGACAACTCCTGGTGAACCTTTCATGTTGTGGAAGAAAGATATATCACTGACAAAGTAAAGTGAGATTGTTTATAATACATGCCACGGTAATTAAGTATAGTTATTTAATTTATTGATTAAGTAATAACTTTAAGTACATAACACTGCAACAACACTGAGTCAAACAACAATCATTTATGCATGACTGGAAATTGCTCTTTTAGTTCTTTTACTTGAAAATCATAATAAGACAATTATTTATATTACATAGACTGCACTTGTATAGAATGTAAAGCAGTTTTATCTGAAAGAGAAACTTTATAGAATTGCCAGTATTTATACTTGTCTCCATATATTTGTTAAACCATTTAAACTGTAATGTGTATTCACTGTGAATCATCTGTTGCATGTATTAGATCAAAATGACTACAATGATCAACCCTCAAAATCATGAGGTCAAATGAATGAAATCATGAATACTTTGGGCTAGCTTTTTTTTAACTTCAAGGTTCCTTACCCAGAGAGTTATTTAGTTAGTTGTTGTTGTTGTGTCTTTCGGCTTATCCCGGTTAGGGGTCACCACAGCGGAACTCCGGTCCGCTAATGTTTGGTAGTGGATTTTTACGTGCCAAGTTACCAGCCCTGACGCACATGACATCTTAAGGTCAGGGCATGCAGTGGGCCATTTGTGGAGTTGTCACCTGCTTCTGTGATTGGCATTACATTTATATGACATTTTTTCTTGTAATTTAATTAACTTTCTGTGATTTTGTTTCATCTTCACTTCATGATAATGCCTTGTATACTTTGATTGTATTTATGCCCTTCTCTCAAGGCTGAGACTGAAATTTGTCCACTGGGATCAGTCCACTATCCCAGTAAGCAAATTAAATAAAAAAGTCAAAAGATGCCTCTGGCCATTGTTACTTCCAGATGGAAATTGTATGTAGAGTAGTGTCCTGGAAACACTTCGACTAAATCAATTCTAGTTTAAACTTGCCTGTTTAGAAACGACTCTGCGGGTTGCTTGGTCTACTATACAGCGTAATGTAGTTCAGTGCTGCATTAAGAACAGCGATATTTGTTTTCATCAAATAGTATGTTTGGTAGCTCTATCATTCCCGTTTTAAACATGTGACTATATCCCTCTGCTAGACCATTCACAGCCGAATGTCAAGAGGCACTACTCAGGAGAATGCTACTATGTTTAATGGAAATGATAACATTTTCAGACATAAACTGGGCATTATTACTATTAATCTGAGTGTATTTCCTGACTGGCTAAAGAATAACAGATCTTCTGACTCTGGTACATTACATACTCAGAGGTTTGCTAAAATCTGTTGCAGTATTTGAAAATTACAGAACAATTTAAAAAAACTCTACTCTTCCCTTCCAGAATTCTTTATTTAAACATAAATATTTAATCAGTTATAACAACACTGTTGATATATATTTTTTTAACACAAGCATCTGTACAAATCAGTGTAATAGTCAAATGACACAAATTTATTTATACAACTACAGCTAACTATGCTGGCATATGTTACACATGCATTGCCCTGTTCTCCCTGGCATAGATGGCAATACCTCACATTGTCACAACCAATACAATAGACTATGTAACTGTGACAATAAAGACAACCCTAGAACATATAACAATTGTTGGAGTGTATAGACCACCAAAGTCAAGTGCTGATGACCTGAGGAATCCATACATTTCTTGTATGAAACACTGGAGGAAAGAATAATATTAGCTGGGGACTTAAATTTACCAGAAACAGATTGGAATAATATTGATTCAACAACATTAGTAAGGAAATTATTCACAACGTATGTTCAGGAACAACAATTGCTTCAGATTATAAAAAAAAAACTACCAGAGAACATAACATGCTAGACATTACTGTTACTTCAAGTCAAGTTTTACCACCATTGATGTGTAATAATCATGGGGTTATAAAGGTTAATCTGTTGTTAAACAATTCTGCCAATGTTGTTGTGTCTTTCGGCTTTTCCCAGTTAGGGGTCGCCACAGCGGAACTCCGGTCCACTAATGATTGGCAGTTGATTTTTACATGCTGAGTTGCCAGCCCTAATGCACAACCTTCAACGAAGGTACGCCCATTCACACATGTCTCCACGCAGAAGATGCTCTAGCTGAGAGTCGAACCGGTCAGTGTCTTACTGTGAGGTGACAACGCTACCGCAGCACCACCACCGCGGCTCTAAACAATTCTGCCAATAATTCCGACAAACTGACATCTAAACCAATGCACACAAGATTAATTACAGATTATATGGAAGCAAAACAGTCACTATGTAAAACTAGCTGGAATGATGTTTTCAGTGAAAAACTTGCAAATAGAATGTAAAAAGTTTTGAAAGACAAATTGTTTGAGTGCAAAAAATCAAAAGAATATTTAACATCAGGAACTAGGCATACAACTTCAGGGGAATATATTTCCATTTGAGCAAGATACCTGATTAAGGTGAGAGACAAAAAGATATATAAGAAATTCAAGAGAGGTTAAACTACAACTTTGAAAATTGAAATAAACAAGCTGGACAAACAAATTAAGCATAGTATGACGCATACCTCTCAACTGCGCAGATTTTTGCAGAATGTCCAGATTTTCCCTCATATTTTTGGTCAACATAAAAATTGTTTTTTTTTTGACAAATCACTTGGATGACCTAAGGATTAAAGTCACAATGTAATGACATGCATTTGAGTTTCAGACTTCATATCCTTCAGAAAAATGCATGTTAACACAAATTCTGTTATGCTAGCAACTTTCTAAGTCTATAAAAGCAATATTTAAAACTTGTCCCTATTTTTTGGGCCTATGTCCCTCTATTATGTCAGACTTTGCCCAGATTTCTTGCACTAAGAAGTTGAGAGGTATGAGTGTGAGACAAGATCGAGAAAAAAATTTGAAGAAAATGTATATAAAGATACTGAGCATAATACAAAACCATTTTATAGATACATAAGATGTGGAAGGAGTAAAGACATATACATTGATAAACTGTGTGTAGATTCTAAAATTTATTCTCAGACACAACAGATTATAGATTTATTTACAAAATCGTATGCAAAACAGTTTGGCTCTACAAAGGGGGTGATAAGTTGTCCTAGTGACATCCAGGTAACCAAAGAAATTGGAATCAAATTAGATTATATTCTAAAAGAACTGTGCAAACTGGATCCAAACAAAGTAGAGGGAGGGGACAGAATTAATAATAATGATCTAGAAACACTTCAGCAAGAACGTACAGTACTGTTATATCTGTTATTTACTAGGTCATATAAATATGGGGAGAGTCCTCAAGATTGGAGACATGTGCTTATTAAACCTGCCTTTATGGGAAGGGGAGTATGACAAACTCAGAGGCATATAGACCCTTAAGTCTGCTTTTATGTTGTGGAAAAATAATGTTGAAGGTAATACTGGATAAGTTATTGTCAGAACTGGAATGTTTTGGGACTTTAAACCATATATCAACATGCATATGTTGAAAATAGATCTATTACCACCTGTAACATGATGTTCTGTTACAATATAATAATAGCTATGAATGAAAAATCGTGCTGTGATGTAATTTATATAGATTTAACTTCAGCATTTAACAGGGTCCTACACAAAACACTGATCAATAAATTAGAACAACTAAGTATCGATGAATTCTGGATAAGATGGATAGCTGGATGGCTTACAAATAGGGCATGGCAAGCAGGGCCAGCCTTTTGTCAGCTGGTGCCCAAGGCAAAAGGGCTCCACAACTTCCCCCACATCACTCAGTGCCCCATCCTGTTCTTCCTACATCATCCAGATTACTTTTTTCTTCCTTTTTCTCAGTTTGTCTTACTCTTCAGTTTTTTTCCTATATTCATTTAACATATTTTAAAGAAACAGTTTCTTTACTACAAAAAAACAAATAAATATGGAAAAGCATCCCTGCTAGAGGAGCACCCTAGGCGGCTGCCTAGTTGGCCTATGCCTAAGGCTTGCTATGATGGAAAGGATCATGCAGCAATCAGACAAGTGAAATTCTTGGTAAAGGTCAGGGTGTCCCACAAGGCACTGTCTTAGGCCATTACTTTGTTTAGATTGTATCTTTCAGAGCTCGCTTTTTCATCTGAGTTGTTCTACAGTCTATGATTCAGATGACCTGAAATCGGGTAAACTGATTACATGTGTTACAGATAAGGCATGTCTGCAAAAGAACTTGAATAAATTGACCGTTTGAGCACAGGAGAATAATACACTGATAACTGCATCAGAAATTAAGCATATGAGATTTGGGAGACATAAATTGAAAGGTGAATATTTAATACAGCACACAGTGATTGAAGCTGTAGATTCATTTAAGGACCTGGGTATATGGGTAGATCCAGCTTTGAGTTTTTCTAATCATATCATCCAATTGGTTAATGATAGATATAGAACTATAGGCTGTATAAAAAGATTTATAAAGTCTAGGAAATCAGAAATGATGAAGTCATCATTTGTTAGTTACATTAGACCCAAACTGGAGTATGGGATAACAATATGGAAACTTTATACGAAAACAAGCATTAGTAAACTGGAGAGAGTACAGCGGAAATATACCAAGGGCATCCACGGATGTGAAAATTTAAGTTATTATGAAAGACTGAACTATCTGAACTTCTACAGTGCCTCTTATAGCTATCTAAAAGGAGATCTTAGGTTCATAGGTTCATAGGTAGGTACTAGGCTATCTGCCTGAGGGCATTTATAAGCCTAGCCAGAGTGTGTCAGCTTTCACCACCCCATTGATTAATTAACTGAGCCTCTGTCAAGAAGAGCCAATGAAGTGATCCCAGGGGTGTATTTTCTGTTACACATCCACTCTTCAAGGTTTCTCTTGAAGAGTGTTAGTGAGGGGCTCTGCCTAATGTAGTTAGGAATTTTGTTCCAAAGCATGGGGAGTCTCTGTGACAGGAATGAATCCCTCCAGCATGTTCTATTTATTGTTGTAGTGAGGTTTAGCTCACTAGAGCGAGTGGCTCGCAGTGACTTGGATTTCTTTAGGTGGAGCATGTCCATCAATTCTGAGTTGGACATGGCTTTGTAAGTCAGGCAGAGATCACCTCTGAGTAAGCGATATGCCACTGAGTACAGCCGGAGTTTTTCCAGTCAGGCTGCATAGGACATATGTTTGAGGCCAGTAATCCTCTTGGTGAGGTACTTTTGTGGTCTTTCCAGCTGTTGGAAGTGTCTTGTGAGGTACATCCCAAATG
Source organism: Protopterus annectens (assembly GCF_019279795.1). Taxonomy (NCBI): domain Eukaryota; kingdom Metazoa; phylum Chordata; order Ceratodontiformes; family Protopteridae; genus Protopterus; species Protopterus annectens. The sequence goes on from NC_056726.1 coordinate 222,702,351, forward strand.
GGGCATTGTACTCTATGATGGGTCTGATGAGTGACGAGTAGAGGGGCACTATAACCTCTTTATTTCTAGATGAGAACCCTTTAGTAATTAGATGGGCCATATAGAAGGATTTCCTAACTACTTTGGCAATATGATTGTCAAAGGAGAGATTACTATCTACCTGGGTCCCCAGATCTCATTACCGCTTCTGTATTAAGGGGGCTGCCACCTATGTGGTAATTCATGGGTGTTTTCTTTTTCCCAAATGGAATAACTATGCATTTTTTGGCATTTAGCTTGAGACCATGACTTTGACACCAGATGTCCGTCTCAATAAGGCCCTTTTGGAGAATACCTGTGTCAGCCGGAGAGTCAATTATGGCTCCCAGTTTGCAGTCATCAGCGAACTTGTTTAGCCATAGTCCTCCTGTGTTTGTACTTCTGAGAAGTATATGCCAAACAGTAGGGGTCCCAGGACTGAGCCTTGTGGGACACCACTTGTGACTGGTTTACAGTTGGACCTGGAGCCCGCTATTCTTACTGTGTGAGTTCTGTCTGTAAGCCAGTTGGCAACCCATCTCGTGACGTAGGGGTTTATGTTCAGGCTGGTGAGTTTTTCTATAATGCCCGAGTGGGGAATGGTGTCAAAAGCCTTGGCGAGGTCAATGTAGGCTGTGTGAAAGACCTTCCCCTCATCTATGGCCTTGGTGACTGTCTCGAAGAAGTCGACCAGGTTTAGTAGGCATGATCTGCCCTTAACAAAGCTGAACTGGGTCAGGTCAAGTGTTTTGAGGTTCCCAAAGTCTTTGTTAATGAGTTCCATGATGTTGCACTCCATAGCCTTGCAGACCAGCCTAGTCAGGCTTATGTGGCCCCTACTTTGTGGAGCGGAATAACCGTTGCTGTGCACCATTCTATGGGCACGTAGCCTGTGGAGAGGCTGAGGTTGAACAGTGTGTTTAGGTGGGGGGTTAGTTTGTTCTGTAGTTGCAAGAAGCAGCCTGGGACACCATTTGGCCCCATTGACGCTGTGCTTTTGGCTTTTGAAAGGGCTGTTTTCACCTGTGAGTCTGTGATTTCTGGGACACTACACTTTTCCGGTATTGTTGTTGGTCCTTTTAGGGGTGAAAGGGGGGTGAAGTTTGCACTGCATCTATCTGTCAGGATGTTGGCAATATCAGTAGGTTCAGTATATTTTGTGCTATTTTGCACTAGCTCAGAGCATATCTGCAAGTTGCCACTTAAGTTCTTGACATAGCTAAAGAAGGCTTTGTGGTTATCTTTCAAATCCTTGGCTATTTTTCTTTCAAAGTTAGCCTTGGATGATTTTATGAGGGACCTTAGTTTCTTACTGATACTGATCAGGGATGTCTTTCCTTCTTGGGATTTGCTTTTTTTCTGTACTAGTTTCCTCCTTCTATTGTACAGCCTGTTTATGGCAGGGATCCACCAGACTGGTTTCCTTCTCTTAGGGGAGTGAGTCTTGGTTTTGTTAGGGATGGCATGATCCATGCATCCTTGTAGGTGTGGTGCAAGTGTTAACCTTCTTCTCATGACTGCCTGTTCCAGTCTTGGGTGGAGGGAGGTTAGCCTCCAATTTAGCTATATAATTGCATCTCTCACATATGTTAGTGTTTTGTGGTAGGAGGAGAGGGCTGTCTGTGTACATGAGGCAGTTGTAACATTGCCTCAGGATACCCAGATTCACCAGCTGGACTGGAGAGTACACCTGAAGTTGCCCTTTGGTCATGCCTGAATAGTAGGGTGAGCTGCTTAGTCGCTTGGTTGGTGAAGGGTGAATAATGAGCCTTGCCCTGCTGGCCAATCAGGTGTCGGGGTATATTAGTGCTTGCTATTAGGTCTGAGCAACTGCTGGACTGTAGGATGCTTTTTAAGTCCTTAGGTTGAGAGTTAGACTACTTTCAAGGGAAAAAAATGAAGAGGAGACTTGGTGGAGCCGGAAATAATTTAGCCCTAGCTAACCAGTGCTGCCCGGATGTGGAAAACCACGCAAACGTGGTTTTTACAGCAGGGAAATGAAAGAGATAGAAATTAGCCCAAAATGGCCTGTAAACTACTTATTCAGGTATATAAGGCATTTAGAGACAACTATCTCTGGGAATGTTTGGGGTTATCAAAAAGTACTAGAGAATCATCAGAAATCCTATGTAGAAGATTCTATAGGAATGAGAAGTGTACTAATTTGTTCTCTGAGAGAGCAGATGATGCATGGGGCAGACTACCAAATTACATTAAAGAAAGCACTAGTTTAGATATTTTTAAGAGCAGCCTGGACACTTATTATGGGAACAAGTGCTTTGGTATATTGGCAGGCTAGAAGAACATTAATGCCTGTGCTTGACATATTTGTATGTAGGCTCTTCCAAAATCATCCTGGAATTGTTTTTCCTAATTGCCATTTTCTGCCGTGCCAGCTGGGTATCAGTCTTTTCCCATACGAACCCATACCATTCTTTCCTCCATCCTATTAAATACACTAACAGTAAAAAAATGTCAATTCCACTTCTTCCATAGCTGCATATTATGTGTACTTAACCTGAAAATATTTTGTTCAATTTGTATGTCACAGTGTCCCATAACTTGGACATTTTACGTCTAAAATTACAGTCTTGTGGGCTCTGTTTTTAATATAACAAGAAGAATTGTTACGCTCAATATAGGTTCACTGACAGGATGGAACTTGGAAGTGGAGGACTCTAATGGACACAGGTAGCCTGTAAATGGTTCATCTCCCAGACTCCTGCTAGTAAATGTTTCATCTCTCAAGTCCCTGTTTACACTTATCAAGCATAACAGAACTTGTCAGAGATTTGGGATCCATGGTTAAGCTTAAAAAGGTCCTTGTGGTCATTAGCCTAGAACACAGCTATGAACCTGTAAACCTATGATGGTAAGGAGGAGGCTGGACATCCTATGTATCCAGGAGATAAGATGAGTAGGCAGTATAGCAAAGCAACCTGACGTGGCATCCAGACTTCACTACTCAGGAGGAGGACAGACTAGAAATGGTGTGGAAATTGTGGTGAGGACAGACTTAAAAAAACAGTGAAGGATGTCATCAGAATTAGTGACAGACACATAGCTAAGAGACTGTAGTGTAATGATAGGACAGAATGCACTACCTCAACCTGTATCCCAGCGCAGGGATGCGATAGTGAGGAAAAGGAGTGTGTTCTGGCAGCAATTGCAGCACCTTCTAGATAAAGTAGGACAATGTGAATTGGTGGTGATAATGGGTGAACTGAATACACATATCAGGACCTGGTTCCACATGATTGAGGCAACAGGAATAAAGAAGGAGAGGCCATTCTAGACTCCTGTCTATTCACCATCACATGGTTCACAAGATCACATATAAGAATGGCCAAGATACAGTTCAGGTAGAATTCCTCCTAGTAAGGAAAGGGCAATGGGGATGAATCATTGATTACAGAGTCATCTCCAGTAAAACAGTTAGTCCACAGCATAAGCCATCATTTGCCACAATCAGTTGCAAACAGTGGCCAGAGAAGGCTCTAAGGTCAACAGAGACCAGGCTGAAGACCTGCAAGTTGACTGAAGAGGAAGCATAACAGTTCAAACAATTACTCAGGCTCTAGCACCTCAAGAAGAAGAGAAAATAGGTGGAGTTGAAGAAGAATGGCAGCGCCTCAAATCAGCATGTGTGAGGACTACAGAACAGATATGAGCTGGTGGTAGGATGTTTAAGTCCAGGAAGTCATCAAAAGAATGAAGGGGAGCAGGAAAAAATGAAGGATAGAAAGGAAGGATCAAGCTAGGAAGGAATACTGGTTAGCTAACAAAGAGGCTAAGAGAGGAGTTGCAGAAGAACAAGGCATCAGAGGCACTCTAACAGCTTCTCAAAAGTGACTCATTAGATGTCTCAAAGAAACTATACCAGGTTGCAAGGCAAAGACAGAAAGACAAAGAAGAAAGTCAGACCAACTTCACAAGGGATGCCAACAACAACCTGATCACCAGTCCATAAGACACCAAAGGCAGATGGAAGGAGTACTTCCAGCTGCTTTTAAATGAAGAAAACCCCACAGAAGGTATACTGCTCCAGACACAGCCTGTAATGAAAGAAGAGGAGGTACTCACCATAAAAGATGTAAGAACAGTACTACAGAAAATGAAGTTAGGGAAAGCAGCCGGTATGACAAAGATGTTGGGTGAAATAGGGGAGAAATGGTTCTTGGGGGTACTCTTAGCAGTATGGAGAGAAAAAATATATCCCATTAAATTAAATAAAATATTTCTGCTAGTTATCAACATTTTTGGGTTCAGAAGGTTGCATTTAACATTCTCCAGTTTATTTGCAGCTTTTAATTTTTGGTTTAAGTAGGTGAACCAAGTTCCAGGGTAACTCGTATTTGGAGGCTCTCATCACACTCAGTAATGTCACCAGATGCCTCCCCTCAGTGAAATAATTTATGTTAAAAATGACCACAGCTACATGAGTGGCTTAAAGCTGTCAAGTGTTGCCAAATATGTAGTCTCTAGTGAGAGTGTTTTTATCTTTCCTTGCCACTTTTGTTTTTTTGGAACAGGGCATTTACAAAGAACACACTCAGAGATCATATATGCTCTGTGAGCATACATTGACTGATGACTGCTGTGAGTTTAGCCCCATTTTGTACTGCAGCTCAGGCTTCCTTTTCCAGAAACCACACGGCAGAACTGAAAGTGTCTTTACACTACAGGGCCCTTACCCCCACATGAGGAACTTGCACCGGCATACTTCTCAACCTCTTTGAGCAAGAAATCTGGACAAAGTCATAAATAAAAGTGGGATGAAGGCCTAAAAGTAGGGACACTTTTTAAATATTGCTCTTACAAGCTTAGAAAGTTGATAGAATAAAAGGTAATGCATTAGCATGAATTTTCTAAAAGGTATGAAGTCTAAAACGCAAATGTCTGTCCTTATTTTCAAACTTCAATATTTAATGATTTGCCACTAATTTGCCAGAAAACCACAATTTTATGAAAAACAGACCAAAAATATGAGGCAAAAATCTGGACATTCTGCAAAAATCTGGACAGTTGAGAGGTATGACTGTCAGATGTTTTGTACCATAATACATCATGTATAGTTTTATGTAAAGTCACCATACTTAATTTTCTTACTAGGGATAGAAGTCTGGTCTTTTTTAATCGGTTTGCTACCACTGCAACCTTCACCAAGACAAGCAAAAAACAAAATGGAGAATGTTTACAGGAGTGGTCTCAAAGTCATGCCCTTGGACCTCAAGCAGCCCACAAGCCAACATAATTACAGATGAGGAAAGCGACTACAGCATTGGTTCTCTAGCTACACTACCTGTACTTCTTTTTGTTTTGGTGATTGTGGCCCTTGCCTGCGTTTGCTAGTCTTCATATAGCAGCAGTCATTATTTGAGTTTGAGACCCCTAGTACAGTATAAAATAGATTGCACATACCACAATTCTTTCAAAATAAATGTACTGTACATACTGTCCATAGGAAAATAGCAGTGTATTAATTTCATGTGCTGTGGTTTGTTGTCACCAATATGGCATTGTTACTCATTTTATATTGAAAAATACAAAGCAAAATTTCAAATGGTCACTAGAATGTGAGGAATTTATTTTGCACTATCCATAAAATCATAAGTTATCAACATGATAAGAAATGCTTCCAATAATTATTATTATTATTCAGGTGATATTAACTTATAAGGAACTGCCAGCCATTTGGGAGCATAGTCTGTTCAGTGTTTTGTAACTGTTCTCAATGTGTACAAATGACATGTCATTTCCTAAGTATCTGTCCTTTGTAACCCATTGTTTGCTGTGCCATTCATTCTCAATTGTTCACAGGATGTTTGCATTTGCATTCATGCTTGCAGTTAATAGGAAGGAATTGCTTTAGCATCCTAAGATGACTTGAGTTTCTATTTTTTTGCAGAACACAGTGAGGGCTGCAGACAAATCCTTTGTATTTAAGGTCATTAGGATGTTTAACAAGAGAACTATCTGCTTGTTATGAGTTATTGGTGGGTGTAGGCTGTGGAAGTGGGGGGTGTTGTTTAAAACACCTCTGTGATTATATATATATATATATATATATATATATACATATATATATATATATATATATATATATATATATATATGTATATATATATATATATATATATATATATATATAAATGCCTACTGTCTGTCTGACACTTGTTTGGACAGCCATGTTTACAGATTTTTTTTTTTTTCTTTTATTTGCAGTTGCTCTCAACCCATAGTTAGGTCTACAGTTCTGTATCTTTACTGGAAAATTCAGTAAAATGTTAGGATTTCAGTTTGGTACACATCAGTGAAGAAAGTGATTTTGGGGAATTTAATATTTTTAACTGTGACAGGCAATATTGTAAAGGTATATTTTTCTTGAAATAGCTAATTATTCCACTGACGATTAAATTCTTGCTCTGTAAGTTTACCGCTGTATTTTACTTTTTCTTATTTAGAGACCATGTAAGGAATAAAAACAGTATTGATTTAAAGTAACAATTTTTATATTAGTATAATTTCAGAATTTCAGTTCACTTTAAAGGAATTTTGTTATTCTAATCACATTAAATTAGTGATATGACTCATATCTGAACAGGCTGTGCAGAATTAAATTTACTCAAAGGGTTGCCCTCATCTTTCAGTAGTAACAACATCCCAAAAAATTCATAAAGAAAGAAAGAAATAATGTTGTAGTTCTACCATAATGTATAAATGAAAGTAGAATGGTACACAAAAGGTTGTGCAGCCCTTCCTTATACTAATATATGTGTTTGATGTAGTTTAGAGTATATAGTGGAGACACTAATAGTTTGTTAAAAACTGAGGGTTATTATTTTCAGTAAGTGTTCTTTGAGTCCTGTGGTTCTGTTAACTCCCTGTTGTCATTCTGCACAAGTAATTCTACTGGGTTCCCCTGACTCTGTTAATACTGGCAGGATACCCAAACCCACAAATTTCTCAAAGGAACCCATTTTCATCATAATTCCTACTACAGTCATGCATCTCCAAGAAATATGACAGGGAGAGCCCAAGACCTTTAATTGCACTCTGGGGTGCAGTGACATATAATTATCATGCAAATCCTAGCTTTGTTAAACCTTTTTGATTGTCTGTTATTGTCGTTCTTCTTACAAGTGATCCCTAATTTGGTGAAGCCAGGTAGACTGCTTCATATTCCATTTATCCATTTTGTTTCTGTTTTGGTTTACTATCTTCAATTCACTTCACATGGAAGTTTAGTTTTGCAGTTTTCCTTTGAGTAGGGCTTTACTTAGGTTGCACAGTTTTTATAAATGTCTGTCACATAAGTGGTTTATTACTCTAATTTTGAGAAATTCCTTTTTTTTGATACTGTTGATAATTTTTGGTATTATCTATTAGAAGCTTGGTTTTCTGATTTTCTTTGTTTAATGTTACATTGCGTACAGATTTAGATTGAAATCCATTTTTGCCAATCATGCCATGTTTTACTCATTTTTTACAGTTTCTATTTTTGCTTAAATTTGCATAAGTTAATTTATCTTTTTCTTAATTTTTATAAGTTTCATCTTCAGGGATTTGAACATTATATGTAGTTTAAATGTGTAATGTGTGGGGTTTTTTTCATCTGTGATCAATGATAGTGTTAAATAGGATGAGTGATGTGGGGAAAAAGGTGATAAATGTTCAGCAACAGACAGAGTGGTGATAAGTGTTTTATAAAGCATAAAGTGGTAATAAAAGCATGTGCATTGTGGGATGAACACACACGTGTGTATATATATATATATATATATATATATATATATATATATATATATATACGTGTGTGTGTGTGTATGTGTTTGTTTGCATATATATATATATATATATATATATATATATATATATATGTGTATGTATATATATATATATATATATATATATATATATATATATATATATATATATGTATGTGTGTGTGTGTCTGTATATGTATATATATATATATATATATATATATATATATATGGGTCTGATAATATTAGATGCCTTTCACTTGAATCAACAACTTCCCTGATGACCCCTGATGGTCTCTTTTAGTTGACAGGAAAGCTGATCGAAATTGCAGTGAAACAATATGGGAATTAGGGAATATTTCCTTTTCCGCATATTGTGCTATCTTGCAGTTGGTATACTGAAGTAGCAGGAGATATGGGGGAAGAGCCCCTAACATGGGGAGTTGCAGAGGGCTTGCCTCCCTGCAAAAAACATTTTCTTTTTCTCATTCTTAAAACTTATGTCTTGAAGCATGAGCATTGTATTGATGACATTGTGCTGTCAACTTTTTCACCTTTGACACATTGAGGATTCCATTATATTCAATGTGTAAATAAAAAAATATATATAAATATATATATATATATATATATATATATATATATATATATATATTAAATAGGTTTATTTAAATAAATTGCTACAATGTTCACAAACCTACTGACAATTGAAAAAAAACTTACTGCTTGGTATTCCATTGATAGCAGCTATGCATGTTCCCCCACACTAAAATAAAAATATTCAAAACAGTATCAAAGTATTTTCTTTTTTTTTCCCAGAAGGCAAGACCTATGCGCCCACAAACCCCAACTGCTTATATTTACCAACTTCAAGATCACACAGTAGTGGAGAAAGGCATTATCCCAATTTCAAATAATACAGCGATCTTGCATTGTCAGGCTATACAATTGACTAAATGGGCTTAATTTAACAGCCAATGGCAATGCACACATTTGCCACTTCAAGAGATTCCATACATCTATCTATCTATATATCCATATCTATATATCAATATCTCCATACATATATATATATATATATATATATATATATATATATATATATGGGTCTACTTTTGATTGTCAAAAACACACTATCTCGACAACCAGAAGATCGAACCCATTTAAGTGAAAGTGCACTTTCGCTAAAGCCGGTTCTCTAAAGTACATTACAGTGGGGATAAGAAAATATATCCTTTTCCCCACTGTAGTGTGATCTCGGAGTTAGTATATTTAAATGGGGGGGGGAGCCCTCCACATGAGGTGTGCAGGGGGGCTTGCCCCCAATACTATTTAAAGTAGGGTTTTTTTTTTGTTTTTTTCCAGTTCAGAGAACCGGCTTTTGCGAAAGTGCATTTTCGATGTAGTGCACTTTTCCTTTAATGGATCTCAATGTTTCTTGTTCGAGACAGTGAAATTTCACTCAAGAAACACAGACCCATATGTATTCATTTAATTATTTAACATTTGTTTACCAGGAAAGTCTGACTTGGAGCAAAGCCAATTTTCAGCGGAGGCCCGGGCAGAAATGCTCCAAATGCATGTCTTTGAAACTTAAAGAGAAACTGGGGCACCTGGAGAAAACTCACACAAATGCAGGGAGGACATGCAGAGTCCGCATAGAAGGCACTCCAGCCGAGAATTGAACCAGAGAACTTCTTGCTGTGAGGTGACAACGCTACTGCTGCACACATACACACACATATACACACACACGCACACACACACACACACACACACACACACACACACACATATATATATATATATATATATATATATATATATATATATATATATATATATGGGAGCGATACAGAATCCTGGAAGACCAAAATCCTGAGACCAAAATCTCAAAAGTTCAAAATACTGAAAACACACAGGATAGCAACACTTACTATATTCCAGCACAAGTACATACAGAAACATATTACCCTTCATCTATACATAGGGAAGAAAGCCCCCCTTGCACCCCCCATGCGGGGAGCTGAGGCCCCACACCTCCTGCTACTTAAATATATCAACTCTGACATTGCACTTCACTACACTAAGTGTAATCTCGGGGTTGATATATTTAAGTAGCAGGGGGTGGGGAGCACAGCCCCCCACATAGGGGGTGCAGTGGGGCTTGCACCCTGCTTATGGTTGGAGAAGAGTAATATGGTTTGTCTTTTGTTTCTGTATGTACTTGTGCCAGAATATAGTAGGTTTTGGAATCCTGTATGTTTTCAGTATTTTGGGTTTTCAGTATTTTAAGTTTTCAGTATTTTGAACATTCAAGATTTTGGTCTTAAGGATTTTGGGGTTTCAGGATCCTGTAGCGCTTATATATATATATATATATATATATATATATATATATATATATATATATATATATATGTATATCTTTTAATCAATATAGCTAGATATAGATAAGTGTTTGTGATTGTATAGGGAGATAGATCTATACCACCTGGCCCTATATATATTACATTCCTGAAAATTCTTTCTCTGATGCTACCAGTATGCAGACAGAGTGTGCATGTAAGTTAGTGATTGGGTTTTTGTTTTTTAGTTTTTCAACAATTACAAAAGGAGACACTTTCTTTTTGTGACTGGTGTAGTATTGGTGAGTTTGGATTATGGGCAAGTGTGCTCACATTAATATAATCTGTATTGATGTTACAACACATCAATATTTCATAATAAACTAAGATAGATAGATAGCGTTATTATACATACAACTAAGATAGAATAACTGTACCAATGTTAATTTTCTGTTCAATCAGATATCTGGACCTAACTCAGATGGCCAGCTGAGGTAACTTTCTAATCATTCAGCTGAGTAAACGCCTTGCCCCAGTCACTTCTGTTGGGTGATCATAGGTCACTCCTCCAGAATATCTTATTAGCATTTGCAGTAGGCCACAGAGACAGACTGTCATGGTGTTGCACCTATTTGTTGTACAGTACTGCAGTAGAGCTATCTTTGAATCAGAAATGGTTACTGTGAAGGGTAAAATGGATGTATTCTTATGGTAGCGTTTCTGAATTCCACCCTATATGATATGCAGGGGTGCAAGCACCTTACACTCACAGAAACTTATATATACCAGCTCAAAGATTGCATAATAGTTAGAAAATTTCCACTCTCTGCTGTATTACAACAACCACATGAGAATTTAATCTGATATGCCTGGAAGAAAAACTTCCGATATTCCAAATGTTTAGCAAAATAAATGGCACAGACAGCCACACTAAAAAAAATGGGTACATATATATATATATATATATATATATATATATATATATATATATATATATATATATACACATATATATATACATATATACATACATACATATTTCTGCTACACAGAAGTGGGTATACACCTATATAAATTGCTCATATATGCTGACACAGAAGTGGATGTGCACATATGTAACTATATATATCTGCTGCCACATAAGTGGTTACAAGTGATTATAAACGTAGGAATAAATGTAGACAAAACAATGAAAAAGCAGGTGAGCGCACTTTCTAAGTACAAAATGCACACTGTGTACACTCTTCACTAAGCTTTAGCATATCACTAATGATATATGATCTAAGAAAAAAAACATGAGCAGGGATGTAGTATGGATACTGAATACTGACCGCAGATAAAGGTTCATAACTTTGGTATATATACGGACAGCTAATGCAGCAAAGCAACCTTAGTGTCTTAATAGTTAAATGCAAACAAAAGACAGCTAGAGATAGCATGTCCAGTGAAAGTGGAATGAGCACATAGATTCATTTTAGAGAAACAGATAGCAGCTTTAAATAACATGGATACTGGTGGGGATTGGATTTACCAAATCAGGGGAGCCTCAGACCAGCTAACATAATACCCAATATGTTTTATGGAAAGAAGAGAGTGAAAAAGTCAACAACTGAAGAAGAAGGAGGTAGGAATTTAACAGAAAAATCAGAGAGGAAAACAAGAATGTAGAGAGAGTACTGTGTAGGAATAACAAGCCATTTGATAACAGCAAGAATAGGGATGGTCAGTGAGAAGATATATGAAGTGAGTAAATATAAGAAAGGGATGAGTGCAATGAATTAAAAGTGTGTATGCATGTGTGTGTGTGTGTGTGTGTGTGTGTGTGTGTGTGTGTGTGTGTGTGTGTGTGTGTGTGTGTGTGTGTGTGTGTGTGTCTGTGTGTGTGTGCGTGTGTGTGTGTGCGTGTGTGTGCGTGTGTGTGCGTGTGTGTGTCTGTGTGTCTGTGTGTGTGTGTGTGTGTGTGTGTGTGTGTGTGTGTGTGTGTGTGTGTGTGTGTGTGTGTGTGTGTGTGTATCTGTGTCCCTGTATGTGACAATGACAGAGTGAGAGACAGATAGGAGAAAGAGAAAGAGAAAGAGAAAAAGAGAGAGAGAGAGAATGTGTAAAGGGCTAATAGAAAAAGCAACAGAAATACAACATAAGATATCTATCTATATATACATGCATCTATGTATATCTATATCTATGTCTATATCTATATCAATAGCTATATCTACTTATCTGTATCTACCTATCTATACATAGATCTCAACTGTCCAGATTTTCACAGAATATCCAGGTTGTCACCTAAAATTTTTCATCAGTTTCTCTTAAAATATCTATTTTTTTCTGCAAACCACTGGGGACTGAAATCATTAAATATGGTAGATATCTGAGTTTCAGACTTCATATTCCTCAGAAAAATGTATGTTAACACAAAACTTATTATTCCTGCAACTAAGCTTATGAGAGCAATATTTAAAATAAGTCTCTATTTTTGGGCCTTTATCCCCCATTATTTTTCTCCAGATTTAATACTCTAAGAGGATGAGAGGTATATATGTATGCCAAATTTCAGTGAAACATTCAAATATTGACATTCACAAACTCAACTAGAAAACATTGATGTATTACTACTCATAGTTCAAGCAACAATCATGGAACATGGAAAACATAAATGAAATAAATAGAATAAAACATTGTTATTTGCAGGAAGGCAAGCCCCCATGTACACCACACCCCCACAGTGTCAGGGGAAAAAGCATATTTCCCAACCTCAAGAATTGTATGATCTTGCACACCTGTCAGCTATCTGTACAGATGACCAAATTTTGTTGACTAAACAGATGTCGATTAAGGGTAGAGTCAATGCAATTCAGTATTTCCATCTATATCAATCTATCTATTGATCTATCTAATCTCTCTCTCTCTCTCTGTATACATACATATATATATATATATATATATATATATATATATATATATATATATATATATATATATAGTTAAATATATATAGACAGAGGGAAATAGACCGAGATATGTAAACAGAAAGTAAGAAGAAATCTTGTGAATATTTAGTTATGTCACATGACACCATAGTTAAATACCCATTACTTGGTTAGATGAGACCTGATGGATAATTTCACGCCTTGACTGAGATATGTTTTTATACAGCAAGAGGATTTTTTTTTCATTATTTGGAGATATATATATATATATATATATATATATATATATATATATATATATATATATATATATATATATATTCCATAGACAAAGTCAGTGTACTTTGAGCCTGACTGGGTTTGTACTACAGTGGCACCAGCTACATGAAGTTATCTAGTGATGGCATACAGATCAGTAATAAAGATAACAGTTCTCATTTGCTGCTTTTTTGCAGTACATAAACCATTGTTATTTGAGTGAGTTTCATACAGTTAGTAAATTCTATTTAATAATGAATATTCAAGATATTGCAATGATAAAGTATACACCAGTGGCAAAGAGTGTGAGCCTGTGATAGGTAAGATTAAGTTTATGCACAGTGGTTGTAAGAATCATAGTTGATACAGTAAAAGTATATGGGAAACTGGTCAGCGGGAATGGATGTGCTGTAGTTGTCTCTTATGGCTGGTCATGCAGGCTAAAATCCTATAAGATATGCCAAATCTCTGATTAGTTTTTTTTATGACAGACTTGATATGGAGGTCAAGCCTGTGTTTACTTTGAAAGAGAATCCCAAGAAGATTAACAGATTCCATAGCTAAGATAGGTGGTTATTTCACAAAGGTAATAAGCATGGCTGAATCAGTTGGGAAAGAGGCTTGTGTATCCCACACACAGCAAGCATTTTATTTAAGGATTAATATAGACCTGAGTCTGGATACTAAGTCTGGGCAGAGTTAAAGCCATACTGAATAAGGATCAATATAGACCTGAGTTTGGATACTAAGTTTGGGCAGACTTAAATCCATGCTGAATAAGGATCAATATAGACCTGAGTCTGGATACCAAGCCTGGGCAGAGTTAAATCCATGCGAAATAAGGATCAATATAGACCTGAGTCTGGATACTAAGTCTGGGCAGAGTTAAATCCATGAGGAATAAGGATCAATATAGACCTGAGTCGGGATACTAAAATTTGGGCAGAGTTAAATCCATGCTGAATAAGGATCAATATAGACCTGAGTCGGGATACTAAGTCTGGGCAGAGTTAAATCCATGCTGAATAAGGATTTATATAGACCTGAGTTGGGATACTAAGTCTTGGCAGAGTTAAATCCATGCTGAATAAGGATTAATATAGACCTGAGTCAGGATACTAAGTCTGGGCAGAGTTAAATCCATGCTGAATAAGGATTAATATAGACCTGAGTCGGGAAACTAAGTCTGGGCAGAGTTAAATCCGTGCTGAATAAGGATTAATATAGACCTGAGTCTGGATACTAAGTCTGGGCAGAGTTAAATCCATGCTGAATAAGGATTAATATAGACCTGAGTCTAGATACTAAGTCTGGGCAGAGTTAAATACATGCTGAATAAGGATTAATATAGACCTGAGCCTGGATACTAAATCTGGGCAGAGTTAAATCCATGCTGAATAAGGATTTATATAGACCTGAGTTGGGATACTAAGTCTTGGCAGAGTTAAATCCATGCTGAATAAGGATTAATATAGACCTGAGTCAGGATACTAAGTCTGGGCAGAGTTAAATCCATGCTGAATAAGGATTAATATAGACCTGAGTCGGGAAACTAAGTCTGGGCAGAGTTAAATCCATGCTGAATAAGGATTAATATAGACCTGAGTCGGGATACTAAGTCTGGGCAGAGTTAAATCCATGCCGAATAAGGATTAATATAGACCTGAGCCGGGATACTAAGTCTGGGCAGAGTTAAATCCATGCTGAATAAGGATTAATATAGACCTGAGTCTGGATACTAAGTCTGGGCAGAGTTAAATCCATGCTGAATAAGGATTTATATAGGCCTGAGTCGGGGTACTAAGTCTAGGCAGAGATAAATCCATGCTGAATAAGGATTAATATAGACCTGAGTCAGGATACTAAGTCTGGGCAGAGTTAAATCCATGCTGAATAAGGATTAATATAGACCTGAGTCAGGATACTAAGTCTGGGCAGAGTTAAATCCATGCTGAATAAGGATTAATATAGACCTGAGTCTGGATACTAAGTCTGGGCAGAGTTAAATCCATGCTGAATAAGGATTAATATAGACCTGAGTCTGGATACTAAGTCTGGGCAGAGTTAAATCCATGCTGAATAAGGATTAATATAGACCTGAGTCTGGATACTAAGTCTGGGCAGAGTTAAATCCATGCTGAATAAGGATTAATATAGACCTGAGTCTGGATACTAAGTCTGGGTAGAGTTAAATCCATGCTGAATAAGGATTAATATAGACCTGAGTCTGGATACTAAGTCTGGGCAGAGTTAAATCCATGCAGAATTGCTGACTGATGAAAAAGGAGAGCCTGCAGAGAGCAATGTTAATTCATGAGAACAGTGAGTTACACTGGTAACATGAAAGTGTTTCCCCACATTATTCAGAAAGAAAATAAAAGCTGGTGAAGGAAATACTGCTTGACAAAGGCTACTTTTCAAAATAAAGCTCAGCATGAGTACACCAACTGTTGTATGGAGCATGTGCAGACCCTTCCTTATCCACTACCTTCATAATGTCTTACATTTTTTACTTTGTTGGACCAGATGTGCCACTACTGGACCCATCCACTGAAAATATGAGGTCTAATCCACATATTTGAATTAAAATGCTCCAGACTATAGACAAACAATAGGGAAGCTGAGATGCTGGAGTCAAGAGCTAAGGTCCAATAACAACTATTAACAACTGTAAGAACTGCACTGCTAAGGTACAAATCACATATGATGCTATCTGAGACATCTAACCTTAAGGCTGCAGTAGTGAAAGAATGCAACCAGACTTCTGTACTGACAACCTCTTCGCTGCTGCTTGCTATATCTAACATATGGTCATGCTTCTCTGAGCCTACTAACCCTGTCAGATATTCATATTGCTGTACACCACCTGTCCTCTAAATGGATCTTATTATTCTGTCTGTGGTCTACATACAGTACAATGTGACATTCTTTGGTGAACCAAAGCAAATGTCTGCCAATGTCCATATTTGCACACACAAATTCACAGTTTCCTATTGAAATGTTGGCACTCGAAGTGCCAACATGCCAAAAACAAAAAGACTGAAAACACAGGAGAAAAGTGAATCTCAAAGATCTCTCTTCTCCTTAAAACTTCTTTTTGCAGGAGGACAAGCTCCCTGCACCATATGAACCTGTATAAACCAACTCCAAGACCATCATACCTCAGAGAAAAGGGAATATTCTGAAAAATGGCATCTCACACTTGTATACATAAGTCCATTCTTTCAGCCCTTCAGTCTCCATATTTTGGGACTCATTCTAGCAGGTCCCAATATTTCAAACAGTTGCCCAAATATACAGCTCCCCCATATATTCTGTTGCTTTCTAAAAGAAAGCAAGCACAATGTGAGCACTATCCCAGCAGTGAGACTATCTGATGATGCATAGAGATCCTCCCCACTGCTGCAGTGTACTATTACTAGGCACCTCTCCCTTCTGAGTTACTGCAGCCTCTCCCTTTGCAGCCCTTGTGTGTGCAATGCAAGTTGTTAGTAATCACTGCTTCTCCTGCAGATTTAATATATCCAGTGACCTCATCTGTTACAAATACCAGAAGTGTTTACCACCTGACAAAAACTTCTGTCATGTGGTGTCCTCTGCTGACTCTGTTAATTTAGCAGTCCCCTAGTTTCTTCCTAATCGGCCTTAACCATGCAAAGCTGCTTCTCCTATTAAAGAATGAATGCCATTTATGTATTTTTCTCACCCATATTTTGTTTCCTTGCTTGAAAGCTTCGCATGAACCTTATGATATTTACCCATCTTCTCCAGAGTCTTTCATCACACTTGATTTTGTTCAAAGTGACCCGTTGTTGCTCTCTGAGCAGTACCACTATGATACCTACCAAGGCACAACATTTTAGAAGTAGGGCATATAGTCTGGTGTGCATCGGTGTAGTGTTGCTTATGTTTTGAATACTAAAGTCTAGCTGTAGTGCTGCAAGGACATTAACACCGTGCAGAAAATCAGGGGTTTACTGTTTTGAGTGCAGCTGTCTTTTAACTTTGCAGGATGTCTTATGACTTTATCAGTACTAGAAAATGCTTTGAGCATATGGATACTGTGTAAAGAGAAATGGTCTTCATTTATTTCATTGCTTCCCCTCCTTATGGCACTAGAGACTCCTCAGTTGTCCTTGTTTGTCAGTGTATTCCCTGTAGGGGTGAAAGCTGAACAGCCTGTGTATTAGAGCTGTCAAACTTTTACAGAGTAGGGATATTTATTTTTGTTCTGTCCTGCTGGCTACAAATCATATGCATGCTTACAACTCCTCTATGCTTATACCTATGATAATGAGTCAGTCAAAAGTCCTTCACTGCTCCCCAAGAAAAGGTAAGCTGGCCCTATCCATTAGCTTTCTGACCCTAGCAGGTCTTATAGAATATGGGCCACTGATTTCTGATTAATGCAGCACGAATGGGTACCTACCCTCATGTCATCAGACTGGCAGTTTACTGTGTTAAACCTTCTGAAAAGACTCCAGCTCCTTGAATCCTGTCAGGCTTCCTGTAATACTCTGAAGGCATTTTTTTATAGCTGTCTACCTTTTTTTCTATGAAAAAATGTTTTCTTTGGAAAGCATCATTATAGCATTAAATAATAACTTTTGGGTTATAGTCTGGTCAGATGTTTATCACCAGTCATGCATTTTGTATAAAGGGTTTAGCTGGTCCATGCCAGTGTTCCACAGAACCTTTATACCTGGTTGAGGCACTCATGGTTTGCTACCACAATCTTGAAACCCACAATTTTGAAAATCATAATCCAGAGACCATCATTTTGAAAGAACAAAATGCTGAAGACTGCAGTATCAAACTCCTGGACTTGCCCCCCCTTATACAGCTAATGTTAACCCTCTGCTGAACCCCTATTAGCAATCAATTCTAGGTTTACACCCCTGCAAGACTCATGTTAACACGTGTTTCTAGTTTCCCACTGACAGACATATTCATTATTGGAGATTTTAGACATTGTGATTTGAGCTTTTGATATTATGGTCTCAAGATATTGATTTTCAAGATTGTGAGCTTCACAGTTGTGATAGTAAATCAGGCAACCCTATGTACCCCATGTTGCTGGAGATTTCTTCACTTCTTCTCACCAGTTCAAGTGCACCACTTCCCATGTCACTGTCAGAGCAATTTTGGATATACAGTGGCCCGTGTTGATTTACCCTTTAGAATTTTTCTTCTTTTAAACTTTAAATAAATAAATAATTGAGACTATCACAGACTATTGATATTTTTACCACATTTCTATGTTTATGACTATTTTTAGTGTAAGTCCTTCTTCAGAAAATATGGAAAATCGAGGGGCGTGACCAAGATGGGCTCTGTGTAGCAGCAGATTTCAACAGCTCCACTAAAGAAATATTATTCTGACAGGAATTCTACCTTCAAACTAAAAACTGAAAATACCTTTATATATGATTTGAAAGAACTTAACTTCATCTACAATAATATCTAGTTAAAAACAAAAAAAGGCAGATTTTCTTGTCAAATTATTCCTGGATAATTTCTCCTCATCTGAAAGAATTCAGCATGAGCTTCACTAAATCCAGCAATCAAGATTCCAACCTCAGAAGAGAGATTCAGACTTTGATAACAAATATACATGATCTTATTACAAAAATTGATAAGCTGGATATGAAAATAGATAATTTCAAGGAAAAAACTACCAAACAAATGGATTTACTTAACCAAGACTTGTTACAACAAAATCACAGATAACAAGTATTGAAGAAGTTCTGACCGATATGGATGTGAGAATTATTGAAAATGAAAACAATGTGGAATTCTTACTCAAACAAGATACTTCTCTACAAAATAAGTTAGATTATCTAGAAAACAGATCCAGATGCAACAACCTAAGAATATTTGGACTACCAGAAGGCACAGAAGAGAACAACATGACTAACTTTCTCAATACTTAGTTACCTAAGACTCTTGATCTTACTGAAGCTATGTCCTTTGGTATTGAGAGGGCACATTGTTCCCTTGCCACAGTGAATGCTGCTAACAAAAAGCAACCTAGATCTATATTGTCAAATTCCTCTCATCCTCAGACAAGGAATTAGTGTTAAAAACTGCCTGGTCCAAGTCACCAGTTAAATTAAATGAAGCTACGATACGTTTTGACAATGATTATTTATCAGCAGTTATAGCAAAAAGAAAAATATTCTTACCTTTGATAAAAGAATTGAAGAAAGCACAGGTGAAAACACACCTTTTGTTCCCTGCGAAGCTGAAGATATTCTCATCGGAAGGTCCCAAAAAGTTTGAAGACTTAGAATCAGCTCTGAACTATGTAAAAGTCCATAAGATCTTGGAAAAAATAGAAGAGAGGGAATGGGCTAATCCCATGCTTAGGAGAATGGCTTCTAATCCCACTTGGAAGACTTCGGAGAAACAAAAAAGACTAAGAAACAAGTGACTTAAATATCTATGTTTGCAGTTTGTTATGTTTATGGAAACACTGTCACTGTGTTAATTATATGTTGATTTTTTCACTTACAAGGTAAGCCTGCTTTTTCCTTTTTTCATGCCATTCACACATGACCTTAAGTATACGCATAATTTCATAATTTCATTTTTACTTATACTGAGGTAAAAGTGTATACTAATGGTAAATATATAGTTATGGGTATTGTTATAAAGATATCTTAAGAGTGAAGGGTAAACAAATGGAGCTATTGTGATAGTAAAATAAGTACTTTGCATATATAAACATTCTAGATTCCCTTTATAATCTCTGTTTTTTAAACTATTTACAGTCAGATCAATTAAACCTACATAGTTAGTAATAAATAAGAGCTCACCACACATTCAATTATCATTCTCTGTAATTCATACTGAACACTGTTTTTTTTTTGTAATAATTTATGCCCTGGGGATTAATTTAAAACTTGTATATATGTTGAATTCATGTGGGGATAATATGATTTGACAGTCTCTTAACATTTTATATGATTTATATGTGAACTCCTTTACAGGTTTAAATACACTTTTAAATACACTTTTTTTTCTGTCATGTGAATATAAAATGGATTAATAAGGCTATGTGAGTTATTTAAAATACTTTCTGCTACATTTGGAGTTCTGTGGTGCTGTTAATTTGTAAAGAACAGTTTAAACTAGCTGTGCATATGTGAGCAGGCTATGGGAAGCTTGCAGGAAGCTTGCAGATGTTACTCATATGATCTTTCCCTATACATTTTAAATACAGTTACATACTTGTTATTTTTGGCGTTTTTTCACTCAAAATGATGAAAAAACATCTTCCAGACACTTTGTGAAGCTTGAGCTTGATGTCCACGAGCTTATTTCTTCACATACTATCTTATTTTCACTAAAAATCTTCTCTGCATTCTCGAATGAACTCCACAACTTTGCGACGCATTTTGATGACGTTAGAGCTAGCCGACCTGCTCAACGAGGAAGTCAGTACATGTAATTTCATTGAAAAAGCATCAGAAATGCTGGGAAAGGTTGTATTTACTTTAAAAATATATTTTAAACTTGCTAACTACACCATTTGGACTCAGTTTGATTCTCAAGAAAGAAATCTTCAGTTATCTTATTTTTATTTATGTTTACGGTAAACTGAAGGGGAAGGAAAAAAGGGGAAAAGTAAGTGTGCATTTTTTTTCTTTTAAATGAATGTGTCCCATGTTATTTATATTGTTGTGCCTTACTTAACAGGATAAATGAATCTTATTACAAATTACAACTGATTTTCCATTCAGAGGCTGATAGCTAGATAGAAAATAATATGGGTTAAAATAAGCCCACTTAATGCATGATGGCATTTTCTATCACAAGTTCTTAAGGTGTCACCTGACCTTTCACTCTAATGATACTCATATTGATTTGTTTTAAATATTACACCAACATATAGCATATGTGTTAAATGGCTAGTAGTAACTTTAGTTGACAGGCTTCTATATTAGAATGCTGCTTTCATAGATTTCAGATCAGTTTTAAGGTACATATAATCACATATGAAGTTATTATTTAATCTGTTTCATTTTTATTATGACATTTATGTATGGGATGTATTAAAAGCTTACTTATACGGACAAATAAATAAATGGTATTATAACAAAAGGAAGTCCTGGGATGAAGACTTAAAAAAAAATACAAGACAAATTAGATAGATTACATCTTAAAATTAATGACAAGTCTGCATCTAAAACTATTAGAGATGAAATAAATAAAACTAAGGAAGAATATAGTGCAATCTTACATCATAAGACTATGATTTCCTTAGAGAAATTTAAATTCCTAGCCTATTCAATAAACCCAAAACATTTAACTAATCTTGCAAATAAAACAAAAAGAATCAACAAACATAATCATATTAAAGAAACATATTCGTCTAGAAAAAAGAAAAAGGTTTATAATATACATGACATAATTGATTAATTTAGACATCATTTTCACACGATAAATCAAACATCGCAGATCATTCAACCATTAGATAAGATAAAACAATACATTAAAAAAACCTGTATGTCACACTCAACAAACAATAGTCAGAAATCATGGATAAACAGATATCTTTACCGGACATACAAACTCAAATTAACAAACTTAAACAGAACAAAGCACCAGGCAATGATGGCATCATACCTGAATTGTATAAAATCATGCCTAAAACAGCTATTTCTTTACTACATAATGTATTCCATAAAGCCCAGAATTACATTATTTTGCCCCCATCCTGGAAATATACTTTTTTTTCACCCATTCTTAAATCTAGTAAGGACCCTAAATTATGTACGTCATATAGGCCCATAATTCTTTTAAATGTTGATTACAAAATGTTTATGAACATCTATGCTGATAGACTAAAAAATTCTTACCCCAGTTAATTAATGATGACCAAACAGGTTTTGTAACTAATAGAAGTACATATGATAACATCAAACGGTCTCTTATTTTAATTGATTATTCACACAGAAAGAAAAAAAACTTGTCTCTGGTTAGTCTTGACATTAACTCAGCATTCGATTCAATACATTGGGCTTATCTATTCATATTATTACAATGTTTAGACTTTTCAGATAATTTTATTAATTTACTATTACATCTTTACAAAGGCACTCTGGCTTATATCAAAATTGGATCATACACATCGACTCAAATCCCCATCACTAAAGGAACAAAACAAGGCTGCCCCTTATCTCCCTTATTGTTTACTCTCATAATGGAACCATGGGCTAATGATATACGAGGAAATAAAAACATATAACTATCATATATGGGTTAATCTACAGAATTTGTTGAAAAGAGATTGACAATGATATCATATAAATCAAATGTCAACCTCTCTACGTGTTATATATATGGAATAATCAAATACTAGGCAACGTAATGATATTCAATGGATGTCTTTGTATATAGTTTTAGTAAATTCACTTTATTTGTTAAACATTGTTATGTGAATGCTTATGTGAACACTTTTGAATTGTAAATATCCTTATGTTAAAAGAACATGTAATTGTTTATATTTACTTCTTTAAAATCAATAAAATTGTTTAAAAAAAAAAAAAAGAAAATATAGAAAATCGTGAGTTAAAGAAAAAAATTCTTCTTCTTTCGGCTTTTTCCTGGTTAGGGGGTCGCCACAGCAGATCATCTGTCTGCTCATGATTTGCAGTGGAGTTTTACAGTGTTGAGTTGTCAGCCCGGCACCCAACTTTCCACAGAAGGCACACACACATGCACCCACACCTAGGGCCAATTTAGAGTGTCCAATCTACCTGCAGCATGTCTTTGGGATGTGGGAGGAAACCAGAGCACCCGGAGGAAACCCATGCGACCACAGGGAGGACATGCAGACTCCACACAGAAGGCACCCCAGCCGAGGATCAAACCGGAGAACCTCTTGCTGTGAGGCAGCAATGCTAACCACTGCACCACCGTGGCTGCCCCATAAGTCTAACAGAATGATCCCCCCAAAAGATGCTGTCGATGGATTAAAGAAATACAAAACTTATGGTGGTAGTTGAATACTATTTTACAAATGACTCCCATACCCAGCAGTATGCAGCCATTTTCTGAAGTACCAACATTTTCATTACAGCCTTGGTGATTCCAAGAGATGTTATCTTAATAGAATCTTCATCAGTATCTGTTGTTGGTATCCACTGAAGCAATGCTAGGTCTATAGGTTTTAGTGTAAGATGTGTCTACTGCTTCAGCATTCCAAGGTACTTGCACAAGCTTCTATGGTTATTTCTTCCCAATCACTCTGCACCTAGATGGAATACCCCAGCCAGTCAGAGAACTTTTTTTAACCTAGTAATAGTCACTAACATAGGACCACTAGTCAATCACCTGTCACGCCTTCACAACACTATAGACCAATTAATTCCTCCAGTTCCCAGTAGAATCTTGTCTTTCAGCCAATGAGTTTATGCTATGTATCAGCGCATCTTCTGACCAACCGTACTGTTCTTAACCCAATCCGCTTCTTCTGCTGTTCAATTTCCTTTTGTTGTTGGGTCCTTTCATAGTTTCTAAAAATATAAATGCAGTGAAACTTTGTGGTTGAACTTAGACCTGAAGAAGAGCTGTTATAAGGCAAAAGCATTCATCACTTGAAAAGAATAATACAAGTATTGAAACAAGAAGAACCATGTCAGTGTGTTTTCCTTTCGGTTTATCTTTATTTTTAATAAAGCCAAAGTACCATTTTGGTGGTATTTTACCCTTACTACAGAAAGGACTAGGGAAAGAGCAGAGGAATCCAAAAGTTGTACACAATGAGTTTCGTCTGAAATGTTTTCATTGGTTGCTTTCTGATCTAGCATTTCTAAACTTCTGATCAGAGCTAGTAATCTGGTATACCTCAGCAACTGTATCTTGACTAGGTTATAAGCATTAGAAAGTAGCAAGGGGGGGGGCTGCACCAAAGCTTCCTTGCAAAGCTACTTTGTGTTTTAGATAGTTTCATGATTAACACTACAGCTTGGTGATTGTACTTTTTAATATCAATCAGTATTGCATTCAGTATTAGTTATGGATCCAAGAAACTTCAGCTTAGAATGTGCCCAAGTCAAAGAAAATGCTGGTATTGAGGACACTAAATATTTTTTGGATAGAAAACAAGGAATCTCTTTAATGACACCTTCCCCAATGCCTAATTGTTCTAATTTGCCTAGTAAAAGGGTGTGGCCTGTTGTCACAAATGCCATCTTGAGATCAAGTTATAAAGTTTTCTGTTAACTGTCCTTTATGCATTACACTACAAAGGCAGTTAGTATAAATCAAATCTGAATACTGAGAAGTTGTAATATGCCGATAGCTCTTGGGGATGGCAGAAGAAGAGACTTTTAGAAAGCAACTTTGTGAAGACTGTGCATCTGTAATAGCTGAGTAGTCATATATACTTATGGCATGAAAATGAAACCTCCTTTGTGGATATTGCCCCCTCTTCCATTTTCTGTGTATGACAGTCCACCAGCTACTATGATTTCTGTTTATGCATGTGTGTTACATTGTATTTGGCAGGTAATCATGAGGAGATACTTTGTCAAGCATCTCAGTCATTCCACATCTGTCATATCCATACATCTACATCAACTCCTGCTATGATGGTATAAGGTCTCTTATTTTTATAAAATAGCAACCAGGTTTTCTGATAGTCCGGGAGACCATTGCAGACTGGTATAGGCTACATTAAGGGAGAGAGAGAGTCATTTCATTGTGATGTCTTCATATCAGCTGGTTTACTTCAGGCTTGTGGGAATTACACAACCAGTAGCTATTTCAGAAACTGTGATCTCCAAAACAGGATCAAATCTGTTTTTACTTCTTGAAGATATAAGTTACAGTGTTTGGCAGTGATATAATATTTGGTTAGGATTAAATAAAGAAAGCAAGTATATTAACATTTCTACTCAGTTGTGTAGATACACAGTACACTGGGTTAAAAAATGGTTTGCTATGTGGAGAAATAATCTGGCTTCATACTGCCTGATGTCCTTATGCAAGGTACTACATAACATCATAATGGTAAATGCAAGTGTGTCAGCTAGAGGATTACTGTTCATATCTAAAAGAAAAAAAATGATAATGTTTACTTGAAGGAAAAGCAATTTTCTTTTCCATTTACAGGTTAAGCTTATCAGGTATAAAACATAACATCCACATGAGTTCCACATAGGTTCATACTAGGCTATCTGCCCTAGGGCATTTATAAGCCTAGCCAGAGTATGTTTGGCTTTTGCCACCCATTTTAAATTAATTTTGCTATGCCCTTTTTCGAGGTTAGTATACTGTGCCTCTGTCTAACAGTGACACAGAAGTGATACCTGGGGTAAACCTACGATCTCCCATCCACTCATCAAGATTCCTCTTGAAGATAGTCAATGAGGGACACTGCCTAACCTGGACTGGGATTCTATTCCAGAGTGAAGGGAGCGTCTGGGTTATGAATCTGTCCCTCCAGCATGTCCTATTTATTTCAGTGCTGAGGTTCAAGTCTCTCGAGCGCGTAGCTCGATGGGATTTGGATTTTCTGAGGTGCAGCATGTCCATTAATTCCGGGTTGGACATGGCTTTATACGTCAGGCACAGATCACCTCTGAGCAGGCAGTATGCCACTGAGTATAGCTGGAGTTTCTTTAACCGGGCAGCATATAGCATCTGTTTGAGCCCTTTGATCCTCTTGGTGAGGTACTTTTGGGGTCTTTCCAGTTGCTGCAGGTGTCTGGTAAGGTACATCCCAAAAGGGGCACTGTACTCAATTATGGGCCTGATGAGGGATGAGTAAAGAGGCACGATGACCTCCCCTGATCTAGATGTGAATCCCTTCATTATTAGGTGGGCTATATAAAATGTTTTTCTAACCACTTTGGCCACATGGTTTTCAAATGAGAGATTGCTATCAACTTGGGTCCCCAGGTCCCTAATTACTTCTTCCATACTTAATGGATTACCACCTATGTGGTAATTTGTGGGCACTTTGTTTTTGCCAAAGGGGATGACTATACACTTTTTGGCGTTTAGCTTGAGGCCATGGCTCTGGCACCAGTTGTCTGTTTCTATGAGGCCCTTTTGGAGGATGCTTGTGTCGGCTGGAGAGTCGATTATGGCGCCTAGTTTGCAGTCATCTGCGAACTTGGTCAGCCACAGTCCTTCTGTGTTGGCCTGTACCTCTGAGAAATATATACCGAACAAGAGAGGTCCCAGGACTGAGCCTTGTGGGACGCCACTTGTAACTGGTTTGGAGTCTGACATGGCTCCAGCAATTCTAACCATGTGGGTTCTGTCCTTGAGCCAGTTTGCAACCCATCTAGTGACATAGGGGTTTATATTTAAGCTGGTGAGCTTATCTATAATGCCCGAGTGGGGTATTGTATCGAAGGCTTTTGCGAGGTCCAGGTAGGCTGTGTGGACCACCTTCCCCTCGTCAATGGCCTTGGTGACTGTTTCAAAGAAATCGACCAGGTTTAAGAGGCAGGATCTGCCCTTAACAAAGCCGAACTGGGTAGGATCCATTGTCTGTAGGTCCCCAATATCTTTATTTATGAGGTCTATGATGATCCTTTCCATAGCTTTGCAGACCAAGCTAGTCAGGCTTATGGGGCAATAGTTTCCAGGATCTGTTGAGGCACCACCTTTGTGGAGAGGGACCACTGTTGCTGTACGCCACTCTTTGAGTACATATCCTGTAGTAAGGCTGAGATTGAACAGTAGTTTTATGTTTGGGTTTAGCTCTTCTTGGAGTTCATGTAGGACGCAGCCCGGGACACCGTCTGGTCCCATTGATGCTGTGTTTTTGCTTTGGAGAGGGCGGCTCTTACCTGAGCATCTGAGATGTCAAGGGGGCAACACTCTGCTGGGATAGATATTTGCCCTTTTGGTGGGGAGGGGGGGAGAAGTTTGCGCTGAACCTGTCAGCTAGGATGTTGGCAATGTCTGTGGGTTCGGTGTATTTTTTGTCATTTTGGACTAATTCTGAGCATATCTGGGAATTCCCACCCAGGTTCCTAACATAACTAAAGAAAGCCTTGTGATTATCCTTAGTGTCCTGTGCAATCTTTCTCTCGACGCTGGCCTTAGACGATTTTATGAGTGCCCGTAGTTTTTTGCTAATACTGATCAGAGATGCCTTCCCTTTTTGGGATTTTGCTCTATCATGTAGTAGCTTCCTCCTTCTATTGTATAGTTTGTTTATGGCTGGGGTCCACCAGACAGGACGCCTGCCTTTGGAGGATTGGGTCTTGGTTTTATTTGGGATTGCATGATCCATGCATTCTTGAAGGTGTTCATAGAATGTGTTTATAAAGGATTCTGCGGTCTAGGCCGTATTTTTCACAGGCCCGGGGGCTTTGAAAGATTCCACCTCGGTTTTAAGGAGTGTGAAATTTGCTTTAGAGAAGTTTTTCACTGTGGTTTTCTGGGCAGGGGGTGGGGTCGGGATGTGAATATCCCGTGAGATTAGTTTATGGTCTGATCTTACCAGTGAGGGTACACTTCTGGTCTGGAGCATAGAGCCCCCATGTTGGTGATGATCAGATCCAGCATGTTTTCCTCTCTTGTGGGAGTGGTAACAAGTCGTTCCATAGCATTTGAGTTTATAAATTCTAGGAACCTTTGGGCTAGGGTGTTGGAGCTAGAGTAATGCTCCCAGTCTATGTTTGGGTAGTTGAAGTCACCCAGTATAATGGTGTTTGGAGAGATCATCATATTTTCCAGTGATCTCAGGAAGGCCAAGTGGGGTTCCTAGGTTTGGGATGGTGGTCTGTAGCAGGCTATAAACTGGAAGGCAGTTTTACCCACTGTTAGTTGCACATGGATAGTCTCTGATGCTTCCTGCTATGCCACCAACCTGGAGGTGTGGGTATCTTTGACGAATATTGATACTCCCCCTCCTTTTGTGGTTCGGTCCAAGTTTTGGGGCCGAAAAGCATGGTATGAGGTATAACCTGGTAGTGCTGGGGTGCTCTCGGGAGCCTTGAACCAGGTTTCTGTTACTACACAGATATCGATGTTCTCCATGCTAAGGAGAGTTTCAAGTGCGTGCATCTTGAGGTTTAGACTTCTGGCGTTGAGTAGCATTACTCTTAGTTTCTTATCCCTTGTGATACCTATGGAGTTGGGTTTGTCTTTTGAGCCTTGCCTAAAAAAGGCACTATGGGGGTGGCAAGAGCCTTTGCCAATATCCTAAAGCCCAGGGGTGACAGGTGCAAGCCGTCACTAGCGAAGCATCGTGGGTTGTTGAGCATGTCTTCCCAGGCTGACAGGCATTGGAGCCCCTTTGAATGACACCAATACTTAAGCCAATTGTTGAAATTGATCATCTTGTCTTCATATTGTGGCATCATTCTTGGTGAGGGTAAGATGCTACTCAAGGTCAGGGTCATACCGGCCTGGGCTACATGCTCAGAGAGCTTCTCTATGTCTCTTTTCATGTAGTCCAGGGAGGTACGTCTCAGGTCATTCACACCAGCATGGACAATGACTGAGTCATATTTGTACTTGCCTTGGAGTGACCTGAGTGCTTGTGTTATGTGGCAGATCCTAGCGCCCGACAGGCAGCTCACCGTGACCTTCTCCTTGTTTAGCCTGGTGAGCGGAACGTCAGTGTGCCTGACGATAGAGTCACCTATTACAAGTGTATCAGGTGTGTTGTTTAGCCTTAAGGGCTGTGACTGTTCGGCACACTGGCTTTGTGAGCTATGTGTTGCACGTGTTTTGTTTTGGGGTAGCGGTTGCTTAGGTGTCTGCTTTGGAGGTCTCTGCTGCTTAGGCAGATTTTTATTTAGAGCCTCCGAGTATGTTTTTGTGTGTTTATGTGTTTGGTTTGCTGTCGTGGTAGGTCTATGTGAGACTGGAATTGTAGTGAGTGTGGTTTCCTTCTCCTCCTGACTGGTTACACCAGTACTGAGTTGAGAGAGCTTAGCCTCCAGTTTGGCTACATGGTTGCATCTCTCACATGTGTTGGAATTTGTTTGGAGGAGGAGAGGGTTGTCTGTGTACATGAGGCAGTTGTAACATTGCCTCAAGATTCCCAGATTCACCAGCTGGACCAGAGAGGAGATTGACAGCTGACCTTTGGACATGCTAGAATAGTATTGGGAATTCCTTTATAATTGAAAAAAGGGCCAATGGGGAACAAGGTACTCAAGGGGAGTTTGTGAGGGTGTAGTGCTTTTAATTTTTTAGTGCTGACTTATATAATTGCTTTAGTGAGCAAGTGCCAGGCTTTAGAGTAGGAGCAGGGTGTTTATTATGAGAACTAGATCAGTTCTAAGGGAAAAAGTGAAGAGTAGTCTTTTTGGAGCCGAGAATAGTTTAAACCCAATTAAGCGGAGCTGCCCAATGCTGCGCTATGCGCAAAATCGCGCAAAGCCACTCAAAGCGGGTTTTATACAGGCGGACTTGAAAGAGCTAGAAATTGGCCCAAAACGGCCAATAGACTACCAGATTCTTGTGCTGGGAACACTCCTCCAGGGATAGATAGGCTGCTCTAAGCTCCCCACTGCCACTGGTGAACAAAGAAGCCTCCATTTATCCAAGAAAGGAAATGGGCAACACAGGAACTTTCCAAAAGTCCAGAATACAGCAAAGCCTGTATTTG
This sequence comes from Protopterus annectens, assembly GCF_019279795.1. Lineage (NCBI taxonomy): Eukaryota > Metazoa > Chordata > Ceratodontiformes > Protopteridae > Protopterus > Protopterus annectens. The sequence goes on from NC_056726.1 coordinate 222,732,265, forward strand.
GACTACTCTAGGTCAGGAAAGATGGGAAACAAGGATAAATTTTTTTGTTTTTTTTTTTTGTTTTTTGCAACAAACAGCAAGAAAATGCAATAAATATGTAGCACAGGCTAGTGCACTTGAGTGTGTAGCCTCAACAGGTAAATGCAACAAACAGGACAAACTTTAAAAGTGCAGGTGCAAAAACAACTTTAAACAGTTTAAAACAGTTCAAGAAGTAGAAATACTTGCAGTTTAGCTAGATTGGACAGTCGCCCAGGTAGTAGCAGGAAAAAAAACACTTTTATCAGGTTAGCAGTCGCTCTTTTAGCCTCTCTGCTGTTAGCACCACTCTGCAGGACCACGAGGAGCTTGGCTGAGTAGTAACAAGCGCAAAAACCGTGCCAAAGTGGGTTTTATACAGGGGGACTTGAAAGAGCTAGAAATTGGCCCAAAACGGCCAATAGACTACCAGATTCTTGTGCTGGAAACACTCCTCCAGGGATAGATAGGCTGCTCTAAGCTCCCCACTGCCACTGGTGAACAAAGAAAGGAAATGGGCAACACAGGAACTTTCCAAAAGTCCAGAATACAGCAAAGCCTGTATTTGGACTACTCTAGGTCAGGAAAGACAGGAAACAAGGATAATTTTTTTTGGTTTTTTTTCTTTTTTGCAACAAACAGCAGGAAAATGCAATAAATATGTAACACAGGCTAGTGCACTTCAGTGTGTAGCCTCAACAGGTAAATGCAACAAACAGGACAAACTTTAAAAGTGCAGGTGCAAAAACAACCTTAAACAGTTTAAAACAGTTCAAGAAGCAGAAATACTTGCAGTTTAGATAGATCGGACAGTCGCCCAGGTAGTAGCAGGAAAAAAAAAACACTTTTATCAAGTTAGCAATCTGCATGGCCTAGGTTTTTACTTCTTTTGTTACCCTAGCAACTAGCTCCTGTTTTGCATTTTTGCTCCTTATTAATACTTGCTATGTCTTATGCTTGTTTTATGCTGTCCTTGGTCAAAAGTGCACACTGTAGTACTCTCTTAATACTCTGGAGTGATTTTTTCAGTTGCATTTACTACTAGATTCATCATCAATTTCCATCTATTACAGTTTGCACAATGCATTAGGTATTGGCACATTTGATTACTTCTTTTAATCTTGTCCCTCTCAGTGTACTATGCAATTGCTGATTACCTATGACAACTGCTCACCATATCATGTGTTATCATTACTTAATTCTCGGCTCAGCAGTTAGATATTACATCATTGTAAAGCGATAGCCTGATTTATTCTTATGGCTTGGCAGCCCTTACACTGACATAGCTGCAACACTGTAGATGGCCTCATACAAGACCACTACTTAAAATAATACACTTACCAAAATGGATTGGCTCCAGAAGATAATATAAAAAGAAAAGCACATGACAGGCAGACCATGGCTGCATAAGAGAGGCATGCTCCTTGCGTTATTTAGAGTTATCACTGAAGTAAATAAAATAAGACCGTCTTTGCATATTTTGTTTTACTATTATCATGATAGGCAGACCATGGCTGCATAAGAGAGGCATGCTCCTTGCGTTATTTAGAGTTATCACTGAAGTAAATAAAATAAGACCATCTTTGCAGATTTTGTTTTACTATTATCACCTTGTGTGTTTTCCTGATTGTCCTCCAGTATTCTCACTATTGGGAAACTCTTATCATGTGCAATTACTTACATACTGGAAATGTGATTGTATGATGTGAACAGAATTATAAGAATAATAAAGAGTGCCTTATTTTGATTTATGTCACTAGACTAAAACATTTTAAACATATATCATCTCACTGATCATAAAGTATCGAAGTCAACACTGATAACAGTTTTAAGAAAAGAAATGCATGCATTCTTGGTAAACATATAATTATTTCTAAGATAAGCCAGTCAGATGCATGCATCCTTGGTAAACATATAATTATTTCTAAGGTAAGCCAATCAGAATAGTGGAAGTGGTGCATGGTAGATAAAAGGCGAAACATTCTTGGGCAGATTTCTCCAAATCTTTAGAAAAAAACATTGCTGCAGATGCCTCTCCCATAGTAATTGTGTGATGGCGGTTTTAACAAATTGTTTTTTTCTGTGAGCTGATTAAAAGAGTGGAGGAGCAGAACACTGAGATGAAAAATAATACGGATATGCAAATATTGTGATGAAAGGTGGGGTGGAGCACTGAGGCAATAGGAAGATGCTTAGTCATTAGTGGAAATGTGCAAGTTACTGCAGAAAGACCTGATTATGGCTCTTAAGCTGGAGACACCCGAAGAGGAAGTGTGTGTGTGTGTGTATGTGTGTGTGTGTGTGTGTGTGTGTGTGTGTGTGTGTGTGTGTGTGTGTGTGTGTGTGTGTGTGTGCATTCAAGGAAAAGCATGGGACCAAGTTAATTACTAAAATATAGATATAAATCTGTACATAGATTCATAATATGCACAGCTATCTCTTTCTCCCTCTTTCTCTATTTTTTTTTTTTCTCTAGCTATCTATCCATCTGTGAATATATTTTAGGATATTAGGGCCTAAAGTAGCAATAGTAAGGTTATCAACAGTATAGCTGGCTTCTCAGTCACTCCACATATTTATGGTACCCAACAGAAGGTGCAGTTTCCCACAGCAGTATAGCACAAAAAGCATAAGCGCAAATCGCAGCTCACTAACAAACAAAGTATACATTTTCTGGAGACAGTGCGGCCTCTTACGCCATCTTCATGTCAATGAGTTTTGACCACCTTTATCCAGCTGCTAGTTAACTTTGAGGTCATTTTATTATATGAAAAGGGGAAATTTACTCATTGTAACAAGCCAAGATGGTGATGTAAGTATCATTAAACTCTGGCATTCAGGGTCATTGTCTTCTGTCAGATTTTGATAATGTAATGAGTTACTATGAAAATGTTTTCTGTGCAAGTGTTATTGGACTGATAAAACGTAAAGAAAAATCTGCTACTTGTTTTCTGTGCAAGTGTTATTGGACTGATAAAACTTAAAGAAAAATCTGCTGTGGTGCAGTGGCTAGCATGTTTGCTTTGGGGCCAGAAAGCTGTGAGCTTGATTCCCAAACCAGGTAGATGGATTGCTGACACTGCAGTTCACTACATGCAGGGGTGTTGCACTCCTGCATGTGTCATCTTTCAGTCATGATATTAAAATATGGTCCTATCTTCATGAGTTGTTTGAAGCTCAGGTGGGTGTAAGAAATCTCGTGGCACTTATCAAAAGGAGTTTGAGAAGTTTCCTAATACCCCTGCCAAATGTCTCCTAGTAGTATAAATACCACCTTGGGTGTCCCCCTGAAAAGAGGCCACTAGCCTAGTGGGACTAACCTGCTCGAAGTATAAATTTGTCCACATCTTCATTTTTTCCCTATTCAGAGCATTTCAATAGTAAACAAGCCAGCTTCTGTTTCAGAAACAAAAATATGAGCAGCAAAATGTTTTGATTTGAATAGCTTTGAAATAAGAACCAAATGAGCATGCTAGCATCATGTTATTTTGGTCAAACTTATCTACAAACTGGGCACTGCCTCGTTTATACATTCCTTAAAGTGACCTTAAATTCACAAAAAAATACTCAAACATTTTTTTTTTCATTTTTAATAAATAACTTTAAAAGTATATATGTAACAGCATATTGTGAAATCAGAAGTTGTTTCATGCGTGTCAGCCCACCCATTTGTTGTAAAATAAGTGCGAACATCTTTAAAAACAGAAAGAACATCAGATCACCTTCAATGTGAAGTTTACTAAACATTATCTAAGAAATGAGAATTATTTAGTAAGTGATTGCCCACTGGGTGTTTTGTAGACAGTAAAAGACTGATTTTTTTTTTTTGCATTTTAAACAAACAGTTGTTTAACTCTAAAACAAAAACATGCAGTTATGCATTGCAGTGGCAAACACTTTTGTTGTTTATTTATTTATTTTGCCACAGTTGCTTGTCAACTATCTGGACTGTTACAATGAATTCATGATGTAGTCATCATCAGGGAGTTTATGTTTATACCCTATGTTCTCTGCATCTTTCAGCTTGCAGGGAAATGTCGGGTATGAATAGGGATGGTGCAACGGCTGTTTCAACCTCAGAGGGAGTCATAAACCACAGCAGCCTGCTCTTCTTGGAAGCAGACACACTGTTTTGTTTCCTAATGTCCACTGGACCTGTAGGGCATGCAGACACACACACACGTATACACACACACACACACACACACACATACACACACACACACACACACACACACACACACACACACACACACACACACACACACACATATACACACTCACGCACACACATGTGTACACACAAAACTCTCCTCCCTGGAGCTGTGACCAGAGACTCATCATTACTTCCTGTTTACTATAGCTCACCATTACTCAGATCACTTACTAATCCCATTACATCTGGACTGCAGTGTAGAAAGGCCTTATCTCTATATGTCACAAACCATACTAGAACTGGAGCAATTACTCAGCTTGTAACAATCTACAAAATGAGGGCTATTTTTATTTGCATATCCATTTTAGGTTTTTAAGAAAGAAATAAAAAAGTCACAAATTTTGCATTTGTTGTTAGGAAAAAAGTGGGGAAGAAAAAAAATGTTCTTGTTTTTGTTTTAGACTACTAAATGTATGTTAATACTTATTCATTTTTTATGTTGAATGAATAGGTACACTGATCACATGACTAGTTTCATCACAATTCAGGAAGGTAGACCACCAAACAATAATAATAACAGACATTTTAAGATAATAAGTCAAATAACTTGTATGTTTATTTCACTACTGGAACTGTGAACATCTAGGAGCCTTCCCTTAGCAGATTCACCTAGTTGCCCTTCCTTTCATGCTTATCTATGATCCTAGCCAGCTTTAGGCACCAGTGAACCCTACGGTCATTGGGGGGGCCCCTAGTTTTGCGAGGCCCCCCAACCACAGCAAGTTATGTTAATATTTTAAAACATGCTATTCAAACCAACAAAAGATAGTAGAGCGGGTCTATATCATATGAGCAAATCGCACAAATTGCAAATGCTCATAAAATCGAACATACACAAAGTGCTTTTTCTGAGATTGTGGTACAGTGAAGAATGGGATATTTGCCCTTTTCTCACTGTAGTGCGATCTTGGAGTTGGAATATATATTTAGTGGGGGGGGTGTAGCCCCCCCACAATAGGAAGTTCGAATTCCAGTATGTTCGATATTATGAGTGTTCGCAATTTGTGTGATTCGCTCATATAATATAGACCCAGTACAGCAATATTGTGTACTTGATAAACCAGGTGGGTAATAATTATTTTATAAATATTGGCAGAACACTAGATACTATAACTCTCAAAACTTTTTTGCTCAAGTATTCTGGGCCAAGCCAAAAATAATTGCAGAATAAAGGCATAGAAACTTAGGAACACATTTTAAATATTACTCTAATTCACTTAAAAGGTTATAAAATAACACATTTTGAATTGACATGCATTTATGGAAAATAAGAAGTATGAGTGAGTCTCTGTAAGGCTCCATAATGAAGCACTGGCACTTGAAATGCCCGATGCAGACACACCAAAAATAATAAAGGCTGAAAATCCAGGAGAAGAGCGTATCTCAAACATTGCTCTTCTCCTTTAAACCTACCACCCCCCCAAACTTGGATATACCAACTCCATTGTGTGGTCATTGCTTTACTTTTCATCACAATCAAACCTTAGAGATATGCACAGGAGGTCATTCTATCTGGTGTTTAGGCTGGGGACAGTGTGGTCATTGCTTTACTTTTCATCACAATCAAACCTTAGAGAGATGCACAGGAGGTCATTCTAACTGGTGTTTAGGCTGGGGACAGTGTGGTCATTGCTTTACTTTTCATCACAATCAAACCTTAGAGAGATGCACAGGAGGTCATTCTAACTGGTGTTTAGGCTGGGGACAGTGTGGTCATTGCTTTACTTTTCATCACAATCAAACCTTAGAGATATGCACAGGAGGTCATTCTAACTGGTGTTTAGGCTGGGGACAGTGTGGTCACTGCTTTACTTTTCATCACAATCAAACCTTAGAGATATGCACAGGATGTCATTCCAACTGGTGTTTAGGCTGGGGACAGTGTGGTCATTGCTTTACTTTTCATCACAATCAAACCTTAGAGAGATGCACAGGAGGTCATTCTAACTGGTGTTTAGGCTGGGGACAGTGTGGTCATTGCTTTACTTTTCATCACAGTCAAACCTTAGAGATATGCACAGGAGGTCATTCTAACTGGTGTTTAGGCTGGGGACAGTGTGGTCATTGCTTTACTTTTCATCACAATCGAACCTTAGAGAGATGCGCAGGAGGTCATTGTAACTGGTGTTTAGGCTGGGGACAGTGTGGTCATTGCTTTACTTTTCATCACAATCAAACCTTAGAGATATGCACAGGAGGTCATTCTAACTGGTGTTTAGGCTGGGGACAGTGTGGTCATTGCTTTACTTTTCATCACAATCAAACCTTAGACAGATGCACAGGAGTTCATTCTAACTGGTGTTTAGGCTGGGGACAGTGTGGTCATTGTTTTACTTTTCATCACATTCAAACCTTAGAGAGATGCACAGGAGGTCATTCTAACTGGTGTTTAGGCCGGGGACAGTGTGGTCATTGCTTTACTTTTCATCACAGTCAAACCTTAGACAGATGCACAGGAGGTCATTCTAAATGGTGTTTAGGCTGGGGACAGTGTGGTCATTGCTTTACTTTTCATCACAGTCAAACCTTAGAGATATGCACAGGAGGTCATTCTAACTGGTGTTTAGGCTGGGGACAGTGTGGTCATTGCTTTACTTTTCATCACAATCGAACCTTAGAGAGATGCGCAGGAGGTCATTCTAACTGGTGTTTAGGCTGGGGACAGTGTGGTCATTGCTTTACTTTTCATCACAATCAAACCTTAGAGATATGCACAGGAGGTCATTCTAACTGGTGTTTAGGCTGGGGACAGTGTGGTCATTGCTTTACTTTTCATCACAATCAAACCTTAGACAGATGCACAGGAGGTCATTCTAACTGGTGTTTAGGCTGGGGACAGTGTGGTCATTGTTTTACTTTTCATCACATTCAAACCTTAGAGAGATGCACAGGAGGTCATTCTAACTGGTGTTTAGGCCGGGGACAGTGTGGTCATTGCTTTACTTTTCATCACAATCAAACCTTAGAGAGATGCACAGGAGGTCATTCTAACTGGTGTTTAGGCTGGGGACAGTGTGGTCATTGCTTTACTTTTCATCACAATCAAACCTTAGACAGCTGCACAGGAGGTCATTCTAACTGGTGTTTAGGCTGGGGACAGTGTGGTCATTGTTTTACTTTTCATCACATTCAAACCTTAGAGAGATGCACAGGAGGTCATTCTAACTGGTGTTTAGGCTGGGGACAGTGTGGTCATTGCTTTACTTTTCATCACAATCAAACCTTAGAGAGATGCACAGGAGGTCATTCTAACTGGTGTTTAGGCCAGGTACAGTGTGGTCATTGCTTTACTTTTCATCACAATCAAACCTTAGAGAGATGCACAGGAGGTCATTCTAACTGGTGTTTAGGCCGGGGACAGTGTGGTCATTGCTTTACTTTTCATCACAATCAGACCTTAGAGAGATGCACAGGAGGTCATTCTAACTGGTGTTTAGGCTGGTGACAGTGTGGTCATGCTTTACTTTTCATCACAATCAAACCTTAGAGAGATGCACAGGAGGTCATTCTAACTGGTGTTTAGGCCGGGGACAGTGTGGTCATGCTTTACTTTTCATCACAATCAAACCTTAGAGAGATGCACAGGAGGTCATTCTAACTGGTGTTTAGGCCGGGGACAGTGTGGTCATTGCTTTCTTTGATTTTTTTCACAGACCTCAGAGGTATACACAGAAGGTTACTATAACTTGTGTAGGGGCGATATACTGACTAGAAATAACAAAATGGAATATATTAGTGTAATCAGTATTTTTCATCTTCCTCACAATCACAAATCAGGCATGTATACAGAAAACTGCATTTGGGGGGGTATAGGAAGTGAGGAGGCATGATATGTATATGTATGAGAGCAGTCACTTAAAATACATGATTGTGGCCATTTAAACCAGATGGATATGCAGGCAATGACTGTCTTTTGTTTTGGGGGGGGGTTGGGAGGCAGGTAGTATTCCCAGATACAAATTTTTTATCCCCACAACAACACAAGAGCTGTCTTTAGTTTATTATGAGATAATATTTTGTCAGCTGTGAGCATAAGCTTTGGGCACAACTTATGTCTACTTGAAAGAAAAAAACATAAGCCTGAAATTCTTTTCTTTATCATGATTCTTGTTCAGGCAACCACTGGATTAAAATGCTTTAAAATGCATCCTAGAGCATCTATGACTTCTGGGGGTCCCAGTTTAATTGACTTAATCCCTAAGTGGTTATTACTGCACTGTTTCGGTCAGGACAGGTGTGTTGAAAGGATGCAAGGAAAACTAAATTTAACAGCAACACCAATTTTTTTTCTTTAATCATAATTTCTGTTCAAGCCATCACTGGATGAAAAGGTTGTGTAAAAAGAAGAAAAACTTTAAAATGCACTTCAGAGCATACTGAAACTCATGGCTTCTTGAAAAAAGCAGAAGGGTAAGGAACAATGTGAGAAAAGGAACAAAAAAGTAATGTGCATGGTGTGGGAAGCCCACAATGGGGAATGGGGGAAAACAGAGCGGAGCACTGGAGGGTGTGTGGGGGGAGGGGGCAAGAAACAGTAGTCAGTGATCAGTGTGCCATTTCACCCATGTCCAGCCCTGTACATTGAGTTGCTGTAATGTATTATTGTTGCAACTAAATGCCAGTAACTGTGAATGCCCCTTTGTGAGATGGGGCAACATAGTATGGTACATGGTAACCATATGAAATGTGGGGACTCACTAGAGAAATAGAGTAAGTTCCAAAATATGGGGAAACTGAATGGCGGAAAGAACACACATATATATATATATATATATATATATACATATATATATATATATATATATATATATATATATATATACACAATATATATATATATGTATATATATATATATATATATATATATATATATATATATATATATATAGGCAAGTGTGTGTGTGTGTGTGTGTGTGTGTGTGTGTGTGTGTGTGTGTGTATATATATATATATATATATATATATATATATATATATATATATATATATATATAACATATAAATGTATATATATATATATATATATACACACACACACACACACACACACACACACACATACACACACACGTCCAAGATGACATTTTTTGGAATATTCTTTTTTTCTCAGAGGTATGGCGATCTTGAAGTTGGTATATACAAGTTTGGGAGGTGCAGGCGGCCTACTTAAAGAGGTTTTAAAGTGAAGATCATTTTTTTTTAGATTCACTCTTGTCCTGTAATTGACTTTTTGGCACTTGGCATTTTGAATGCTAACATTTCAACAGGTAGCCATGTTACACAGGCCTGTGCAGGTCAATCTGTGTGTACTACCCTTAAAGCTTTGCAGCATGAACTAAGAGGTTGCTTAGGAGAGGTGGTAGTGACAGGGTGATACTTAGACTGGAAGTGCCAGGGGTTCCCCAACTTGACATTTGCTGTAGGACCCCAAAATGCTAACACAAGCCCTTTCTATGATGTATTAGTTGAATCTGTGTATTACTTGAATTTGTAGCTGACATTTATTTTCAGTATACCTGCTCAGTTAACAGATAATGGACTAACATTAGTGCCATAACCATAAATGTTCACAAGATGCATGACTGAAAGTTGATTGAGATGTTCAAAAGAACTATGAAGTTTTACTCACAAAAGTACTGATGGAGTCACTGGCTTGTCAATTAATTTATGTAGTAGTTGTTAAAACTGTGGACGTTTAAACCATCAGTCACACAGGCTGAAATGCACAGCTTGTAGTCCCTGTACAGTGACATCAGAATACAGCCGAATGCATTTACTTCTGTTGCAGTGTAGCTCATTAGTACCTCATGCCATTGCCAGTGCCAGAGGCATCTTTATATTTGTCCTGCCCATACTGGTACTACTTTGCCTTTTCCCATTTTTTTAATAATCAGTCCTTGTGGTCTAGTTCTTTCATTTTCAACATCAATCACCCCCAAAAAAGACTTGTAGTAATAAGCACAGTAAGTAGGACTAAGTACATAAACCACACTTTTGATGCCTGGACTTGTTAAGCTATATGGAAACTGAAAGTTATGGAACTGTGATAATGAATCTAAGAAGATCCATAATTATGTCAAAAGCAAAATTTACAAGATAATTAAACAACTGTGCACCTTGTTGTGTTTCTTTTTAGAGTAATGTTTTACTTTTCTTTTTCAGAGGGATCCTTCCCAATGAATCAGAGGAGTTTCCCACCATCTTTTTGGAACAGCACCTACCAGCCTACAGTTACTGCTACCTTGAGCGGCAGCCTTGGTAGTCCCCTCGCTGGGCCACATACAGATCTGCCTTTTGCACCAGATCCTTATTCGACTGCTTCATTACACAGCCATCTGCACCAGGGTCCTCCTGAGCCCTGGCACCATGCACATCACCACCATCATCCTTACTCCCTCGGAGGTGCTATCAGTACTCAGACATCTGCATATCCACGACCAAGCATGCATGAAGTCTACAGCACGCATTTTGACCCACGCTATAGCTCATTGTTAGTGCCTTCTGTACGACCTCATCGACTAACTCCAGCTACAGTCTCCACAACAGTAAACCCACAGTGTGACATAGGGAAAAATGAACCAACTACATCTGCATGGACAACTCCAGGGCCCTTTTCTGGGCCAGGTGCAGATATGGGTCAAAGCCTCAGCCTGAATGTAGACACAGGTAATTCACATCCTTACAGATATATGTGTAATTATGCACTTGGATTATAATAACATTTACAAATTACTGTACAATGGGAAGGAATGGTGAGACATGAAATAACAGTGAGATTCCCTAACCACATCAAATAATGTACTGTGTGTTGCCTTCTCTCTGGTTTGTTGTTTTTTATTTATTTTTTCTTGCAAAATATTCAAATATACTGAGGTAAAAGTAATGAATTTACTTTTTACTGACTTTTCTCTTTGTAAGGAAGTTCTATTAGGCTGAAAATAATATTGACTTTATTTGAAGTGTTTAAACATCTGGTAATCTGGGATAAATAGTATATAGTGTTTAAACATCTGGTAATCCAGGATACATAGTATATAGTGTTTAAACATCTGGTAATCCGGGATACATAGTATATAGTGTTTAAACACCTGGTAATCCAGGATACATAGTATATAGTGTTTAAACATCTGGCAATCTGGGATACATAGTATATAGTGTTTAAACATCTGGTAATCCGGGATACATAGTATATAGTGTTTGAACATCTGGTAATCCGGGATACATAGTATATAGTGTTTAAACATCTGGTAATCCTGGATACATAGTATATAGTTTTTAAACATCTGGTAATCCGGGATACATAGTATATAGTGTTTAAACATCTGATAATCTGGGATACATAGTATATAGTGTTTAAACATCTGGTAATCTGGGATACATAGTATATAGTATCTTAAATTAAGACCAAAGGAATTGCATTGTCTACTGAAATAGTTACTTAGATTTATTGTAAGGCACAGTTTCACTTTTAACAAATTAAATTTTAGTAGAGGAGAAGGAGTAAGTCCTAACTGAAATCCAAGTAATGATGGTATACTGTACTTTGTGTTATTGCTGTTTAAAATGTTGTGTGAATCATTATGTTTCACTGTCACATTATCTGCATCCCATATAAAACTAATGTAATGAACTCATTTTAAGTTTTGCCTAACCAAGCAACAGTACAAATATAAAATCCTAAACTTTCTAGACAATATGATTTTACAACTTTAAGTAAACTATTTAATATAATTTAGATCTGCATAAATGTATCAGAAGAAATTGCACAAGGACTAACAGTAATATAATATTATGAGCATGTTTTGACAGGATAAGTCCACACAATCTAAAAATGAAATTTTATGTACAGTACAGTATATACAAGAGGTAATAAGCCATCAGCCAGCAAACTGCAATCACATCACTCCAATGAAACAAATAAAACACCAATTATCTTTACATCACTATATGATCTGTTAATCCAGCAGACTATAATTCACAAATCCTTTCCTTCTGATAAAATGTTTTTTGTGCAAATTTAAACCATTAATATGGGTATCTTGGTGAATTCCATCCCAAAGATTCTTCCAAACGCAGACACATTCATTCTTGTAAGCATGGACTTATACACACACACACACACACACACACACACACACACACACACACACACACACACACACACACACACACACACACACACACACACACACACACACACACACACACACACACACACACACACACACACACAAAGACTTCTGCCACCACCCCCCTAAGGACATTTAAAGCATTTTTTGCTTTATTCCTTAAGTAGAGGTGTCTGATTCTTAGACACTTTTTCTGCTGAAGAATGGTCAGACAGACTGTGCCAGAAAAAAAAAAACATGGTATACAATCTTCTGATAATCTTCTACTAAAACTAGATGCTTTAAAATGATCAACTCTGAAGCCTACCTTGCCTGACACATACATCCGACACATTCTGAGGGGAAACCCAAGCCCTTCATTGTCCAAGGTGTGTGCTGTTCCCTTACACAGTATAGTGATGATTACCACACCAAATATAGTCAGGCTGGCATTAAAGAACCCAAAGTCACCATAGATAGCCATCAGGTGATAACAGCCCTGGATTTACCACTCATTCTTCCTTTTTGGATCAAACAGTCCTTTCCAGTAGCAGTCAATTTCTCAGGACCAAGTCTACTTCATTCCATTTTATGATCTCTTCCTTCACAGTTTTCTTGTACCCCTTCCTGGTTCTGACCAGCAAGTCCTATTGTTCTATATAGAGGATCTTAGTGATAATTTGCCTTTGCAGCCTTCCAGGTTACATGGCATGCCAGTAATATGTTTTTATTTTAACAATCACACTTGTCATATCGTTAAATAAATAAATAAATAAATACAGCTGCGATAACCGATGTCCACACTGTTTATGTGCCTGGATCTACTGTTTCACTACTTGTACACACTGTGTACCACCAAGCAACCCACAGTCACCCCATTCAGACTACCTATCAGTGATCAAAACCCTTGGCATCCTCCATTTAGACACACAGACAGTGATCTGAACAAAACAGTATACCAGCACCCTTTTCTAATGACAAAAAGTAATTCTGTCACCCCTTTCAGAAGCATTTAAGATATTGTACTACCCCATGAGTTTTCTACTCACATATTAGTGACCATTTTGGCATCAACCTCTAATCTGACCCACGATTCCCTTCAAGTGCTCAAAATCAGAATGATCAGTTATGATGTACATAAGCAAGTTTGCTTGAAACATTATTTGTCCCTGTTTGCTTGCTCACTTCTCACTGCAGAAATGTACATTAGGTCAAGTGTAAAGGGGAGCACTGTATTCTGAGACTGTAGTCTTTCTAAGAAAGAACAAAACAGAGTTGGTCTGATTTTAACTCAACACTCTTTTTTCCAAGTTATAGCAGCTACAAATATGAGAATACTAACATATGTAGTTGTATGACAGTTGTGGGGTACTTCCCCACTTAAAGATGTCTTTTTTTATTATATCATGTGCTTCAAAATTACATAAAGCTATTCATAGTTTGAGCACATGTTTAGGTATATTATGTACTTGAGCAAGTAGTCATAATGTTCCAAGTATTTCACTTTGGTAGTAATGGATACCAGTGGATTGCCTGACCTATACTATTCTTCAGTTTGTAACTCAGGTATACTGCACATGTCAAGTACCTTGTCCCAGCACTATGCCAGTGTGAAGTGCAGTGATTATGTATCAGAATTACATACCACCCTGGCACAGCAATGGGTCGCTGTTTTGATGTATATTACTGAACATCTTCCATTATCTTACATTGCACCTCACCCCTTTACCTGTTTTCTGAATGCCACCCACCACCAGAATATTGACATTACATGACATGATGGCTCCATAATGCCTACAGCCTCTCATCATGAAACCTTTTCCCAGATATTACAGCAATATGGCAATCCATCCATCCACAACTCCTTTTTCCTGTTTTTGCACATGGGGTCAGGGTGTCACTTCACCAGTGACAATCATTTAGAATAATATGGTTATCCTCAAAAATATATATATATAATGGATTCTTGCTTACGAATGTTTAATGTACTGAATGGTATACAGCATTAAAAAGCTTTTAATCTAATCAAAGCATATATAGCAGCCCAACTAAATGAATTCATAATGACATCCGACCATCTTTAGAATGCTTTTGGAATAATACACCAACTTCTAGAATGTAGCTGGTGTCTACAATCTTTGCAGCCTTTGAATACCACACACATTATTACAGTTTCCTGGTAATTTATTTATAGTCCCAAGTTTGTGATATTCAGTGCCATAATTAAGCAGCTTAAATATAAGAAAATTATTAAAATTAAATAAGTAAAGCGAAATATACTTTACTTGTTCAATTTTTAAAAATGTTTGTCACATGTAAGTGTATTATGTCCCAGAGCTCCAGGCAAAAAAAAATAAAGCAATTTAAAAAAATTACACTTTAGCATACATGGCATATGCCTGGCTACACCCAACCTACAGTGGTTCCACTCTGTATGTTACACATTTAATGACAATTTCTTATTATTTTAGGTTTAATTAAAATATTGTTTTAAGTGCACAGCGAATTATATGCAGCTTGACTCCAACTATAAACAAAAAAATGCCTGTGGGAGGATTTGTATATAAGTGACTAATCTGTAGTAAAGTAAACTGGCTAGTTAGAATATAAAGGCTAAATTCAGATAGTTATTAAATGCATGTATAAAAGAAGTTAGAAAATGTTGCTGTGTAATAGAATCAGAATGAAATGCAGAAATTAAAAGAACAGCCTATTACACATTAGCGAACAAAGTACATTGTAGATTATATACAACACTGAGATTTCAGTCAAAGAAACTAAATCTAGCCAAAAACAAAGCTATGGTAGAAGATGAAAAAATATGAAGTAAACATTGTTTTTGGTAGCATATAGTCCATACAAAAGTACTGTGGGGAAGCATTACAAAGAAATGTAGAAAGCAATAACAGGAGAAATATTGTGTTTGTAGAAAAGGGATGAATCTGGTCAGTTCATGTTTGAAAAGTATGAAGGAAATGTGTAGTAAAACACAGTTAATAAAATATATAACAAATTCATAGCACACAGCATAGACCTAAGGCAAGGCAGAAGTTTCATTTAGTGTAGTGGAAAGGGTGAGCATTATATGAAAGGGGCTTGTGTTGGAGAGAAAGCCTCATGCCCTACAGAGAAATATAGAGTGCAAAAGGATGATAAATAGCAGAACAGAGACTCAGAAGAATGGACAGAGAGGAGTATGAGAGAGGAAAGTTGATTTAGGAAAAGCAGAAAGCCTAGTCTGGTTTGTTGAAATCTGGAGCTATGTTGTAAAACACTTTGATCTCACCCTTAATTAATTATGAAAGCATGCTCCAGTTGTTGTTGTAAATATTATATCTGTGGAAAAGCTAGGATTACAGTCTTACCATAAATCCAGACAGTTAAACAGCAGCAACACTTAGTTTATGTAATTTAGGGTATATGGGACTAATGTGAATTTAAATAATTATCAAATATCAGCAAAGGCATTTCTGATAACATCTGCTGTAGCATTCTAAGTGTAAATCAAAAGGTATTTCAGGACATTAAAGGTGCTAGTTCAGGACATTAAATCTCTTGATAATATAACATGGGCATGTTTAGTAGAAGGCAGATACAGACAGCAAAATGAGTACATTGGTACAAAAAGCTGGAGTAAAGAGTTGAGTCTTGACAGCTGCAACCAATGAGTGATGGGACCAGCATAATATAGTCAGGTGAAAGAACATTCAGTAATGCCATAACATAGGATAAGACCGTTATGCGTTTGCAAAGCCTTCATCTCGCACGTTAAAATAAAAAGAAAGTTGCATTCAAAGACATCCTGAAATCTGAATGCAATATAGGTACTTA
The DNA here is from genome assembly GCF_019279795.1 of Protopterus annectens. Lineage (NCBI taxonomy): Eukaryota > Metazoa > Chordata > Ceratodontiformes > Protopteridae > Protopterus > Protopterus annectens. Next base: position 222,748,439 of record NC_056726.1, read on the forward strand.
GCATCGTAATTAATGGTTTTCTATAATAATGGCTGAGTACATAACCAGCAAAAATGAGAAGTTTGTAGTGATAAAATACAGAACCATTTAGAAAAAGGATGTTTGGCTGCTTAAACTTTAGTACATCTCATATAAAACTGTATTCACTATAGAGACATCTGCAAGTTAAACGATATGAAGATAGCAAGGGATAAGTCATTTTATGTTTGCATCTGGGAAAAAATGAGGAGGTGTAAACTAAAGCTTATCAGATGCATGAAAAGGACGTCATGGTAATTACATAGAGCAGATGTATCAGCACCTACGTAGAAGGCTATAACTGACTAAATGCATGTCCTTCCAGACCTTCTACATTGTTACCTATACAATTAGGAAAAGGGACAGGATCATGTACTGCCCTGTAGTGCCCCACTAGTAACTAACCTTGTTTTTTAAGAGGAGCCTGTTTACTATAATATTTCTGATTTGTTTTCCTGAGATAGTGTTTTGCACATGTTACCACAGCAGGGCTCAGATCAAGACTGTCTAATTTATTTCATAATGTTTTTGTTCCAGTGTAACACCTGAATGACTTTTCACTTCCCTCCCCAAGGAATACAGGTTCAAAACAGTATAGTATCCCTCTTTTAACTTACTACATGGAATCAGCAACATTTATAATACCTAATTTTCATAGTTCACTCCATCAATATTAGCTTGAAGATGGAGCTCTATAACTACATTGTCTACTTGAAAATGAAGCCCCACTCTACTATTGCGGGTTTGTGATTATATTTATGCTACAGCTTCCATGGCTATGATATTTTGTATTACTACTCCCTTTAATCCTCAGATCTATCTTATCTTCTGCAAGCCTAAAGTTTCGTATCCATTAAATAATACTGTCTTCCCTCTGTAACACACCTAGCACTTCCACTATAACATGCACACAACTCATATGTGTTACAATAAGAGTGAAGAAGGCAACACAGGAGCAAGGGGGCTGTCTTCAATTGAAGATGATATTCCATGCTGCTAAAAGCCTGTTAAAAATTGAATCGGCTATATGTTATGCTCATATATATAAATATATTTTCAGTACATGTATAACAAAATCATAAGGTCCATAACAGACTAGGGATTGGCATACACTGATACTAGTATTCAGAAAGAGTAGTGATGACGTAAGCAGTCAGGAGGCAGTGGAAGATACTGTGTAGTAGAAATGGGATCAAACATGCACCATGACAAAGTCTAATGATGAGAAAAAGAATGCGGAACTGGCTGAGATGGCGGCCTTCTATACAGAAGGGGAAGCAGGAATCTAAAATGGATGACTACAGTGTGCTAACTGCCAAAGAAAAGGAAGACAGGAGCAGGACTATAATACATGGAAAGAGAAGGACAACCAGAGTAGTAGGAAATCTTAATCTCCCAGAAGGAAATTCAAGATGCCCACAAATACCCTTCATGGGGGGGGGGGGTTACAGACTCTCTGCTGAAAGTTTGACGAGCAGAATATGAGGCCACAGCAAGGAAGGGGAATATATTGAACATATATTTCACTGGTGTAGAGGTGTCAACTTGATAATTATGATTTGTCACAGGAGAAAGCGAATAATGACATTGAAAAAACTCACAAAGAACTCAATAAAATTACAATGTTGCCACATAAGAAAAACAAAGTTATCAAAAAGTAAAGCCACCATGCACTCTAGATGTCAAATCACAACATTTGATTGTTTTGCATCCTTCTTCAGTGACTAATAAAAGAATTTAAAGGAAGTATAGTTAAAATAAAAGTTCATCATCATATGATTATGCTGAACTAATTCTCACAACCCTTCACCTAAGTGCATGACTGTCTTATATGAATAAATAACAATTAAACAAACCCGTTCTGTAAAATATAGATTCAGTTTCCCGAGTGTAGTATACATAATGTTGACTGGGATAATATACTTATAACGGTGAAAGCTGAATGTGAACATAAATTAAATGCATATGCTAATAAAGGACTTTATAATAAGTTTAACATAGTCCCTTTTCTTAAATAGAAAGCATCTGTTTTAGGAATCATATGTTCTTAATTATTTGAAATTATTCATTTTTTATGTAGTTAAGTGCTTAAAGTTTCTACCATGAATCAAATGTCTCAATTTACAGAACATCCTTAATTTTGCTTTCCATTTTTGCCCCACCCCTCATAAAATTTTAGATTTTCTGACAAGTCAGTGAAAATTGCATTCAGTGAACAAAGACAGATATTAGAGTTTTACACTTATTCTTCATAAAATGCATGTTGACATTCTAATACTGTTTTTGTGAATTAGCATAATATTTAAAAAATATCCCTGGATAGACCTTTGCCCCTCATTATTTTCAGCTTTAGCCCTGATTCTTCAGTACATAAGTCAAGAGCAGTGGGTTCCACTTTGGCTCCTTGCCTCATAGCACAAAAGCTCAGCAACGTTTGCTCATGCTGTATGAGCCCAAGTACACAAATTTCTCATGATAAGTACTAAAGCTCATATGAGCATTATGAGCAAATGTAACAAGTATAAAAATACATTTTACATGGGTCTATGGTCCCCTGCACATGCCATGTGGGTGGCAAGCCCCTCAGATTTTATTTTCCTCACTTCAAGGTTATTGCACCTCAGAGGAAGAGTGATCACTAATAAGAAGTGTACAACTTGTATCAGTCTCCCCTCCCATGGTGTAGAGGGATAAAGTCTTTATTGTGAAGATGACTCATATTCATTCATTAAGCTGACACTTGAGCTGGAGGAATAGGGGCAAGAGGATGGGAATGGAGTGGCACATCCTTGAAGGAGGAAGGCAACTTGGGTGACTTATAGTGGGAGCATCCCATGAAGTCTGAGCCAGCGGGACATGCTGCCAGTGTGTGTTACCATTGATCAGTGTGGAGTCACATGAGGAAGCTTCTGCGCACCCCCATTAAAATGGCTGCTAGCTTAAGCACCCATCAGAGCTACCAAGAGGGGGTTAGTAGCACAGGATATACAGAGAGAGGAACCCCCTAGGTCCACATGGATGACAACCATGACCGATTCTTGCCACATGGAAGGCACACAGGGCTTGTTGATGCCTGACCCCCCCCCCCCCATGTAGAAGCAAATGGGACAATTGGTCATTGGAATAACAACTGGCAGGTAAGACTACAAAACTAAACAATCAAGCAAGATGGCACATGCAAGCAATATGTTCTCACTTGTATGCATCTAAAGGAAAATGCAATAAGCAATAAGACTCAAGCTGTTGTCTGCAAACAACTGTAATCCAAGCTTGGGTGATCTGGTGTCTGACTGCAAGTCAGGCTTAAGATAGTGGCTGTCTTGCCTGAAGAGCTTTAATAATATGCAATGGAAGAAGTAAAAATAATGACACCTACATCAAAAGGAGAGGGCACAATGGGAAAAGTGGCAAGTGGCCTGGCTAATGATGGAAGAAGGAGGACTGTTATTCAAAACCAGAGGGTATATGGGAATATAAATAGATGGTAGGAGATCTGAGACAGAAAATCTGCCCTGGAAGCAAGTAAGAAACAGCAAAAGATGTTAATCAAACCATGTTAGTATTGGAGAATGAACTGTAAAGTTCTTCCAACCCACTTTAATTAGTAATGGAGATTTGGCAGTGTAAAGCATTGCTTCATAGACATTTTTAAGCCTAGCTCCATGTGAGAATCAAACTCTGCACCTTGTGGATATAAGGTAAACACCTTAACTATTATACCAACCACACTGACAGTACAATAAGTTTAAATAACGCTATTCATGAGTGAGAAATACTGAATAAAGTCTTTATTTTAAAATTTGAGTGCAACGAGTTTAAATAATGCTATTTATGAATCAGAAATACTGAATAAAGTCTTCATTTTGAAATTTGCAAAGGAATGCAAAGGCAGAGTGGTAGCAGTAGAAGAAGATGGAATTAGACCAGATAGAAAAAATGAATAAATGGAAAGTTTATCTGGGAGAAAACAACCAATATACTGAAGGTACTTTGCGGGACAGTGCATAATGTCTGACAGAGCTGTTTTCACAGATGCTAAGAGATGACTATAATTCCAGCTGCTAGCATCATTCAGGCAGATGTGGTAGATAAGGGGCCATCACCACATCTGCATGCTTCTATGGTTAAATGATATGTATAATCATGTGTGTATTTGATCAATGTGAATTAGGCCATATGTCAGTCAGATAAAATACACCATTAACTAAAACATGATGGCCAAAGTCAGACACCCAAATTTATTTTAATGTGAGGGGCTTTGTCCCATCCCCCATGCCCCCATGCAAGGGGCTGTTCCTCCTTCATCCAACTGTGATGACACAGTTGTATATATTTTATATAACTGTGATGCTACTTTGTCTTGCAAAAATGAGAATAAAAAACTGCTTTCAAATTTCTTAACAGTTTGAGTTATATTTGGTTAGTGGCATATTATGGCTGCTCTACGCACATCTACATAACCTACTTCCATAAGTATTCAGTTTGAAATTCCCTCATCACACATAGTACCATTATTAAAGCCTCCTATTAAACATTTTCATACCTTTAACCACACCATTGTATATTTTGGTATTTGGCATGCATTAAAATGCTATGTAATTTCATGTATAAATACAGTTAAAATAAAATGTATCTTTTTAAGTAAGTGCAGATAAGGAAAGTTAAGAAAGAAAGTATAAATAACAGAGAAGAGTAAGGAAGAAAGGGTGATGGTTGTGTGGGTGTGATGTATATGGACATTACTAAGGTGTTTACTATGATTCTTCTGAGAAACTGAGGAGAAGATTAAACCTGCATGTAAATGGGGTCAAAATTATGAAGTAAATATAGACAAAGAGACTAAAAGAAAGTGGAGTGTGGGAATCCTCAAACCTTTATAGAAAACAAATGGTATCACGTGAAGTTTTACAAGACGTGGGCCCAGTCCCAAAGTTGGAATCTGGCTCTTGGACTGCTCATTCTTAGTGCCACAAACCATGGCAGAGTTTGTGAATAAGAATAGTGTCTTCACTCACACGTGGAGAATTGTGCTTTGGACATAGACTGGATACAGGAACCACCAATAAAAATTGCTACAGTTTGTGGTATGAGCAGGACAGAAGTAGCTGGTACTTGATGCTAAATGTACAAGGTTATGAACTTTAGTGCTGGGAACACAAAGAGAGCATACATGTTGGGTGCAGCCAAGGTAAGAAAGATGAAGAAAATGATCTTGGTGTTGCATCAATGTCAGGCTGACATAAACAGAACAGGATAGAAAGAGTGTTGTGAAAGCCAGAAGCATGTTAGCATGACAAAATGATGATGTTATATTTGGACTGTTCAGGGCAATTCTGAGTTTGCAACTGGTACACTGTGTTCACTTCTTAAAACCATGCAGAGAAAGCAAGCTAAGAGTGTTGAGTAGTACACAGCAAAAAGTTACCTAAATGGTAAGCTGAAGAGAAAGGCTATTCTATGAGAAACAGAATTAGAGCATCATAGTCATGTACACACTGGGACATACTTTGACTTAGGAATGGAGTCCATTCCTGTCATGGTATTAAAAACCCAAAAGATTTGGAGAAACTTAAAAAAGAGACATAACAGTAAGTAGTCATGTACACATTGGGACAGGACGGTGAGTAGTCATGTATGCACTGTGACAGGATGGTGAGTAGTCTTGTATGCACTGTGACAGGACGGTGAGTAGTCTTGTATGCACTGTGACAGGATGGTGATGCAGTGTTTTATACTTAGAATTCATTGCTCTGTCATGTAGCAATACAGAGTAGTGGTGTTGCAAAGGAAGGTCAGTAGTGGGAAAGGTGGACATGACTGGTAACTAAAAGAGAGGCAGATTACAATACATTCAGTAAAATCATGATGATGGTGGTACGGCCTGCTTTTCATGTAACAACTTTTGAAGTGCTGGTCAACAGTGCAGTACAAACGTGTAGGTAAAGATGGCAAAGTCAATGTGGAAGTGAGTCAACATATACAAAGAAAGCTCATAGTCAACATATACAAAGAATCACTAAGGTAGAGTACAGATAACAGAAAATAAGAAGACAGAGGCTTTCAACCCAAGACAAAAAGCCACTGATGGTATTAAAAGAACAGTTTAATTTCTCTAATTCTGTTAAAACAATGGTAAAAATTTCAAAAGTCAAAAAGCTTTTCATATAGTTGTGTCCCTTGTCATATATGGAAAAATGAATGCAAGCTTTGTTTTTTTTTTTTTTTTTTAATTTTACTATTTTTTTACATCAGTTGCCTACCAACCTTCAGGTTCCCTGCAAACATCTGATCCCTTATACATCTTATCGGTGGGGGCCAATCATAGGCATACCTCTCAACCTCTTAGAGCAAGAAATCTGGACAAAGCCAAAGATAATGTGAGGATAAAGGCACAAAAATAGGGACAGCTTTTAAATATTGTTCTTATAAACTTGGAAAGTTGGTAGAATAACAGCTTTTGTATAGCATACATTTTGTGAAGGATGTGAAGTCTGAAAGTCAGATGTCTGTCATTAATTATTGACTTCAATCCCAAGTGGTTTGCCAGAAAAAAAACACAAATTTTTATGAGGAATAGACCAAAAATATGAGGAACAATTTGGGCTATCTCTGGAAACCTGGACAGCTGAGAGTTCACAAAAGCAGCTATCAGGGTTTAGTATGCTGTTCATACCATCATATCATCCCAGTCATTCTCAGTTGTGTACTCCATAGTGAAACTTGCATTAGGCATACCTCTCAGCCTCTTAGCTTAAGAAATCTGGGCAAAGTCAAAAGTAATGGGGGAGACAAAGGCCCAAAAATAGGGACAGATTTTAAATAATGCTCTTACACACTTAAAAAGTTTGCTTGTGTGTCTGCAAGAACCCCCACACACACACACACACACACACACACACACACACACACACACACATTATGACAGAGATGAAGAGGCTCTGAGCCTTTATGCCTTTCTCACCTTGCCATCTCTGTCTGCACCTGAGATGTTAATCAAACTCAGGTCACATTCCATAGCAGTTGCCAAGAACGCACAATCCCATCCCTCCCCCCTGAGAGAGGCAAGTGGGCACCACCCTTTTATTCTTTTTTCATGCTTCCAAGTCCCTCTGGCCCCCAAGTAGATAACCAAACTCCAGTTCCCTGGGTTATAATTAGTGTTTTATCTCATTACACCCCTGAAGCCAGCAGTTGTGAGGTATTTAGTTAAAAACATATCTTTGCATTTTCTTTTGTGGCTTCCACCACAGCTGTCTACCATTAGTTGTGTTCAAGAGGCCTTTGATGTTCTGCTCCAGCCTTTCCTAGCACCAGTCTGACTTATCCCTTTGGATTGGGCCACTGACGTAGGGGAACCTTAGTGTAGGTGACCATGAGAAGTATGCAGATGGGAGATCAGGATTTAACTAAAATCTTGAGTGAGTCTAAAATTAAAAGAATATAAAAAAACTTCTTATGTAGCAATACTTGCATCTTTAATAGTCAGCACATCATACCAGGACGAGACAGTTCAGCCTGGGTAAATGGAAGAGATATAATCATTTTCAAGCCTTCTCTTCAAGAATATTATTTATCAAAAGAAAAATCCCAAACCTGTTTTAAGTCATTAGCTAATCAAGTGGGAGTTTTAGGTTAGATAAATCCACTTAGCAAACCCGGTGCTGTGTCATTAGCCATAATATGAATGTATAAACCAGTGGAGACCTCTTCTGTACTAATATTTTCTCCTATATTCATGTTTGAAGTCTTAACATCAGTTCCATCACTGCAGACTAAGGATAGCAGGATACATACCAGATCCAGATCACATCCATGCCATTATTTAATAATCTAGATAACACTAGATAGAGATGGTAGTTGTTGGTATTTGTTTACTGGGAACGCCCAAATGAGCAGTGCCCTTTTTCAATGGTGGCCCTGGGAGAAAAGCTCCATTATACAGACATTATGGACATCTTTTGCATCATGTCATCATTTGCAGTCAGTTTTATTCATTAGCATCAGTTCTATTATTCAGACATCTTTGACATCAATTGCATAATTTACAATTTTGATTACAAATAGCAGTTACATGGGTTGTATATCAACACCTTTTTAAGTACAGGGAGGTATATGCAGTACAGTATCATCAGTATGCATCAACTGTCAGGTTTTACATAAGAATATTTGTTACTGTAAAGACTTGTTCCAAATCGAGGACATAGGAAGATAAGATAAAGCATTAGAGCAGCTCAAAGAAAGGAAGAAAAGGACATAAGGTAGTTGCAAGTATTTGTTTTCATTCTATTTTAATAAATTGAGTTTTTTAATGAATTTTTAATAAATGCTGCATGTGAAAAAGTTAAATGGGATGTAGGAATAAAGCAAATACACCAATTATTTGGCAAGGGTAGGGTTTCAGGGTGCCCTGTGTATCCCCGGAAGTATTATATGCTGGTGAGATTCACAAACCCTGTATTTGTACATTTCACTATTTGGAGTGTACTACATTGAAAGAAAAGAACATTTATGCTATTATGAGTATGGTCTGATATTATCACTGAGTAATGTGCATGGAGTTAATCCACAGCTATTCTGGGTTGTGGTATCTATATACAATTATATCCCTTCCATAGGCCACACTTTCTGATTATTATGGTAGGCCAACCTACTCTAACTGTTGTTAAAACACTCCCAACAAAAATCCATCTCAAACTTAAACCATTAAATCAGTTGTGGAGACTGAATGCGTTAATACTGTTATCTGAAAACAGAAACATCACAATAGTTTCACATTCAGGATTAAACAAGAGTAGATGTGAATATCTTTAGTGGCTGAAACTTTGAATATTTTTTACCTTCTTTGTTAGCACACAATAATCAGAGACATAGTAACTATTAATGGTATTGAAAAAAAATAACAAGCAAACATTAATGTTGATTATCACAAACCATTAACTATACATAGACGAGACTTTTTTTATGCAAAGCATGCACTCACTTCCATTACACATTATTGTAGCTATATAGCCAAACATAACTGAGTCCAAAATCCTGCTACAATTGCCAAGTCTTTTGAATTTTCTAAAACCTTTACTGAAGGTGTCTTGCCATTTCTTTAAATCAAACTTAATATGACTAGTCCAAAATGAATACAGTATCCTGAGTGTTAAACAGTCTGGGGGTTTCAGGTGGTATGCTACCGAAGGGCATAACAGAATCCCTTTGCAAAACTATTTGTTTCTTTTTTTTGCATTTTGAAACACTGAATACATACCACCTATAAAAGTTAACCAAAAGTGTGTTGCTCACACATACAGACATGGGTTCCCATAATGGACAGAATGTCATACAGACCCAAAAGTTGTGCAACAAATCTGTGGAACAAACACTACATGCAACACATTCTGTTAGGGCAGCAAGAAGTTGTCCAGTACATTGATGTAAAAAAAAGATGTTTCTCACAATAAGAAGTATACAAGGTCAAGATCTTAAGTAACTCCAGATAATGATCCTCAATATTCACCTCTTAGGAGACCTCAGGGTTTGCTTTCATGCAATGAATGAGTTTCTGACATACAGAACCACCTATATTTTGGAGACAAAGACCCAATGTGCATGCAATTAGCACAAAGTACTTTTTATATTTCAGTGTAGTGTACAACCTTTAGCAGCAATAAAGCTTTCCAACCATCATCACTTCAGTATTGGTTAAGGTGGGGCAAATCAAACTCAAACAAGTCTCCAAAAAGATGATATTGTCAACATTCCTTCAAATAATTCTTTCATATCTCTCAGAAATAAAGAATTCCATGAGTCTCTCACCCACTCCACAGCTCTTTTTCCATATCATTCTGGAGAGAGAGAGAGAGAGAGAGAGAGAGAGAGAGAGAGAGAGATGAGCCAATATTAGTATATTCTTCATCCACCAAACTCACATGTACAAGTAAAGTCAAAGTCCCTTAAGATGGTGTGCAAGATCATGGTATCATTATATAGACAGATATTCTGCAGCCTTCTTGTTAGCATATTTATGGAAACCCACCATGACTTTAGAAGCTGAACTATTAGTGAAGAACTCAGTTTTGTCTTGTGAACTGCATATCAAAAGCTTACCCACTGAGGCAAGGAGTTGGGTGTGGTGACAGTGCCTTGCCTTTCGGGCTGGCATCAATAGCCCAAAGAGCTTCCCTTTAATATCAGCCTGAATTTGTACCTGCTCAGAGGAAACACAATTCAAAACAGCATGATGCAAAAAAGCTGTCAGCATTATAATTCATGACCATTGAAGGCTCTAGTTTCTGTTAGTACAAGATTTCATAATAATCTTGAAATACATTTAAATACCCTTGGGATTTTCAGTGATGCCCCTTCCTCCATGTTATTCACATCTGTTTTTGTGCCACTTGCACTGCTAGGCAAGTACTTTACCAGACCTACTCGCTACAGTACAGTTCTTGGTAGTGTCTTGCTATGAGGATATGTTCCAGGCACCATACGCCTGTTTATATGTTCTCGAAGCTTAAATGCATTCCTAAATTTTGTCTTAAATGCATTCCTGAATTTTGTCTTCCTAAAAAACTCACACACAGGCTCTGCATCTCTTTTCTCCTTAAACAACCTACTGCTTACCCTACATTGAAAGTAACTTAACTGGAGATAATTATTTCTATAAATCCCTGAACTCCTTACCTAATGAAAGACATTGCTTTATTTTCTTTAAAGATTAGGAGGTTCCATCTCATACATGCTTTGCAGTTTTTTCTAGAAGGAGGATTTAACTGCATAAGAACAGCTGCATGTTTGGTGGTATCACAGAGATGAGTCATTATGGTCTGACTATGGCTGGAACCTAAAAGTATTTTCAACCTAATAATACCGAAGCATGTAGAAGAGTTACATAATGTGCATTCTTTATTGTTTAGATTAGTCTCCCCCAAATGTCCTTTAGCTCTAATTCTTCCCTTCGGTACTTAACTATTTTTTTGTGCCTTGATATGCATCTTAGAGCTAGGCATAGACTAGCTACTCATTTACCAGTCACTAGATTCCAGTCTCTCCTTAACACCAGCTATTTTGCCTAACAACAAACTCTTGTTGCAGCCTGAAAAAGAGTAGCATAAAACCTTTGTTTGTCTTCAATGGCAGTGTGCACAGACCCTAAAGGCCATGTCGCATGAGGTGAGGAAAACTGCCCCAGCACCCATTTCCCTTCCTTATCTTGCAAAGAATCTGCCATCTTCCAACCTAGCTGCTCTTTACCAGTGACAAAACACCCTCTTAAAGTAGCTGCTAGACTCTTTAATGTGCATTTCTTCCAAAAATTGGCAAAGCAGCATGCATGCCATCGTGTGGATTTAACATCTTACAAATCAATGTTTGTTTCATTTGAATGCAATAAAGGCTGCTGTTGAGTGCCTTTTCCAAGGCAAAGTCATATGTTTATACAATATAATGCATTGCAAAGTGTTAGCAATGTTATCAATCCTCTAACCAACTACTTAAAAATAAGCCGAACAATAATTGACTTTTATAAATATCAGTATTCACAAAGTACAAGAATCAGTGTAAGCCAAAGCATATTTAAATGTCCAGTCAGTTGCTATAATGTATATGCTGCCCTCCAGATAAAGACAGTCCTCCTGTATCAGATCAGTAAAAATGCCATGATTACTCAAACTACAGTCAAGTATCTTACTTCTGCTTACTCGATGTACCAATCTGTTTCTTCCTTTTAGCCTCCTGTTTCAGTTTGGGATTTAATATTTTATGGACCCCACACATATTCATTTTTTTTCTACAAATTTTCTTTGTAATTCCTCAGCAAGAGGAGAACTTGCACGTCCTCTCTCCAGTGTCCTCAGAACAGATTCATACCAGTTGTCCACCAGGATGTCAGAAAGAAACAAATACAAGATGAATGCATTACATAGCTAAACAGATACCAGATGGATGCAATACATAGCCAAACATATACCATATGGATTTATTACATAGCCAGATACCAGATGGATGCATTACATAGCCAAACCAATAGCAGATGGATGCATTACATAGCCAAACAGATACCAGATGGATTTATTACATAGCCAAACAGATACCAGATGGGTGCATTACATTGCCAAACAGATACCAGATGGATGCATTACATAGCCAAACCAATAGCAGATGGATGCATTACATAGCCAAACAGATACCAGATGGATTTATTACATAGCCAAACAGATACCAGATGGGTGCATTACATTGCCAAACAGATACCAGATGGGTGCATTACATAGCCAAACAGATACCAGATGGATGCATTACATTGCCACACAGATACCAGATGGGTGCATTACATTACACAACCTCTCCTTCCTGTCTAGAGATTCTTGCTCCTTGTCATCTCATTCATTTACCATAGCAGCATCAGACCTGAGAATATCTGTGACAACAGCAGAAAATTTCAATGGCTGCAGTTTGAGTCTGGTTCAGTCTGCAATCGGGGACAATCCACCAAGTTACTTTGCATTAACAGCTGTTTCATTTGTCACATTCTATAAAAAACTCATGGCTAATTTTGGCATACAAGACGATTTGTATCCATTGTAGCAATCAGCCATAAGTTCTGCCACGTCACATAAATAAGTACAAATATTATTGCTATAACAGTTTACTGAGATCTGAAGCTGCTTTTTTCTTCCTTAACTGAGAGAGTACAAACTCTTAAAAGACTACAAGGGACTGACCAAGAAGGTAGAATGGATATCCTTCCTTCACAGTTCTAAGTATGAGCTCTACATCTCTATAAACTGTGAGCTTAAAAATAATTTGTCTCAGCTTAGGGTCACCTGTTCTTTCTGGTTACAAGGCTCTGCATACTATTTCCCTTTGAAATGGCCCATTAAGAGGCAGACGTAGCACCTTTGGAAAATGTGCCCGGAGGAAGGCAATCAAATGTAACCCCTCAGTTTTCTCTCAGCACCATGAGCCATATGTTGCACCACCACTGTATGTTCTCTAACTCCTCATGTTTGGTGCATAGGATTTTTATCTCCCCATGACTTGGCATTCCACTGGACCTTGTTGGATGACAACTAAATCCATCCACTGTGTTTCCATAATTAAACTCTCCATCACTTCTTTCTGATCTACTCTCCACCTTTGTTGTTGTTGTATCCTGCACCACTTTGTTACAAACAGACAAGTTCTTTGAGCTTATCTTCCAGACCAGGAATACAGCATGGGCCTCCAAATCCCACATTTTTTTACATAACCTGCCATTATAACTGCCTGGTCATCAATAGCAAACCTTTACAGCTATTCCAGAGAATCTTCTCTGTTATGTCCCAAGATACCTCACAACATAAGACTCCTTTGAGAGACTTTTGTTGCCGCAGTAGTGAGACACTTGCCCTGAGAAGTTGAGGGCATGCCAGCTGTCTCTTGGGATCCAGTATTCTGCATCTTCTGATCTGGTTTTAATGTGAGTCCTCACCTGAATGCTACCCTACTTCTTCAAATACTGAAGCACTCATTCAAGTATAAATTGAATTCTGAAATGGAAATGCAAGTAAATGCACTAAACTGTATTAAACAGCATATTTCAGAATTTTTGTTTTCAGATAGCATGATAATAAATGTACATAAGCTCCTTAAGATAGTAATGAAAACAATTAAGGTGGGATTACATGGAAGTAATATTATTCTGTAGGAGACTGAATTCAACTATTCCAGCTCTTTTTTTCTTATAAACTTCTTTGCGTGTGAAGTAAAATATTAATGATTTGAAATGCACACACAGTATTTTGTGTATATACTTGGTACTTCACCCTTTATAAATGTGAAATATGTGTCCTAAAATTAATATATTTTTCTAAAGGGGCAATTTGCCACCTGTATTATCTAAACACTGAAAAACGGCTATGTCATGAACATTGCAAGAACTAGTTAACATCAAAATAGAAAATAATTACCCTGGGGATTCAGAAAAAACACTACCACTGGTGGTAAGAGCAGTGGCCGAAAGGGTCTATTTACACAATGCAGAAAAATGTTATTTAGACATATTAGGAACAATGAGGAAGACCTCATGGGCTGATTTGTAAGTTTCTGAAATGCCATTAACTACCACCAGTGCAAATCAGCACTTTCCTGTAGTAGTCAACTCTGGTGGCCTCCTCATTCATTCTCCCACACACACATATTCAAATACATAGATGCACACACACACGTGCACGCGCAACCGCTCATGCATATGGGCACACACACACACACACACACACACACACACACACACGCACACACACACACACATTGACATACCTCTTACCTGTCACTGAGTTGGCAGAATGTCCACGATGTCTCTTCTAATGTTTCTGCTAACATAAGTTATGGATCCTTGCAGTCAGTCATGCCAGACATTAGAGTTTTATTCTCCTTATGTTCATTAAGTACATATTGATGCTAGACCTGTTGCTCTAATATCCCAAAGCTAGAAAACATCCTACTTTTGTGTAGCAATAACTTACCCCAAGAGACACTCGTAATGGGTGATCTCAATATAGATTGGACAGACTGCAATTCTTAAAACCCCAAAAACTGTATCAACCTATATGGCTTCACACAACTAATCCAATCACCCACCCTAATTAATAAAGCTACCAACAAGAATGCCACATTAGACTGGATACTAGCAAACAGACCAACCCTTTACCCCCACTCAAGTGGTCTGCCAGACAGCCTCAGTGACTCCGGAAAAGAACAAACCCAATTAAACAACCTATACCATGGTTGGCATAATGGTTAAGGTGTTTGCTTTGCAAACACAAGGTGCAGAGTTTGATTCTCACATGGGGTAATTGGCTAGGCTCAAATGGCCCACAAGGGCAGTTAGCCTAGTACTAACTTATGAACTTATAAATAAGAAGCAAAAAGCAACTCAACCCCAACAAACTTGTAGAAATACTTAAAAGCTGCAATTGGACACCATTAAAACATCTTCCACTACCTGAAGCCATTAATTACTTTAACACTACCTTCCTCTCCATCCTAAACTCTCAAGCACCCATTAGATACATGCATGTTAAGTTTAACTATGTCCCTTGGTTAAAAAGAGAAACACTGAACCTTCTCAGACTTAGAGATAAGGCTTGGTCTACCTGGAGATCAGACAAATCCCAACCCTCACAACAAACCTGTCAGGAACTTAGAAACAAAGCCAACAAACAAATTAAAATAGATAAAGTAAACTACTACACCGAAATTCAAACCAGGCACCACAAAAGATCTGGTCCACTATAAACAATATCCTACTACCTGGGAAAACAGGAACACCCCCTCCCACCACTACCAACAACACAAACAATATTGCAACTCAATTTAACAAGTATTTTACAAAAACCATACTAGAACTATCCAAAACTCAAACTCCCTCAACAAACACACCCCCAGCCCCCACAACAAACACCACACCACTATTCTCTCTCCAACCAGTAGCAACTGACAATATCAACAGACTGCTGCAAAAATTTAAACCCACCAAACTAGCTGTGGACAGTCTACCTGCTGAATACTTACGGATAACAGCAGAAGGTATAGCATACCCCATCTCACTAATAATCAATAGATTCATAACTGAACATTAGGCCCCTTCAATCTGGAAAACCTAATATATCATCCCACTACACAAAGGCTGCACATCAACCGAACTAAATAATTATAGACCAATTGCAATACTGTCTCCTCTATCAAAGATTCTTGAAAGAGTAGTTCACAAGCAAGTTACTAATTACCTTCTTACTAACAATCTCCTAACTAATACCCAACATGGGTTCAGACCATACCATAGCACAACCACAGCACTAATGTCTTTCACTAACACTGTTAACTGCCACAGGACTACTAACAACTATGTCTCTTCTATCTTTCTAGACCTGTCAAAAGCCTTTGACATGGTATCACACAGATGACTCCACAGTGATTTGTTCTGCACCTGTCTACTGGATCTACAAACTCTAATTCAGAAAGCCTTTCCTGACATAGAAACCTGGCTCACAAATGCTATCCTAATATTAAACCCTAAAAAAACCAAACTAATGGTATTCCTCCCTAATAAGTCTTCTCCCCCCCAACACCTTCTACATCTCCTCCATTAACAACACTATAATTACCCCATCACCACACACTAAACTGCTAGGAGTAGAAATCAACTGCAACCTTAAATTTGATATACACATCTCCCAAACAGTTAAAAAGGTGCATAAAAAATTAGGTACTTTATACAGGAATAAACACTACTTCACCAAAGATACCAAAATAGCTATTGCCCAAACTCATTTGTTATCCACCTTAATATATGCAGCCCCCATACTCAGGAAATATGAACTACAAAAACTCGAGTCCTGCTATAATACAATAGCAAGATATGCCACAAATTCATCAACTAGGACACACCACTGCCTTTCACTCAAACAACTCAACTGGCTACAACTCCCCCATCTCCTACAGTATACATAATTAACAATGGCCCACAAACTCCGCTCAAATCCTGAAAAAGTACCATCCTTACAAACCCTTCTTCAAGCCTATAGTGCCAGTAGAATACTACGCTCCTCCAACAAGCAACAAATAAAAACCTACTTATCCAAAAACCAAGCAGAGGATTCTCTATTTGCTAACTACATAGGTAAAATCGGGAATGAACTGCCAGTCAACATTACATTACCTCCATAACATCCCTACCTCTATTCAAAACTAACCTAAAACAACAATACCTCACAAAGAGGATTACAATACCTCACAAAGAGGATTACTGGCCTCAAACAGATGCCCGATGCAGACCGACTCAAAAAACTCCAGCCTTACTCCGTCGCATATCACCTACTCAGAAATGATTTCTGCCTAACATACAAAGCTATGTCAAGCCCAGAGCTGTTGGACATGCTCCACTTAAAGAAATCCCAATCCCTCCGAGCTACACGCTCTAGGGACCTAACCCTTGTCACCACAATAAACAGAACATGCTGGAGGGATAGATTCCTGTCCCAGATACTTCCCATACTCTCAGGAAAAGACTACCTATCTATGTCAAACAGAGCTCCTCATTAGCACTCTTCAAGAAAAATCTTGATGATTGTATGGGTAAAAGGAAATTCACCCCAGGGGTCCCAGATACTTCCCATACTCTCAGGAACAGACTACCTATCTGTGTCAAACAGAGCTCCTCATTAGCACTCTTCAAGAAAAATCTTGATGATTGGATGGGTAATAGGACATTTACCTGGGGGTCACTTCTGTGGTTCTGTTTGACAGGGGCACAGGAAAATAATTTTCTTGGGTAGCGAAAGCCAGGGTACCTTTTTGGCTAGGCTTGTATAGGCCCTAGGGCCAATAGACTAGTATCTACCTATGAACCTATGAACACCTCTTTACCAAATCACTCTGCCCATGTTCCACTATCACATGACATAAAACATCTCACTCTCAGCTGTCTCCTTTACAGATCATCCTGACTAATGAAACTATCAGAAACTATAACTTCATAACTTAGCCAACATTCTAATAACCTACTTTATTCACCACTGTCTAAATCCTGCTAATAAACACTTTGAGGCTACATATACTGCTACCTCTTCACTCTCTTACTATCTCTATCTTCTCATTCCTTCATAGAATGCCTCTAGTGTGCTATTAGATTATGTATCACTTGTGAAAATAAGGCACTATATCTCAATGTACTACACTCCAGTGTGACCTCATCCTTTACTGATCTAAATAACTCACAGTTAAGTTATGCAATGCATCTACTGCCAATTGTACTTTGATATGTCTTGCCTACATATTCAGATGTTATTCATGTATGTATGTATATGCACTTAGTGGAGCTTTTCTCCCCGGGCCTTCACTGAAACACAACGTGTCCAGCCAGACTTTCCTGGTAAACAAATGTAAAATTAAATAAAATAATAAATAAATAACCTTTTAAGTGACTCTGAATCATATTTTTTAAAAAAAATCTCACTGGTGTCATTTAGTGTTCATCCTGGCTTTGTTCTGAGGCTTCCCCCCATGGACACACCTCCATCCCTTTCAGCTGCCTGTGCCTGACTTCACAGGATGCCACTGCTGTTTACTCTTGTAGGTGCCCTGTCCCTCATAACCTACTAACTGTTGCAGGCATTGACTAATGTCAGAAATTAGAGTTGCATACTTGTTATTGCGTAAAAAGCCTTATTAAGCAATGTGATTGGTTGGTGCAGACTGCAGAGGGCTAATGCTGCTTCTCTGAAACCTTTTCCCTCTTACTTTACATTTTATAGAAGACTTTTGGGCATATTAAACAATACCTCTGGAGTCTAGTGGTGGTGCAGGGGGCTAATATCCTCTGTGAGAAGTGTAATAGTACAGGGCTTGAACCTTTTTAGTGCATTTAAGGCACAGTGTAAAGAGTTATCCCTGGTGTCTATTCTTCCCTTGCTCTACATCTTTCATGTTGCAAAATGCTCTTTTTTGCTTATTTTTAAGTGCCTTTAAGGTATGCTGTAAAGAGAGTCTAGTGTTCCCTCCTCACCAATGTTGAAGGATTTGCTCACTTGTCTAAGGGAGTGTGGAAGTATGACAACCCTCCCTCCATATACACAATCATTCACACATTCAGGCAGATACACACACACACACACACACACACACACACACACACACACACACACACACACACACACACACACAAAGCCTTTCTCCACCCCAAAGCACTCATGGACACAGTCATCCATTCACCCATACAGAGATACACATACACACATGTGCGCACACAAACAAACACACACACACACACACACACACACACACACACACACACACACACACACACACACACACACACACACACACATACACCCACCCACACCAAGCACTACCTGCCTACTAACTTCTGCACTACCTGTCAACCTGTTAGTGTAAGACATCTGGACAAAGCCTAAAAACCTAAAATCAAAAATAGAGACAGACTTTAAATATTGGTCTTATAACAAAATTTGCATTAGTACACATTTTTCCAAAGGATATGAAGCCAGAAACTCAAAGGTATGTCATCATTTAGTGACTTCAATCCTCAGTGATTTGCCAGAAAACCACAAATAGACCAAAAATGTGAGGCAAAACTCAGTAGGGAGGCATGCTCTCCAGCACTTATCTCTAATGTAATGGGTGTACACAGATTTTGGGATACATTTATTAAAATCAACAGCCAATGTTCCATACCACCAGCATTTTTGTGGGAAAGCATATGGTTAATTAGTATAGGCTCCTCTCCCAGAATCCATCATTAGCATTTGTGGTAGGCCATGAAGACAGCCCACCTTGGTGTTGCACCTCTTTATGTTGCAGTACCATGGTAGGTCTGCCTGTGAATTGGAAATGGTTGTCATGAGGTGTACACCATGTATACACCTCACATCAACCTTTCTGACTTCATCCCTACATATTTTTGTAATAAAAACATACATAGTAATGACACAAGAAACTACTTTTTTAAGTTTGTTAGAACCCTCCAGTTTGGATGTTAATGGGCAATACTACACCTTCCAGAACCAATGAGGCTTTTCAGATGATAGTGTCAGGCCTCAGCATACCTCTTGATGATCAGGTATTACCAAATACTGATCGGCACCTTAAGAATTGGATTCTACATCATATGAGAGACATAAGGAATGCTGATTCAAACAATGTGCTTGCTATGCACACTGTTCATTATCCAACACGTGTTTAAATTTAAATTCCTGGAATGTATTTAACCTAGCCTAAGAGAAGATGATATAAAGAATTGGACAGAAATTAGAGAAATCAACTGGATTATTAATTTAAGAGCACATTGTCCTCCAGGTTTAAACAGTGTAGTGCCATTGAGACCTATCTTAAAAGCAAGGAAGCTAAGGATTGGGCCCTAAGGAGGCTATGTAACTTAAAAAGTTTATTTATCATGATGCAGTATTTCTTACTTACTGCTGCTGTAAAGCTTCCAGCAGCTGTATTTGCTGCCTCTGCTAATACCAATTGTCACACACACTTTCTGTTGCCATTGCAATGAGCCACAAGAGGGTAATTGGACTCAATGAGTCCTCAGGGATACAAGTCTAAGAAAACAATTGGTTAAAACTAAGAAGCTTACCCAATAGGAAAGCTACCACTGAATGCTTCACCACTGGCTGTTGACTAATTTCTAAAATCGCAGTTGGCCGCTATGCTTCCAATCAATACTAAGACTATGAGTCTGCATTTGCATATGTGGTCCACCCCACATTTGCGATTGAGCATCTGGGTTTTAAATAGAATCTGTAGCGGGATTCACATATGATCTGAAGAAGGCTATATCTGCCGAAAGCATTTATTGGACCAATTTGTAATCCTGCATTTTACAGTTTTACTTAATAAATTTGTGGTTTTAATAGTTACATTGTAGTACCATGGTGGTCTACCGAAAGTTTTCCTTGCAAATACTGTCCACTCTGTCAAATACTACTATTTACTTTGTCTCCTGCTTTGTGAATAAGGTCCACCTTGTGTCACATATGAACTCCTTTCCAGTTCTTTTGCCTCGTCTCCTGCAAACTAAATATATGTGCATACTTATCTATCCCAGCAGTCTTTCTTCCTCAGCCCCTGCTATTAAGGGTTACCTATTTAAAAATCTCTCCACAAAACTGATATCCCATTTCAGATATAGCTGCCATTATTTAGTATAAGACTTCAAGAAGCACCTTGTTAATTCCTAGTACCATCAAAGATGAACTTCATTATTCGTGAAACCTAGGACTTTGAATATATTGCTAGCACCTCCCTGGCCTTAGCCATTGTCCTAAAAGACTCTGATTGATTTCTCCTTGGGTTGATTATTACCACAGAGCTGTTCTCATCTTCCATTTCCCTTTGAAGATTTCAGTTTCTAAAATACATCACCTCGCAGACTTTGGAATTAAATTTAGGTGCCACTATTCATTTTATGTATTTTTTATTATTAATTTGTTAAAAAGATGAGCCCACAAGGCTCAAGTTCCTCTTCTCAGAG
Organism: Protopterus annectens; assembly: GCF_019279795.1. NCBI lineage: Eukaryota > Metazoa > Chordata > Ceratodontiformes > Protopteridae > Protopterus > Protopterus annectens. The sequence goes on from NC_056726.1 coordinate 222,769,482, forward strand.
GTGACCCAAGAGTACTTTGCAGTTAGGTCACTTGTTCTGAATCACATACCAGGCAAATGAAGAGTGACCCAATCAAACCTAGGACTACTGGATGGAATTTCTTTTTGCAGTTCATAGCCTTAGTCCTTTGTGCTGAACTGCCAGTTTCTACAGTTTGACTTTCTAGATCCTGCTAGATATTCTAGATCATTCCTCGTGTCTTCAACACCTACTGGAGACTGGAACTCAGCTCCTGCTAGTATGGAATATCCAATGCAAATTTCCCAAACATAGCCTGATTCTGGGAGGACTCTTCCAGCATATCTTGATCCACTTTAAGAAAAAAAAAATCTACTTCTGCTCTGTCAGCCTTCCTACCATTTATGAAATCCACCTATCTGCACTTCTGTTCTAGTGAGCCATGTGTCACTGAGTAACAAGTCTTCCTAAATGATACTGTCATTGTCTGAGATACATTTATAGTTCTGTAGTGAACCAGTCTTACAGTCAAGATCCAGACTGGATTGACATAATCAAAGCTTTATGGCTCTTTATTTCTTTGGATTTATGGATTGCTTGGACTATAAATCCCCAAAATCCTGGTAATCTTCACTCCATCCATCAAGATCCAGAACACGGATGTCAGACTAACCGTTGTTTAGTTACTAAGACATTTCTTAACCTCCCTTTTGAAATCATACTGTTCAGGGTACATTAATACCCATAAGAGGCAATCTTGTCTTCAGTACCACAGTAAAAAGTTATACAAGTAAACTCTCTGGTACCCATATGAACTGTTTTGGTATTGTATAAATCTGGCACCTTATCCATCCTTCAGAAGTAACATGCTTCTGCTATGTCATCTTCTGTGACTGGTCCATTCATCCACATGTCTCTTTGCATCCCTACCTTTCAGGCTGTCATATCAGATGTAGTCGTGTTATGAACACAGAGCAGCGGGATCCATTCAATGGCTATGCCTGAGCCACTAATTCAGTAAGCTTCTTACCCTTCTTCCCTTTGTCTTTTACTGTTAAGCCTTGTTTCTCTCATCAGCAACCCCAAAAAATATGGTCTCCATTCACATTTCTGCAAGATCCCACCTTCCTAGTAATAGATGTCTTTTAATGTGTTAAATTTACTCTTCTAAATTACTTCCTTCCTATTCCTCCCGTCTTGCTACAGGTCAGTGTCCTGTTTCTAACTACAGGATTTGCCTTGTTTATAAACCAAGATGGCTTTCACTCTTTACATTTTGACAGCATCCTTAGGAACTAGAAGAGGAGCCTGGGTTCATTGCCTACGACATTATTAATTTCCTTTAGGTATGAAGACTTCACAGATTAAAATCAGACTTCCATATGCCATTTTTGTTAGTCAGTATTTCCTTTGCCAGATTTGCAGTAATGATCTATCATCAAACATTCACAATACCAACCCCCGCACCCTGTGCTAATTATATATACCCATTCCAAGATTTATTTTATTTATTTAACATTTGTTTACACAGGGAGGACATGCAGACTCCACACAGAAGGCACCCCAGCCAGGAATCAAACTGGAGAGCCTCTTGCTGTGAGGTCACAATGTTAACCACTGTACCACTGCAAATTCCCTTATCCCATTGCACATCAATCCCATACATATCTCTCAACCTCTAAGTACAAGAAATCTTGACAAAACCTGACAAAATGGGGGTACAAAGGCCAAAAAATAGGGACATGTTTTAAATATTGCTCTTATAAACTAAGAAAGTTGCTACAGTAACAGGGTTTGTTTTAACATACAGTTTCTGAAGGCATTTGAAGTCTGAAACTCAAATGTATGTCATTATTTAGTGACTTCAATCCTCAGTTCCTCATAGTGATTTGCCAGAAAACCACAAATTTTATGAGGAATAGACCAAAAATATGAGCCAAAAATCTGGGCAGTTTCGAGGTATGATCCTATACAAAATGCTGGCAGCAAAAACTCCATTGAAAACAGCACTCGCTCATATGAGCACTCACTGTTATTTACAGACTGAAACAACATTTACTCATATGAGCATTCAGTGTGTAAGACTACAGTTGCAATGTCATACATCAATGTAGACTGAACGCGTGTGTTTTCACTTGTATGCCCCATTACAAATATCTGCCCCTGCTCTCTGACAAACTGTTTAGCTACTGTAAGCCCTATGGTCACTGCTTCTTCTCCTGGGGGATTGCATCAACATGATAAATGTCCAGATGATTTGTAAATTCAGTACATAATTCCTATAACAGAGTGTCGGGACTTTTTGACTACATGGCCACTTTGAAGAGCATTAACACTTGCCATGTTAATTTCACTCTTACCAAACAGACTTTTTCTTTCACCAAGTTCTTGTGTTTATTAAACAGTCAAAGATTCGGCACCTAAAGTACTTCATGCTACAAGTGTAAACCAGGATTCCTTTTTCTCAAGCAACCTGCACTAATAATTGTGCACAACACCAGTTCACAACATTCCCTTCATCTTCCCCTTCTCTTTTCTCGCCTTGCGATTACAGAACTTAGCCATACTGATATGTGGCTAGATTAAAACATTATAACACTTTAAAAGCTTTGTAGTTCAAGAATATTTTTAAAATGGACAGGGACACAGTTTGACAACAATGTCTGCACCAGTCATTTCTCTTTATAGTAGCCTTGTGGTGATGCGACTTTTTAATATCACGCAGTAATGAGCAATCTTGGTGTGCAATTCATGGTTCATTCTGTTCATTCCATGTGGCCTTTTGCTGAGATGTATGACATTTATTCCAGGAATATAACCATTGAGATGAAATGCTTTCTTGATATCATTATGGGTGTATCCCTGAGTATAAGGTAGGAAGGCATGTGACCCATGAATAACAACTACAGTTCTTTCACCGAACTCACTGCTTTCTTGCCATCTGCTGCATGGTGTACTAGCTTTCCTCCAAATGCACAAGACACATATCCAGTTAGATATTATCATACATTTTGAAATCTACCCCTGATATTCCCATGCCTGCAAATTACATCTCTTCTCCAAAAGTAGGGTCATTGAAAAATAGGCATCAGTAGTGCAGCCCTTCCTAGAAATGAAATCCGTTCAAGAAGGTGATAGCAGTAATATACCCCAGGGATTACCTCAGTGTCACTGCTCAACAGAGGCACAGCAAAATAATGGGTATAGTTCCCCATACTAAAGGGGTGGCGTAAGCCACAAAACTATGGGCTAGGCTTGTAAATGCCCTCGGGCAGATAGCCTAGTATGAACCTATGAACCTATGAACCTATCATACTTTCATCGACCTACTAGGTATTCGGTTGACTTAAAATTATTACCAAAAAGCTGTCACCCTTGATCACTTGATGACATATTTAAATGTGGCACAAAATGTTCGTAGGTGTAGTCCAAGTAATGCCAAAACAACACATCATCACCATTAGCATCCCATCTGGGCATTTAACAGGCTGATGTTGTTAACCAGAATTTGCATGAGAAGTTCTGGACTTTTCTGCCATTTTTTGTCTGTGCTTACTCATGGGGACATTGCCTTGTTAGTAATGGATGATGTTATCATTCTACACTGTAGATGTCTTCTTTTGTGATATTGATGTAGTATTTCCTATGCAATTTAAACCTCAAAATAGCTTTACATCTGTTTTTCCGTGGTTTTGTGTTATTTCACAAACTTCAAATGCACATACTGAATAAAGTAAAAGAGGCAGGCTGCTCTCTTACATTTCATTTAAATTTACAACACAAAAACTGAAATATAAACATGAAAGGCTCTGACTTACATTGCAGATAAGTCAAAAAAGATAAAAAGAGAACATGTAAAAAAAGTGATGAACAGATGTCATTACAGGAAGTTTAAAGCACTCTGTGATGCTTCTACCTTTACAGTTACAGAACCACAAACTCTTGGGTTTATGATGCTATATATTCAGTCATAACAGCATAGTGCTGTCACATTCATTATTATTTATTTATTTATGTATTCATTTATTTATTTTGTTGCTAATTTAAAGTTTGAATGTTTGAATATAACTAGTAAGGGACATTTCTGAGCATGTTATAGAGATATCTCCAGACAGCAGCATATCAACTAATGAAGAACACACAGATCTGAAAAGCTTAAATAAAGTTCTGTTTCCATCAGTATCAAATATTTACATTTTATGAACCTTTAATTTTCATAGTGTAGATACCTGCCCTTCTTTGATGCTTTTCTTTGCTTCTGGGAATTTCTTGTTCTTTTATTCTTAAGCCTTGCTCTCATTCATCTGACTCTCTTGATGTTTAACCTTTTTTCCTGTCCTTAAATATCTGTGTTTCTTTCTCTTCTTATTTTTCCAGTCTCAGGTCTGCAGCCACAAGATAAAAGCAAGGATTTGTATTGGTTTTAAAGCTGTCCTTCACCTGCCTACCTTGCTGACTACCTAGTATACAGTTCTTCTTGGTATAAATGGTGACATTAAAAATGGTGAAATTCAGGTTATAACAGATTGTGATCTCGGTTTCAGCCCGACGTTATTCCCTTTGTGGTGGACCCTTGCTGAGCTGATTGCACACAATATGACATGCCAGTACTTTTTTCGGATCCTTTCTCATAAATGAGTATACAGGACAAGACTCAGCCATTTCAAGGACAAGCACTGTGACAGTATATATAAGACTAAAAGCTTCATGAAATTTCTTGGAAACATGAGAAGACTTTTGTTAGCCAGCTGACCATATTCTTCTAAAGATAGTGACTGATCTTAAATTAAATAAATTTAGAGAGTTCAAGACAGAGACGTGCTCTGTCTGGACTTATAAAGCACTGAGGTCAACACACATTTGTATATTATTGAAAAACAAAAGTGGTGATCATAATAAAATAAACATTTCTTGTTGCTGTTGTTGTGAATATTTTGATATATATATTGTACATGTTTTTATTGCATTAAAATGAGTGTGCAAATCCCAGTGTAAAAGTGTTCTCCTACTGATCTACAACCGTTCTACCAATGTTTATTTCAATGTTTAGGGACTTTACATTCACTGGACAGTATTTCAACAGTCTGGATTTTAACTCGTATTAAACATTATTATATGGACAACCATCTAGAAGTACTGGACAAGAAAAAATGTTTCTCTACTCATTACTGGCAAGTAGTTGTTTGGATCTGCACCTGTTCTCTCTGCTACAGAAATGCAGCTGTTAAGGACACAACTGTTCAAACCTGACAATCTTTACAAGGAAAGTAGTTGTATCCAGACCCCAGAAAGACAAATGCATGGGGATTTTTTCAGTCACGTTTCTAATGAAAGAAGAGCTCTTAATAAAATACATAGACAGGTTTTGTAGCAGAACTGGACCAATGAGAAAGAAGTGCTGTGAACAGTACATGGACGAATTTAGAGCCAGTTGGCCCCACATGTCCACAAGTGTCACTTTGAGTGAGGGACAGAAAAAGAGAAATCAAAATACTGTGCTGTTGTATAAGCTGTATTCAGGAGCCTTCTTAAAAACACTTATGCATCTTTTTGGGTGTAACGTTAGCAACAGAACAAACATGAAGTGTCGTCTGAATAGTAGCAATTCTGTACAAAGTGTTTCAATAAAAATGTTTCCTTGTTTTTCTACAGTCCTGCCAGCAATATTTCAAGACATTGTTTTAGTTTTGCTTACTTAATATATAATTATTAACAAGACTATTGTGAACTAGAAAGTAATTAACTATGTTTTGAAACAAGACAAACTTACACATAAGGTCTGGGGTTGGTCATATTATGACATATTTGACATGCCATTCAACAAGGTGTCAATCTGGAACATGACATAGTCTGAGGGAGAGTTTGTTATGTTTTGTGCAGATCTGATAAAAAACATTATGCCAAATACTGTTGAATGAACATTTGAAATTTGATATTACATATGCATCTCAAATGCAACAAGGTTATTTAAGTGTTTTTCAGCTGGGCATTATGTAATAAACAGTAAACAATACCATATTTGTTATAAAATATGAAATCACATCCCACTGATAGATAATAGTGTGACTTTAATGGATGGGGACTTTCTTTCTCCCTAGGAAATGCATTGGAATTAGATTAAAAAGGTCAAATAGTCAGTATCTTATAGACCTTATATAATGACCTCTAACAGTACTGGAAACCAATTGAATTTATTATGTCATCTGATGTATGATAAAGCAATGCATGCTAAAATGATTTTGCCTTGTCCAAAAAAGACTGCAGGCATGTTTCAAGTTCTTATACAAGTCTAAAAAAACAAGAGAAGAAAATATTTTTGAGATAATTGGCATAGCAGCACTTCATTCAATCAGGGCGGTCCAGTGCAACAGACAGCTCTTATAGTTTACAAACAACGGTTATGGATGCAGCTCACAAACAAATCTACAGTCTGAATAATATAAAATCCCCAGGTTTTGTGTGTGCGTGTGTGTGTGTGTGTGTGTGTGTGTGTGTGTATGCCAACACGCGTGCATGTGTCTCTGTGTGGCTGTGTGTGTGTGTGTGTGTGTGTGTGTAGGTTGCACTTGTCTATCTGTGGGGCACTGACCACTGTTTTTACATAACATGTCATTCACTTTCCTCACCACCACAGTTATAGTTAATGTCATCCCATTTGTAACCCTTGTAATTAATGCATATGCGTAATATCTATGGCATTCATTTTACAACTAAGCCTTTTTATCACTATAGTGTCTTTTGCCTTGTTTGTTTTATAAGCATTTGAAGGTTGTGCATCAGTCCTGGTAAGTCGGTACGTAAAAATCTACTGCCAATCATTAGCGGACCTGGAGTTCCGCTGTGGCGACCCCTAACTGGGAAAAGCCGAAAGATACAACAACATACCTATTTATTTTAATTGAAATCTACAGGTTTCAAGATTATGTTAAACTGTACGTCACAGAATACAGAATTAAAAAAGTGTATTTCACACAAAGCTTAAACTGTAGGGCTTCAGTGTCATTACTGACTCTTAGCCTTCATTTATTTTGTAAAACAAGTTTAGCACTGTGCAAGAAATCAAGTTACAGGGAGTGTTGTCTTGTCTTCTTATAATGGTACTTGAAGAAGTAGGCATTAGTTCCAACATACATCTAAAGACAGTAGAGACATGAATGAGACTGTTTTGTCAGATGTAAACTGTCCTGTAACCTCCATTAGCAATACTCTTCACATAGACAGTAACGTAGCAAGCAGTACTTACAAGATGGTGTGTGCATCCAAGCAAGATTTTTAGCAGGCACTATGTAGCAAACATTTCACATAAATAAAGAATACTCAGATCGTTGGAAATCCCATGCCATTTTTTTTCTTTTTAAAAGTAAATGCTCAGTATCAAGCGAGCATAAACACTGTTTTCTATGTTCCTGTAATTAAATATTTTGCAAAAGGGAAGACCAAAATACAGTTTTCAAAAATGTATACAATGCACCTTAAACTGCACATAAAACAAAATACATTTCTTCTTAAATAGACATGACAGCTTATTAACGCAGTGCTAAATAACAGTTCCTCTTCTAATGATCAACAGCTTAGCTTTTCCTGCCCATCTGTTTAACTGCAGGTTTACAAACTGTGAATATATGTAAGTACTTGTGAGCCAGAATGGCTGAAGACATTTGATAGCTGCTGCTTCTGTGGCTGAAATATTTTTGAAGTTAACACATAATCTGAAAACAGAAGCTAATAAATTATAGGGTTCTAATTGGGGCTGGTGTGGAGCTGTCAATCACATTATCTGACCTAAACACACAGGACCCTCATAACCTAATAAGGCAAGAAAGACTTCAAACACAAGCTTGCAGTTGTCACCAGCTGTGACCTCCAGTGCAGGAGGAGAAGGATTCTGACTTGTGCAGTCAAAAGAGCAGAGACCAAGAGGAGTTTGGAAGTACGCTACTTGCAGAGGTAAATGTTTAAGTTATAGACACCTGCATCTATGGTTTTTAGTTCTCTGTTTTTATCAAGTCTTTGTGTAGCCTAGTTCACTTTTCCTAATATTGCATCTCTTTGAATCCATGTAAAAGGTACACTTAATGCAGACATTTTCTTGAAGTAGGGAAGCTGTTGTTCGTGCAAGTCATTTTTATTTGCAGCATTCTGAGCTCATGGCTAAAATATGCCTCTGCCTACCATCCTCTACACACACACACATATGGTATAGTGTAATATGAAGCCTTCATGCAGTTCTGTTTACATCACCTCCCACCAAGAAACCAAACTGAAGAGGTTAGTCAGTTAGGAAAGGTAAACAGTGTCTTTATGGATTCCTGCAGAAGAGTAACATATATGCATTTTCAGCTTTTCAATTTATTTTTGATATTTGGAAACATCACATCTTTATTCTGCATTGTTTTGCTAGAAATTTACCAGAACAATATTTTAATTCTGCAGATGGAACACAAGACAATCAAATACAAAAACATGAAAATGTTTCATTGCAGAATATTTTCAGCAAACCTGAACATTTGAAAGTGCTCAGTTATGTTCATTATATCAAAAATAAAAAAAAATGTTATTGTTTGTTCTACTTCATTCTTCCATATTTAGCTGTGGGTGTCCTTTAAGTTAATGCCTTTTACCTTCATTTATTGATCTACTATGGGTTAAATAGCATTTTGAAATGCAATTGTGTCAATAATATAAATCTGCATTACTAATCTTGAATGTTAGTTGTCCAATCTACATGTTCTGCCAGTAAAAAATCTTAAGAAGTGAACTTATTAACAAATGTCTGATGGTGAACAGGGTTCAAATGGTCTGAGACTGACTGGGGTATTACTTATTTGTTTATTTATTTACTTATTTATTTATTTATTGACATTTGCTTACCGACAAAGTCCAACTAAACCAAAAGAGACCATTCTCAAAAGAGGGCTGTGGATAAAAGCTCCATTTAACAAAGATTTTTTTTCAAAGACATTATATTAAAAGAGAACTGAAATGATACATTTCAAAAATAATCAAGAACATTGTAAAACATAGAGATATAACAAAAATATGTTACAAAGAGAACAATGAGAAAAAGCAAAGTAAAACACTATATACAATTCTGGAGAGCTTCCTTGTGGCATTTCACAGTAGTAATAAGTAAAAGTATGTGTTTCATTTAACTATAAAAGGGAAGATAGATTATGATAGATTAGTATAAATGGGGAGGAGGTTATAGGAAGAGGTTATATAAAGTGGTGGAGAGGGTAGGATAGTCAGGTGAAGATGAGGAAGTGGTGATGGGTAGAGAAGCTGTACAGATAGTGGTGGAGAAAAGTAGACAAGATTGAAGTTCAAATGTCAAGCACACATAGCTTCCTTACTGTAGCATTAACTAATTCATTTCACAGATGGAAAGATGATAGCAGCAAAAGTCCTTCTGGGTAATTGACTATCTTAATTCCGGGGATACCTCATCTACACACAATCTTGTTACTTTGTGATGACCATATCATGGCAATGGTCATAATTCATGCAAATAAATTATGGACTTACCAATCCTTCTTTTAAAAAATACAGTATATCAAAAAGGTTGAATGCCACTCTTTGTGTTTCAAATACCTTGCAAAGTGGATGACTGATTGAAATGAGTACTTTTATGCAGATCCATTGTAAAGATGTAAAAGTAAATACAATGAAATAAATAAAAATTAGATAAAAGTGACCAACTGCCGATGCATTATTTCTCATTAACAGTCACAGAAGTTGGACTGAAGTTATTGCACCATGCTGTGGGACATACTTTGATAAATAATTGTTTCCAGTTCATTTTCATGATTCCATTGTTTGGATTTAGCTTAAAACCATAAACTCTTTTAAAATATTGTTACTCTCTTAATGCTTCATATTCATCTTGGAAGTCAAATGAAATGAAACTGCAGCATGTGGAGGAGCAAAGCTGGTTTCCATGGACAGGAGACAGATGACCATCACAATGCAAGCATTTTATAAAAACCCATTTCCCTGAGGTCCTGCAGACTGCTGACTCTACATACATTATTATTAATAAGACACCACCTGATCTACATGACATCCAGTATAGCATCTGTAAGAGCTTCCATTCCAATCCATTGTCAGGTGGTGCACAGGGTACAGCACATTATATACAATGTGCCTGTGGCCATTTATCTAATTTACATGATTCCCATATAAACATTGGACATGTGCAAACAACATAATCTGGGCTTCATGCACAAGAGGTCCAATATCTCCTGTAACGTGTCATGCTGTCTCTGCACATATAGCTCAGTGATGCGACAACTACACAGATGGATGGTGGCCAAGCCTGACCACGTTCCCTGTCCCTTGTCAGGATAAGACCCCAACAGCACTGTCATCTGTCCCACATGCCCCCTGTGCCTGCCAAGATGAGTCCTGGAACAAAAGACTGCTACTGGTCCTGTCCTGTCCTGTCTCTCCCCTGTGCCTTGTCAGAATAATGTATATATGCAGCATTGGTGGGGGGTGGCAATGCAACTTCAAGGGTGCAGTGAGGGGTTTAAACACCTTAAAAGTCAATTAATAATGCCTAAAATACTCAAAACATTTGGTTTATATAATTAGTCTTTTAAGGCATAATCTGCATAACGTCCATGATGCCTTCATTAAGGATGATTTGTAATTGTTTTTATCACTTATGGTCTTCTAGTTTGCCATGATATTTCTGATTTGGTATTATATGCATTTGCTATGGCACCTTTTATGGTTTCTGTCCTGGACTTTATTTGTGCCACACCCTAGTGTAAAAGACATCAAGCTTTTCATGGTGTAAGTGCTTCAACCCTACTTAAGCTATCTACTTGTGTTGTATGATGGTGAACTATATTACTCTTTAGTAAAGGCTAGCTTTTTGGTTTGAATGTATTAAAAAAAATAAACACTTCTATCACTGTGTATTTGAAACCTAGTCTGTTGGAATGCAAGCATATCCTTGAGGGTTAATCTGCATATTTGCAGACCAAACCAAAGATACGCAGGGCAGACAAAGTGCATGGATCAAACCATTACAGTATTAAATCCAAAAAAATCCAAAAAGATATCCAGCACATGGGAAAGGTAAAAATATTTAGTAATTTAATGTAGCAAAACCAATAAATACAATAAAGCAAACTGGTTTCGGCTAAAAGATTATAGCCTTCTTCAGTGCAACAAAAATGTATTCAATGGGATAAACCCTTGCTGCTGCTTATATATCTCACTGAGTTAAAGTAATCCATCAATTAATCTAAACCAGGACTAGTTTAACTCATTCAAGCCTGGTTTGAATAAAGCACCTAGCCTAATAATCCAAGCAGATTCTCTTTGATTTAATAAATTGTGCCATGAAGCTTTACATGACTTGTTCATATGAATTTTATCTATTGTAGTAAAGGTGAATTTGGATAGCCGTGGTGGTGCAGCAGTAGCGTTGTTGCCTCACAGCAAGAGGTTCTCCTGTTCGATTCTCGGCTGGAGTGCGGGGAGTGCCTTCTGTGTGGAGTCTGCATGTCCTCCCCGCAGTTGAGTGGGTGTTCAAAAGACATGCGTAAATGGGTGTGCCTTCATTGAAGGTTGAATGTCGAGCTGGCACCTCTGCGTTCATGAAAATCTACTGCCAATCATTAGCAGACCGGAGTTCCGCTGTGGCAACCCCTAACCTGGAAAAGCCGAAAGACAACAACAAATAAAGGTGAATTTGTCAGTTTTATGTGTTAAAGTATGTTTATAAAAGGCACTGGAAACCTTTTGTTTCTGATTTCACTTGTGTTCACTAATTCTATGTCTGAAAGGTCTGGATGTTTGTCCAACATAAAATGAAGAACAAAAACAAGTGGCTAAATAAACTATCCAATCACTGCTGCAATTTCCAAAACATCTAATCTCATAAATTTTGGATGTATTACAGCTAGTAAATTCCTTAGTATGAAATACATGTGTGCAAGCACTACAGTGACCACAAGAAACACATCCAGATAGTATAGCACCAAATAGGGTTCTTTGTTGGCTAATAGATGGACAGTAATGTTTATAATGGGTCAAACAAAAATTTATAGTTCTGCCCCAACGGTATGAAAATAGACATCTGGGGTTCAACAATTCACTCAATTTATCTTGGGCTAACAAAATGTCCCAATGATTATTTATGATACTTTTAAATCTATTAGTATTGGTCCCAAAAGTAGAGACTAGCCTAACTGGCTGTGAAGAATGATTATCAGTCCGAATAATCCTTATATTGTAACAACTGGCACCTGTCTATTTGATCAACCTCATGTAAATTTCGAATAATAGGATCCTGATGATATCCCCTAGTGCGTAACCTATGGGTTAAATCTTCCTGGCAGGCTTTCAAAGTTTGTTCAGAGGAACAAATACATTTAATACGTAGATATTGAGACTTAAGAATATTGTTGATGATGTGGTGAGGATGATAGCTTGAGGCATGTAACAAGGTGTTATATTCTGGAAATTTTCTATATACTTGTGATTCCAGTGTTTGATCCTCCTGTCTAGTTATAATAACATCCAAAAATGTTGTTTGTTGATATTCAATGTGCAATGTAAACTGAATACCCCACTTGTTATCATTATTTTTTTGGATTTAATCTGCATATTTCCCATAATCCACATTTTCTGTTGCATTTTGGGCTCCTGTTATGTGTCAAGAATTTAGTGCAGATAACCTACACCCTACTGTTAATTATTTTTCCTTAATGCAACCTTAAGGATATTTTTTATGTAGGTTCAATCATGTACTTAGTGCGGCCAGGACTACATTTCTGGTCAATTTTATTTAATGCCCTTGTTTTGGACAGTGCCACTCCTTCATTCTAAAACAGGAGATCTAGACACAATCTGCTTAATCCTGATCCCTAGCTGACTATACATATGTCAGTTTTGATGCTCAGATCCCAGTCTTAATAAAAAAGATGTACCTGGAACAATGAACAGTAAAACGTATGTTTAATTGGTTATCCACCAAGTTGCTAAAATCAGTTCAGTCAAAGTGCCCACAAATACTAAAAACTCAGTGTCCAAAGGCAAGTGTCAAAAACATTGTCAACCAGTGGTCTTCATCAGATAAATGGCAGGTAAATTGCATGGATGAGTATATACAGCATCTCCAAGTCATATGATTAAAAAGTCACATGTTTTCAAAAAGTCATAAGATTAAAGAAGTCCATGTTTAAAAAGATCCAATGAAACACATTGAGATTATATATTGTAAATCAGTAAGTAAAATAATTTAAAAATATTCTATGTATTTGTATAATAATGTATACAAAACATTCCCTGGGATTCATGAAGCTTGCGCCAGGCACAGGTGTAGCATAGGCAGTATAACACCAAATATGGCCACCGAGCGATTCAGGTACGATCCAATTCCACGTGCACTACCAGCGTACGCCAGATCTGCACAGCTCTCGGCTCATGTATGCTAATCACCTCATGCGCAGTAGTGCAGCATGCAAATGAAGGTACATAGCGATTCATGAAGTGGTGCAGGTGTAGCGTAAGCATACAGAAATGTAAACCAAAAAAAAACGGTTTACATTTTTCCAAACAGAACATCGGAGCCATGAAAGTGGACCAAACTTACGTATTACAAAATTAACATATGCCAATGGCTAAATATACAGCCAATGGCATAAAAAAAACATGCACAACACATAAAAAATAACATTTAATGTCATGGCCACACTAACGCAAAGTACAAAAGCAGGGCATGTGTGCACAAATGGGAACACAAGGAAAATATATACAGATGTCATAAAATTGCAATGTAACACAAATCATGATTTCGCCATAATAGTCAATGGTATGCATGCTACACCACAACCAAGGTGCAAGGGTTGCTAAGGGTCTGTGACAGTGTTCGGTGAGGTAACTATGAATTAGTAGTCACTGCCATGCAAATGAGGCAAGTAATTACTGAATCGTAAACTTCCCGCTGGCCTAAGGATGTACCATATGGTGCAGTGGTACAACACCAAGGAGTGGCCTGGAGGTATACATGACATCAGCAGTGGGGTGTGCCACTGTAGCTGTAAGAACATTGGAGCACTGCTAATCTGGGTTGCCCATTACTAAGCAAAGCCACAGGATAGGGGTGTGTATGTAGCCATAACTTTGCTTAGCTGAGAGCACACATGGTGACCGAAAGCACATGTGTACGTGGATGACAATGCGCTCAAAACCTGGTAAATAGCTGCGCACACCCCAGCTGAAACAGTAAGGTTATGGGAAGACAATAAGGAAATGCCACAGTAGGATAATTGGAGTACAACTGAGTAATTAACATGACCCCCCCCATTAATATTCCAAAAGGTGCACGCTGCTTGGTCAGCGTGCACGTTGTAAATCAGAGTTATAGTAATGGAAAAAGGTCCGGTCGCCTGGACTTTTTCCATTGGTATGCTCTTTTTTTACAGCAACAGAGAACACAAGATCTCCACTGCTGTTTAGACACTGTCTCGCTATGTTAAAGGAGTTTAACATAGCGAGACAGCTTTAAAAAAAGTAATGGCGATCTTCCTATCTCTGTTGCTTTCTTTAAAGGTGTCTCGCTATGTTAAATGGGTTTAACATAGCGAGACAGCTTTAAAAAAAGCAACGGAGATTCTCTGCTGCTTTTTTTAAAGCTATCTCGCTATGTTAAACTCCTTTAACATAGTGAGACAGTTTGTAAAAAGCAACGGAGATCTTGCTTTCTCAGTTGCTTTTGCCCACAGCTCTGATGTACTGCGTAAGCATATGCATGCACAGTACATCAGAACTGCTGCAGAATACCAGACAGCTGCAGAAGGGCAGTAAGGAGGCATTATACAATGCCATTATTTAAGAAAAAAAATTTGTTTTTCTTAAATAATGTCATTGTATAATAGCAATAACCCACTTCTGGGTGTGAGTAATGCTGGATTTACCCACGGTTGTCTTTGTTTGGCTACTCGGGCTTCGCCCTCATGACCAAACCACACCAACCATGGATAAATCCAGCATTACCCACACCCAGGCATGGGTTATTGCTATATTAACTCACAGTGGGCCATTGATGGTAGCTAACAAGGCTGCTAGTAGCAACCTGCAGAACAGGAAAGGGAAGATGCCGGATTGCAAAGAAAAGAGAACTGTCACCACAGAGCAAAGCAAGCATGCAGTAGATCGGCTATAGAACACATTTCACAACACAATCCTGGGTTGGGAAAGTACAAAACAAGAAAGCAGGCTGCTGGATGCATGCCTGACAATGGGAGGGGAATCGTTATGAAAAGTGAAGGCAAGGGCAAGAGGTGATCCATGGCAGCTAAATGTAATTCAACACCAAAGGCACCACAATAGCAGTACCTGCGGTAAAACACATAAGTAAGATACCCTGCAGCTCTGATTGTACATACACAACCTATGACATCATCAGTTTCCAAAGCACAATAGTATAAAGTGTGAAGGCACCTCACACACACTCGTGTATTCCCAAACACTGCACCATCGGTGTAAACAGACGGGGAACTTTTACAACGTACTTGTTGGGAGTTGCCATAGCTGTGATTCATCACCATGTGTTGGAAACTGAAGGTAGTGTGGAGGATGATGCTAGCAACCACCACAGGCCCCAGAGGAGGAGAAGAGTGTTCAAACCAAGGGTAACCTACCAGGGGCTAGATGATCTGGAGATAGTAGAGTGTTACTGGGTGGACAGGGACATCATACAGAAAATTGCTGAGCTGTGCTGGCCACACCTCAGAGCCAGAAACAACAGAGGGGACCCCATCCCAGTGGACACGAAGGTATGTGTAAGCCTGAGAATACTTTCCACAGGTACCTTTCGAAGGCCAACTGGAGATATCATGGGGATCTCACAGGCATCAGCATCCAGGGTACTCCACCAGTTCCTGGATGCCATGTTACCACATGCCAATGAGCATATATACTTCCCCCAAACTCAGGAGGATTTGGCCAGCAATATGCGTCTCTTCCACCATGTGGCAGACTACCCGCAGGTACTGGGTGCAATAGACTGCAAGCACATACATATCAAGTCACCACCTGGTGAGCATGGTAGGCACTACATAAACCACAAGGGATACCACTCAATCAACTGCCAGGTCATGTGCAATTCCCAGGGCATTATAACGGATGTGTGTGCTGGCAGCCCTGGAAGCTACCATGACTCCCACATCTGGCATGCCTCACAGCTGTACCAGGTATTTGTCAGGGGGGACATCCCATATGGCCACCTTTTGGGGGATGCTGGCTATGCACTGGAGCCATGGATGATGACTCCCATCAGAAATGCACACACACCCATGCAAGAACACCATAATGAGGCACACGCACAAACCAGAATCATCCTACAGCGTGTGTTTGGGATGCTGAAATCACGGTTCCATTGCTTGGACATATCTGGTGTAGCCTTGCAGTATGTACTCTCCAGGCACGTGTGCCCACATCTTCATAGTATGTGCCATGCTACATAATATGATCCTGTGGAAACAGCTGCAGCAGGGACATAATGGTGAAGGCCCTCACAGCCCTCCACAATTGCCAAGGGCATCACAGGCACAGAGGGATTCAGACCATGAACACCCTGTGCCAGCCCCAGTAGGCAGATGGAGGTGTGCCCAATATGCCCATGCCTTGGCAAAGAGGGAAAGTAAAGCACATACACTGACAGTGTAGGCCCCTACGGACTGACACACTTCTCCACCTGCACATACAGTAAAATGGATGGCACACACACACGACCACCTGTAAATTGTCATGTATAGGTGGTCTACTGTGTGCATCCTACATAGGCAGCCCTCAACTACTGCACACACAACAGCTACTGGTACAAGGTAAGTCAACACCTGAACAGTAAATTAAGCTAACAGCATGTGTTGATACTGTATGTATAGGTTCCTAGGTACATTGGTAGGTACATGCCTAATTGTCAGAGGCCATTCATCAGCCTAGCCAAAATGTGCATGTTGTCGCCACCCCATTGATTAACTAACTGTCCCTCTGTGGGGCAGAGCCAGTTGTGGGATCCCTGGGGTGTAACCACTGTTCCCCACCCACTCTGCAAGGATTCCCTGGTGTGTTAATGAGGGGCTCCATATAATGTAATCAGGGATGTATTTCCAAAGCATGGGGAGTACCCTTGACAGGTATCTGTCACCCCAGCATTCTCCAGTTATGGTTGTGGCAAGGTGTAACACATTACAGTGTGTGGCTCACTGTGACATGGATTCCCATAGCTGGAGCACATCCATTAAGCATCACTTGGACATACCATTAATAGGTATCATTCATATGTAAACCAACTGAGTTACACATTTGTTTGCAGTATGGAGGAACAGCCATAGTACAGTCCACATACTAAACACCATAACACTTGTACATATCCCAGATGCTCCAGTGGTAAAGCCACTGACTGTCTCGTGCATGTTCCCGGTTCCACGACCTGCAAGGGCTGTTACGTAGTTCCGATGTCCCGAATAATGGATGTTGGATGCAGGTCATTAGAGCACGTTTAAGTACATGTTAGCAGGTTTATGTGCTGGCAAGTGCTGGTAAGCATCGTTTAAACATGACTACACGGATATGCGTAAAACAGGTCTATGCTTTGCTGAATATCACTCAGATCATGAGCAAAGCTGGCCAGAACTGCTGAAATCTGCATTATTCACCCTTGTACTAATAGTGCCTGCTCTGAGAGGTAAAACAACCACTGCCAGGAGTAGAACACGCAACCATGTACACAATCACCTACCACTAAGCAGGTACATATAAATAGGATACTACCAAATGCCGAATGCTTTACATACCGACACGCGTAATCACGAGGCTTAAAGACCAAAAGACCACAGTACCAGAACACTAGGACCGTGAGTACTATTATCACGATGTTAATGGACATTTAGTTAATGTTTCTGGTGCTGCGGTCCAGGTAGGTACTGTGTTTAAGTGTGTTTCTGATTGCTGTAGTGTGTGTTCTGAGTGTGGTGTGTGTTTCTGTGGGACTTTAATGTGTGTGTGTGTGTGTGTGTGTGTGTGTGTGTGTGTGTGTGTGTGTGTGTGTGTGTGTGTGTGTGTTTGCTTCGTGTGTCTGTTCGTGCTATCTCAGAGGTAGATTATTACAGTAGGTGTGGTGTGCGGGGCGCAGCCATCCACATGGGGTGTGTATGGGGCATGGCCACCTGGCCATACGTAATGTAGGATGGTTTGTTTGGATGTGATGGGTAGCAGTGTGTCTGTGTGTGCGTGTGTGTGTTCTGTGTTTGTGTTAGTTCTAGGAGTTTGACTGTCATGATTTTGAGTGGTCAGTATTGTGGGGTTTGGGTGTTTGTGAACGGTAATGTGGTTGTTGGAAGTGAGTGCGTTCCTGAATCCATGGGTATGCCGTATACAGCAGCTGAAGTCTTCAAATATGTGCACAACATGGACCATAGCAATCACACATTCCACCATGACCGAACGTTATGAAGAAAGAATATGGAGACTATATTATAGCAATAACCCATGCCTGGGTGTGGGTAATGCTGGATTTACCCACAGTTGGTGTGGTTTGGTCACGAGGCTGAAGCCCGAGTGGCCAAACAAAGACAACCGTGGGTAAATCCAGCATTACCCACACCCAGAAGTGGGTTATTGCTATTATACAATGACATTAAGAAATAAAATAATTATTATTCTTAAATAATGGCATTGTATAATGTCTCCTTGCTGCCCTTCTGCAGCTGTCTGTTATTCTGCGGCAGTTCTGATGTACTGCGCATGCGTATGCTTACGCAGTACATCAGAGCTGTGGGCAAAAGCAACGGAGAAAGCAAGATCTCTGTTGCTTTTTACAAAGTGTCTCATTATGTTAAAGGAGTTTAGCATAATGAGACAGCTTTAAAAAAGCAACGGTGTACTGCGCATGCGATGCTTATGCAGTACATCACAGCTGTGGGCAAAAGCAACGGAGAAAGCAAGAGCTTTTTATAGTGTCTTGCTATGTTAAAGGAGTTTAACATAGTGAGACAGCTTTATAAAAAGCAACAGAGAATCTCCGCTGTCTCGCTATGTTAAACACCTTTAACATAGCGAGACACTTTGTAAAAAGCAATGGAGATCATCTTGCTTTCTCTGTTGCTTTTGCCCACAGCTCTGATGTACTGCGTAAGCATATGCATGCGCAATACATCAGAACTGCTGCAGAATAACAGACAGCTGCAAAAGGGCAGCAAGGAGGCATTATACAATGCCATTATTTAAGAAAAATAATTATTTTTCTTCTTAAATAATGTCATTGTATAATAGCAATAACCCACTTCTGGGTGTGGGTAATGCTGGATTTACCCACGGTTGTCTTTGGCCACTCGGGCTTCACCCTCATGAACAAACCACACCAACGATGGGTAAATTCACCATTACCCACACCCAGGCATGGGTTATTGCTATAATACACTATTACAAATATGTGCTATGGACATGAGCTAAACATAGGGTTACCACCTGTCCCACCTTGTGAGGGGCAGTCCCTCTATGTGCGATAGTGTCCTGACCAAAATGAGTACAAATACTAATGTCCTACAATCTTGAGCCATTCTGCATGTTCCATAGTTAATGTAATGGTTGCATAAAATAGTAATCTGTATCTAAAATACCTACATGTAACAAGAAACAGGATAAGCAAGTAAACCGCTACAAGAATATAAGATTTTATATAGGCATATATGTAAAGTTATATACTTTGTACTGACCGTGGGTATGTGTCAGCCTCTAAAATCCGATGTGTGTCCTGCAAATGTCCCACTATAGCCATTTGAAAAAGTGGCAACCCAAGCCAAAGAGGTTCAGTCACCAACACAACTCCAATGAGTGTAAATATCTGTGACAGAAATACACGAGACAGCTTTCATGTAGCAACATTTCATTACATACCGATGTATTTCCAAAGGGATTGAAGGACCAACATCAGCTGCATGCTATATAGGAACCAATTAACAATGGCTTAATGAATAAGCCTGGAATAACCATAGTATTAGTCTACTAAATGATAGGTCTTCAATTAGGGAAGGAGCCCTCACACACATATGGAATATGTATAAATGCAGTTCCTACACACCTTCATCTGCTATGTACACCCACCTACATCTCCCCCACACCCGAAACAATTGCAATACAGACTGTAATAACAGCACAAACATCCACTCACTCTATGACATCTGCAGAAGCCTTCACATACCTTGCGAGAGACACACTAAAATGGCCCTATGTGAAATCATTGCTGTTGTACAATGGAACAGACGCCAATGTTACAGGGTTTGTTTGCAATAATCCCGTATCAGACGGCTGATATAACAGCTACACTCACATGTAGAACTACATCCTCTAGCCATTACACACAATCCACGGGGGCCATGAAGTTAAAATATCTCTGTGTTTCTCCATATAGCTGTTGCAATTCATCACAAACAACACATCCAGGCCGTCTTCCTCGAAGGTAGGGCAAAGGGACAATGCCCAAGTGGAGTATTCAGTTATACCTCACTGTTGCCATGTAATTGGTTAATGGAGTAGCTGCACAGCTGATGTGCATGTAATCATCTACTCCAGAACACAAATTGGTGGCAGGATACCACATGTTACTGGTATCTACATATAAAAGGATGGCTTGTCATACATTCAAACCGTATGTACATACGAGAAAACCAATAAAACAGAAAAGGAATAGGACTGATATTATCGTCAACTCGGACAACTAAGAAGGTATGTAGGCACTCAGTATATTAGTGTATGTAGTGCCTGTTCTGTATTAATGAAAGTGTATGCAATGCATATAGTGGGAAAAGGTATTATGTAGTGATGTATTGTTGAGCATAGTAACGCTCGTAGAAATTGTGTGCACTGCTGTGGGCCACAAGGTAAACACCTCATACACCACAAAGGATGCTACGTAAGGACTTTAAACACAATTCCACTCAAGCTGCTGTCAGTAGCAGGGTTTGTCCAACAAGTACGTGTCATAACAGGGGATAGTATATGTTGATATACTGTAACAGTAGGCATATTTATGGTTGTATAACTGAGAATAACATGTCTAAGGTGGTTCTGCTGTGCAATTATGATTTGCATTGTGGGATATTGTTGCAAAAATGTGAAATGTACAGTATTGTAGGTAGATATGTCTCACATTTTACATAGCATTACTGTTATATTATGCAAACATCAGGTATGTCTATTGGCATGTACAATACACAATAACAGGATACATATGACTTGTAGTCACCAGACAGTGTATAAGCATGATAGCTAATTGAAATGGAAGAGCTAGTCAATTATCCATGCACAAAGGACATGTAATAGCTTCATAGGTTCATAGTTAGGTAGTATGCTGTCTGGCCAAGTCCATTTGTAAGCCTAACTACAGTGTTTTCACTTGCAGCACCTCCCTAGGTTAGTGTCCTGTGCTTGTGAAGAGCAGAGCCATTTGTTTCCTGCATCTCTGTACAGCTGAGCCACTGCAGTGATCCCTGGTGTACATGTCTGTCTCCCATCCACCCATCGAGGTATCTCTTGAAGAGTGCTAGTGAGGGTCCCTGCCTGATGTACATAGGAATCATGTTCCAAAGAGTGTCCGGGTCAGGAATGTATTCCTCCTGCACGTCCTAATCATCATTGCATTTAGGTACATATCCCAGAGCATGTGGCTCTGAATGGCTTTTGCTTATGTGGAGCATATCCATCAATACTGTTTTGGACATGGGCCTTGTATGTTCAGCAGAGATCACCTCTGAGTATGCAGTATGCAAATGAGTACAGTTGGGGTTTCTGTAGTTGGGCTGCATACGTCATCCATTGGAGGTCAGTAATCCTCTTGGTGTGGTAATGTTGTGGTATTTAAAGCCGTTGCTGTTGTCTCGTAAGGTACATCCCAAATGGGGTGTTGTACCCTTTAATGTGTTTCATAAGTCATGAGTAGAGAGGTACAATGGCTGCCTTTGTTCTGGCTACAAACCCATTAGAGATTAGGGTGGCCACATAGAAGGATATCCACACCACCTTGGCAATATGGTTATCAAAGGAGTGGATGCTATCTACTTGGGTTCTAAGATCCCTTATTATGTCTTATGTATGTAGGGGACTACCACCTATGTGATAGTCCACGGCTGATTGGTGTAATCCAAAGGGGATGTCTATGCACCTTGTGGCATGCAGCTTGAGGCCATGTTATTAACACCAGGTATCCGTCCCAGTGACACCCTTATGGAGGGTGTCTGTATCAGCTGGTGAATCAATCATGGCCCGTAGTTTACAGTCATTTGCAAACCTATTCAGGGTAAGTCCTTCTGTGCTAGCCTGTACCTCAGAGAAGCATATACTGAACATGAGGGGCCCTATGACCGAGGACTGGGGGACGCCAATTGTAACTGATTTACAGTAGGAACTAGGGTATGCTACCCTCACTGTGTGGATTCTGTCCGTGAGCCACTTTGCATAACATCTCATGACGTAGGGGTTGATGTGCAGGTGGATGTGTATGTTGACAATACAAGAATGGGGAATGGTGTTGAAAGCCTTTGAGAGGACAAGGTAGGCTGTGTGGACCTCCTTACCCTCATTTACTGCCTTGGTAACTATCTCAAAGGACTCCACCAGGTTTAGGAGGCATGGTCTGGCCCTAACAAATCCAAACTGGGTGGGATCAAAGGTTTGAAGGTCGCCAATGTCTCTGTGAATGAGATCCATGATGATGTGCTCCATAGCCTTGCAGAACAGTCTAGTCAGGAGTATAGGGCAATAGGTCCCCTGGTCCATTGTGGCGCCACCTTTGTTGAGTGTGATAACTGTTGCTGTGTGCCATTCAGGGGCCATAATGCCTGATGCAAGGCTATTAGTGAATTTGGTGCCCACGTGGGGAGTCATTTTGTTCTGAAGTTCGTGGAAATTGCAGCCTGGTATGTTGTACGGTCACATGGATTTTGTGTTCCTGGCTTTAGAGAGTGCAGCTTTGAACTGTGTAGTTGTGATCGCAGGGACTCTGCATTGTTCCTGTATAGATTTGGGCCCTTTAGGGTGTGAGAGGGGTGTAAAGTTAGCACTAAACCTATCTGCCAGGATGTTGCCAGTATCAGTCGGTTCTGTAATGTTCGCGCCTAACTGCTGTATATCAGAGCAAATGTGGGTATCGCCATCGAGAGTAGTGACATACCTCTAGAACGCTTTGTAGTAGTCCTTGGAATGAGTCACAGTAATGTTTATGTAGCTAGCTTTGCAGGATGTGATAAGGGATCTCAGATTCCTACTGAGGCTGACCAGGAAGCACCCCCACTCATGGGATTGTACTCTACTTTGCAACAGTCTCCTCCTTCTGTTGTACATTATGTCCATGGCAGTGGACCACCAGAGTGGTGTCCACTTTCTGGTGGGTACCATCATGGCTCTGTTTTGGATAGCATGACCCATGCAGTCGTGTAAGTGCTAATTAAGTGCAGTTGTGTATGATTCAGCAGTTGTAACTCTATTGTCCATCTGCACGGTTGTCATGACGTTTACTACTGCTGTCATAAGAAGCCTGAAGTTGGTTTTGTAGAAATATTGTATTGTGTTTTCCATAAAGGGTGTGGTGCCGGGATGTGGATAACAAGGGTGATTAGCGTACTTTCGGATCTGACCAACGAGGAGATAACCTCAGGTGTGGAACACCAGTCACACATGTTGGTAATATCCAGGTCTAGGATATTGTTGGCCCTGGTGGTGGTGTGGATAGGTTGATCTAGACGATTGGAGGTTATGAATCCCAGAAAGCTTTGGCCTAATGTATCGGTACATGAGTAGGTGTCCCAGTTAATGGTGGGGTAGTGTGTTTCTGTTTGAACCCTACTTTCCAGTACACCAAGAAGTGAGGACCGTTAACTGTGGGGTATGGTGTGGAATCAGTAGCAAGCTACAATTTGTATAGCAGTTATGTCCAGAGTTAGTTGCACTTCGATTACCTCTGATGCATTGTGCTAAGCAACCAGCCTGGAGGTGTGTATATCCTTGGGAAATATGAACACACCTCTGCCGTGGGTGTTCCGGTCCTGGTTACATGACTGAAAGGTGTGGTCTGAGTAACAACCTGTTAGTGCAGGGGTGCTCTCAAGAGCCTAGAAGCAGGTCCCAGCCACTGCAGAGATATCGAAGTGGTCCATTACAAGGAGTGCCTCGGGTGAGTGTGTTTGAGATGAAGATGTCAAGCACTGAGTAGCATTACCCTCAGATTTTGCTTGCCTGTTCCTGTTATGGTGGTGAATATGTTATTTGAACCGTGCCTGAAACAGGCACTATAGAAGCAGCAAGAGCTTTAGACGTTATCCGTAATCCCAGGGCTGACAGGTGCAGGCCATCTGTGCCAAAGCATCATGTTCTATTGACCATGTCATTCAAAGCAGACAGATATTGGATACCCTTGGAATGACACCAGAAGCATAGCCAACTATTGAAGTAAATAATTCAATCCTTGTACTGCGTTATCAGTCTGGATGAATGCCGAATGCTTCTCAGGGCTAGGGCGATACCTGCCTGGGCTACAAAATCAGAGAGCTATTCCATGTTTCTGTACATGTAGTCCAGGAATTACATCTCAGGGCATTCACACTAACATAGAGAATGACACAGTCATATTGTACCTGTTGAGGAGTGATCTGAGTGCATAGGTTATGTTGCAGATCCTGTTACCCGACAGCCAGCTGAAAGTGACTATCACCTTGTTGTAGTCTGTTGAGTGGGACATCAGTGTGACCGCCTATAGAGTCACCTATGACTAGTGTGTTGGGTACGTTATATCACCCTATTGGCTGTGGTTGATGGGCACACTGAGTCTGTGGGCTATAAGTAATTGGTGTTGTGTTGGGCGATGGTGGCTGCCTGCATTTCTGCTTTGGAGTTCTCTGTTGCCTAGACAGAGTAGTATTGAGAGGCTCCGCAAATGTTGTAGTCTTACTATGTGTGGCCTGTGGTGGTGGAGATCTAGTGAGACTATGTGATGAGTGTGGTGTGGTGCAAACGTTTAACATCCCCACATGATTGTCAGGTTCAGTCTGGGTTGGAGAGAGCTTTACCTCCAGCATGGCTATATATGTGCATCTCCCACAGGTTGTAGTGTTGTATGTTAGGAGGGGAGTATTGACTGTGTACATGAGACAATCTCTATATTGCCTCATGATGCCCATATTCATCGTATAGACAGGCGATAACACTGGGAATTGACACTTGGACATGCCTGAATATTTAATTTCCCACTAGATATGTGAGGAAAGTGTTTACAACAGCTGTTTTACTCTAAGTAAGTGGGAAATGTAAGTACAAACAGTGTTTACCTGTAGGTAATGAGGAGGACTGAGTGCTATAGTAATTAGTAGCTCATGTAGTGCTTACATGTTCTGAACAAGTGCTGAGCATGAATAAGCAATACAGATAGGGTGTTGGATAACATAAACACACTGCTCCCCCAACAGGTGCACAATCACATATCCATGAACACTACAGAGCCCCTGTAACCATAACTATGATGGTACAAGATGCACTCAGGCTGCATGTGACCTGTCCACATCCCTGGTTGTATCATACACATTTGGCAAAACAGTTTGTTCTACACATATACATCATGTAAAACATAGCTTCATGTCAGTCTGTGGAAACACTGAATGGTGCACACCAACAGTTATTACAACCCACAAAGTGGAAACACCACTCATAATGGGAGGCACTGCACTATTATCCTGCTGATTCTGGTCTGAAAGTCCATGAACCTTAATCAACGTATATGTTGCTATCAGTACAGATGTAGATGACAGTACGGATGATTTCACACTGCATATCATACCTGTGACAGGTCATAGGACATCATCACCCATACTGTGTTCCATCTACACTCAGTATACTAGATGTATCTTTGTATGTCACAGGAGTGTTCTGCCAGTAGACTGTTGACAGAACCAACACTACAAAAGGTGTCTGAGTAATATGTGCATATCACACCAGTGGCAGCTACAGTAAAAAAGGGTTAATTCATTGTACTCCCCCTCATTGTAGCCCATACCACACAGACAAATGGGAAGCATCTGCGTATGTAAGTATGTGAATGGCTATGACCTAGGAGCAATAGCTGACTCAGTGTTGTGGACAAGATACAGAATGGGATTTGTGGGTGAGATGTGTGACATATGTGCTCAATCTGACAGCTGCATATTGCATTGTCACCACTAGGTTAATAACTCTGTACCCATGAACTACCACCTAGGCAGCGGTCAACATAATGGACACTGTGTGTAAGGGATGGTGCTGTACAGTTTACCTCCCTGAGCTAGTAACATCACCAAGCCTATTAGGTAATCATAAGAGGCAACCCTAGTCATGACAGGGTACCATCCATGAACATGGAGATCATTGTACAGCCATACTCATCACTCAAGTGACCAATATCGGATCACATATCATCTTTAAAGGGTATTGCCCATGTTTGGATGGGCGACACCAGCCTTCACAATCCTCATCTCCACTATGTAGCATGATGCCTACCCTGCATAAAGACATGTCCAACACTGTGATGTTGGACATGCTACACGTACATATCCTTATCTGAAATACATACGTCATGGACATCCACCTTCCTAGTACAAGGATCGCCACATGCTGGACAGATCCTTGTGCCATACACGTTACATACTCCTGCCATACTATGCAACCCTGTCCAGCAAAGCTGCACATTTCACCTCTGCCAGACAGATGGTGTGATGACCGCATGGTAGATGTATCATTAACCATCTGGATCAGTTATGTGACACTGCTTCACCTGGCGCTGGAAATATGGCTGTCAACTACAGCTAGAAAACCTTACATCCTACGCTCATACATGGCCCAGGGCATACAGACTACTACATGACCTTGGCTGTACATGCTATAGTTAATAAACATCCCTGCAAATACCATCCGGCTAGCCATTGTCCCATGTGTATCACATGTGCAACACAGGCGATACGTGGCAGGATGTTGAACTGCTGTATAGTGCCGTGTAGGTATATATGGCAAAGCAAATGCATGTAAAGGCTTCCATGTGCATGTCTGCATTGTCACAGGTCATGTCTGTTAAAGCAGTGTATGTGTTGATATGTGACATATACACAGCATCAAGGTCGACAGCATTAATGTGGACATATCCAGGCATGTGCTGATAGGTAAGAACAGCAGTACAGGCAAACAGACATGCCCACATCAAGACAGCATCCACATGGAGTATGAGCAATGTAATCATGTGACACACATATATGGTAATAATATCCAATCCCCATTGGGTGTCACATGTGTGTGACACAACCATGTCAGTGGTGTCAGTGTCAAGAAGATTTGCAAAGACAACTGTTCATATGTACTAAATGTGATACCCATGTATGTGCAGCTGTATCTCTGTGCATCTCTGAGATACTGTGACCTGTCTCCATCATTATGTCTTCCATATATGCCTCAAGCAAGGCTCCAAGCCTATACCCACTTGGAGGATGAGGCCCTTATACCTTACCTCCAAGACAACTATGATGTCTTGTTTAGCCATGTGCCACAGCATGCACAGCAGTGTGATGACCTGTGGCAGGAACTTCGCAGGAGGGTTAATGATGTGGGTGGCCATAACCGCACATACCAGCAGGAGTGCAGACACTGCACGGACCTGATCAGATGTGCAAAACAGCATGCGAATGCAATCACCAGGGAACAATGTGCAACAGGTGGTGGGCCACTAACCCAGCCCCCGCTCACATGTACCGAGGAGCTACTGGCCAACCTGGGGACACCATCAGAACAGCATCCACAAACCCTAGCTGCCATCATGGAGGTGGGAGTCTCTCAACCATCGAGGCTGGAGTTACCTGGTAAGTCACTACTGCACATATAACTATTAAATCCCATATAGTTGCATGTGTCACTGTACAATATGTAATGTAACATCATATGCAAGGCATGTATACACACATGCCGCATACTATAGTATGCTACTCTGTGTATGCACACATGTGCATACTCCATGGTATATCCTATTGTACTGGCGAATGTGTTAACATACACATTGCACCCTGTAGCTGTCATACAGTCATGGATAATGATCATACTGCTGTGTCACCCCTATATAGGTACCTCTGGCATTCCGCAGAGACAGCAGGCCATTGCAGGCAAGACAGTTATAAGTATCAGGCATGTTAATGCACAGATCTATTTGCCATGTGGCCAGTTAACACATGTACACATAATGTATAGTCCGGTCACAATATACAGGTCACATCTTTAATCCATCACACTGGCTACCCATGTGCAATACTTACAAACTAAGTGAAACACCAACATGAAACCACAGAAACTGTCATTGCTAGATGTGTGGACAGCTGTGCATACAACGGTGGAGGTGTTGTTCAATGTAGGAATATGTACTATACATCAGAACTACACATGTGGGGTATACAAAAAGTACTACACAGTGAGCTGGAGTATGGGCAGCCCACAGGATTCACCATTGTGGAATATGCCCCTGCAATGAGTGCACACATTGTGATGTGCCATCTGACATGTCCATGACATGTAGTGGTCCAGCTGCAACATTGTCTCACTATCCCATAAAACATACCCCACATACCAAACATACAACCCTTTGTCTGCATAACCCTGTGGACAGTGGAGTATCTAACATCTATGGGTGTATGTCATATGGGACAACACAGACGTGTGAGATAGACAGCCATCACAACCATTTGGCCAACACATGTTCACACATGGCCATGGAGGATGGCCAGAGACATGTAGCAACATACAGTAGATGTGATGTGTTTGTGTGTAGACCCTGTTGTACATTGGCTATACATGGTCCAACTATAGCCTTTGTTGAATGGTTATATAGCAAATGTGGAACACTGGACATCCTAAAAGCCTGTGCACAGCTTGTGGAGGCATCACTTAATTCGACCACATAAGATGTGTTGAACATCATGACTGTGTCACAGCATGATAGTAGTCACCTGTACAGCATCCACATACATACACAGACAACCACATCAGGCCACAGATACAGTACATTTCCCTTGCTGCAGTTGGACATCACTGTCAGCCATGCACCTCGTGTGTGTGGTACATAAATGTCATGTGGGACATGGTGTATTGACAAGTCTGCCATGTGTGGACATGGTTGTCAGGCAGCTAAAATATGTTTGCAGATGTGCAGGGGTGTCATCCGTATGTCCTTCAGTGACCTGTGTCACACATTATACATCATGGTTTAGTGTGTATACACCTCAGCGACGTGGGTCACAATCCACAGTATATATGTATTGTCTATGCACACAGTCATGGCTATGCAGTGTGTGTGTAATCCACACTGTATAGCAATACAGACACCTCATGATTCCATGCAATGGCACTGTGTCTGTACTTCACACTGTATAGCAATATAGACACCTCATAATACCCTTCAATGGTCATGCACATCTGCTAAAAGTGCATTTTATCTGTAGGGCATACAGACAACATTGCAATGTGACACCATTACACCACTGCACATGTGACAGGACACCATTGTGTCAAACACGTATGCAGGTCAATGCACACATCAGCAGCTTACATGTCATACTACATGTTAATGTCAAGGTCATATGCCTCACATCAGCCATGTGTACTGTTAACCTGTGCTGGTCCACATGGTGTAACACAGAGATGCATGCTTACTACCATGATTGTGTGAAATGCATGGCTTCTGCTATGACACATGCTTGCTGTTGTGTGCAACCCAGGGATGTATGATAACTACCACTATTATTGTCTGAGCTGCATGCTGTCTGCTGTAGCACATGCATGTTGCACATGCCTTCTGTCAAATCACATGCATGATTTGTGTGTGTGTGTGTGTGTGTGTGTGTGTGTGTGTGTGTGTGTGTGTGTGTGTGTGTGTGTGTGTGTGTGTGTGTGTGTCTGTATTGTAATGTAGAGTCTTTATTTGCCTTCACAGGTGATGTAGGTGCGTTACCCTCATGCGGTCCATCTGATGTTAGTGTCCCCACAGACTCTAGCAGTGATGATGAACATATGCTTGAGGCACAGGCAGGGTTGTCAGGGGCTGAATCTGTGCCATTGGTTGCCATTCCACCTATATCCCCCTCATCCCCGCACACAGATCTCATGCCAACACATACCCCATCACCAGTGGCCATAGAGGAAGGACAGTTAGCGTGTGGTAGCTTGGAACAGGAACGTGTGGTGGCTATGGAGGGTGTGTATTCACACCATGGTGTCAGTCAAATGACTGGAGATGTGCCACACAGGCATGTGGCCAGTGCTGCTTGTAGGAGGACCTCTGGCTGACATGCCCCTGCAGGACAGAGCACAGCAGCTTGTGTCACCAGATGCATGTTTCAGACTGTAATGGCTGCACAGGCACATGCTGAACAGCAGAACAGAGAAGGGCAGAGGCTTCAGAGGGCTACTATCCATTCTTTAAACGACAACATCTAGGCATTGGCAAATGCTCAACAGCAGATTGCTGATGTTTTGCACAGACGACTGGGTTGACATGGTTGGAATCCTTGACCGTGGCATGACAATCCGCGAGCTTGAGCTGTCTGTGCTGGAACATCTGGTAGGAGTGAGGCATAGGGCACGTGGACGTAGGCCAGCTACATCACCTGGTGCAGGTCTACGTGAACGAGCTACCTCACATGCCCGCTCCCATAGTGGTGGTAGCAGCAGCAGTGCAGCTGGTGCTGCACTGTCCATACCAGGACACAGCAGGCCACGTGGACGTGGCCCTGGATGGTCCCAATGGGGACACAGTTCCAGTGGACATGTGTCATTGGACAGTACCCAATCTGCACCTCTGCCTGGTAGTGCCCGTGCAACCCCTGGCAGGCACAGGTCACATGGTCATGGCCCAACACTGTGAGCTGTAAATCCTGGTCTGTACAGTCTGGAGCTGTCAATGATACCCCTGTGTAGGCCAGACACATGGCAGCACTGTGTGCACACATACACGCACACACCAGAAACATCTGTAGGGCACCGGAACACTCACATGCATAACAACCACACATGGCCAATTAGATCACAGGCCCTAACCCACAAACATGATGTCATCCACTGGTGCAGCCTAGGCCCCTAGCAAACATTATCAACCTGTGCATATGATGATGTCTGTGCCACATCCCTGTCATCCACACCATCGGTGCAGGGACATGCTCATATGGTCTGATGCACAGGGTGAACAGAATAGGAAGATAAGTGTAGATTACAATTGTTGTGTACTGTTGACACGCAGCAGACATACCATGTAGTACAGGTTTAGAATGCATTGTTTTCTGTTCACAGTATGTGTCTTGCTAACAACAGTAACAGCATGTTGGTAATGATGTCCTGCTTCCCTCCTTCAGGTCTAATTGCATGTGCCGTTGAGTACCAGTGTTTGTAGTTTCCCATGTGTAAATGTGGACTACTCACAGGCATGTATGGCAATACCAACATGCTATACATAGCTTCAACCTCACTGTTAGATAGGCTGACATTCTAAAGATGTCTACACTTCTACTGATCCAGGAGCATGTGAGCTGTGTACTAAGATACAGTGGCTAGAGACGTGACATCCATACCAGGTGACATCACAGGTATAGTTACATGGGGTGGGGAGTTTACATAGCGGTCTAGCTGATGACAAGCGTAGCAGCCAGTTGATAGCTTGAGGCCTCACTGTGTAGCAGTAATAGACATTCACATTACAGGATGAGAACACACAACTACACACACACACACACACACACACACACACACACACACACACACACACACACACACACACACACACACACACACACACACAGGTATTCGCACACATGTATTCAGACACTGTAACATGCCCACACTCACAGGGTCAATGACACTGTAACACACACACACACACACACACACACACACACACACACTTGATAGTGTTGACGCGAGGACCCTGCCTATGTGGTAATCACCATTACAGTACTGTGCACCCATGTGATGTGACACAGAGAATGAACATGTACAGGTAGTCAGTAATGTCTAAGATCGACGGCATCAACAGGGTAGTAGATTGCATCACCTGGAGGGGTTAGGGGTCCTATCTGTTCACTATGGTACCATACATCCTCACTCCATGGACCAGACAGCCATACATACATACACATACACACACTGTGGGGTCCACAATTGAATGCACCTATGTCATGCACATACAGATAGCTCACATGTGTGTGATACACACCCCACCCATGCCTATGTCTTGCTTTCTACACTGCAGTATGTACAGATCTCTACAACAGTGTACAGGGGTGTGTAACAATTGGGATGTGTTCCCCACCATACGTGGCATATATGGACATACACGCAAACACACATGGCAGTACTGTGAATCAAACACCTGCTATCTCATGATACATATGACAGACATGCAGCACTCTAAAATCCAACGATATATGCTGGTTCCGGATGTACCAGGAAACACCCACGAAGTGCACTACTCGTTGTACATACACAAATGCAAGTACACTTAAAATCAACTCCTTCTTTACTCGATGTGATAAAACTGCAGAACTTTATTAAAAGTAAGCGCTTTCACCGATTAGGCTTCTTCAGACTTTTTTCATTCACTGCATTACTCTAGTTTAAATATACAAAGATGTCTTACTATTGGTTACTTAAACAGAGGCTTAAAGCGCTACGCTCACTTCATATGAGCATATACTTTAAAACTTCATTATCATTAAAAACTTCACTGACATTTAAAAACTATAGTAAAGCATATGAAACATCTTATAATCAATAGCCAAATAAAACGTACATAAAAAATAAATCTGTACATAAACAAGGACACCCATATGCTGGAAATACGCATTGGTGTGCATAAGCAGAAAGCAAAA
Organism: Protopterus annectens; assembly: GCF_019279795.1. NCBI lineage: Eukaryota > Metazoa > Chordata > Ceratodontiformes > Protopteridae > Protopterus > Protopterus annectens. The sequence continues at coordinate 222,802,367 of NC_056726.1, forward strand.
ACATAAGCAAAAAACAGTCTAGCATATCATTGTCGACATCTAAATCCATATGCGTACACACAAATGCAGGGTGATATCTTATAAAAAGCATTCAAGCATATATCTTGAAACTAACCTACGTAAACAGTGATAAAATCACATATGCACAGGTGAGAATAAACTGACATCACTATACTTCTATGATCGCAAACTAACAACTAATATCTATCATGCAAAATAATAAAACAACTACATATATATAAAAGGCATATCAATTATGGAACTAAGACCAAATGGTAAAGCATATATATGTCTCTGTAAGGGCACCTATAACCTAAAAAGGCAGTGATTCAATATATAATGATCAAATGCCAACATCTTATATCTATTATATGTCTACATAGAAAAAACCTAAAAACATATAAGGTCCTATACAAATATACCAACAGCCTAAGTGAAGAACCAAGCACAACCAAGTTAACGCTTGGGTGCTCGAAGTCTTTTTTTCTTCAAAAAAGGTTTCACCTGTACTTTGTCATTCAAGCCTGGGAATTGACCTGCCCTGCATCTGATGATCCACCTCATTTCATTTTCTAAAGTGAAGTTAATAAGATCACCCCCTCTTATACTGATGTTGATCTTCTGAATGACCATAAACCTGAATCTATGTGTAATACCCAACTCCATCGTATGTTTAGACAAGGCATTAAACAAAGAACCTTTCCTAATATGATATACATGCTCCCTAATACGTTCTTTTAGGGAGCGATTAGTCTTACCAATATAAAATGATTGGCATGCTACGCATCTGGCCATATATACAATGTTTCTACTCTCACAGTTTGTGTTAGTATAAAACTGATATACTTGTTTCGTCACAGGATGAATAAAGTCTGTAGTCACGTCTATATATGCACATTGGTTACATTTTCCACACGGTCTTGTATTAATATTGAGTGTGCCCCTAGATTCCTTATTCAAAGCACACTTCGGTTTACACAATATTCTTCTAAGATTAGGTTGATTCTTAAATACAAAAGTAGGTTTTGGGCCTACAATCTTACTTATATTACTGTCTAGGCCTAGAATATCCCAGTGCCTCTCTAATATTTGTTTAAAATGAACAGCATCCTTAGTAAAGAACATAGGTGTTCTAATGTGTTCCATACTTACAGGTAGATTTACACAAGATTCCCCCTGATGTTCTGAAAAATAAGGTTTTGCTATTGTGCTCCTCAATTCATTAACTACATTGATAGTTCGTTTAAAGGTCTCTTCATTATAACCCCGTTGTAAGAACTTCCTTTGTAGGTTATTTAATTCCTCTCTATATCCTTCATCTGATGGATTCAACCTGGAAGCTCTCATAATTTGACCTTTCAAAACATTATCAAAAATATGTTTGGGATGCATACTATCTCTATGCAAAATGGTGTTTCTATGACATAACTTCCTGTGTATGGAAGTATTGAGTAATCCATTATTCAGTCGTAGAATATTAACATCTAAAAAAGATATCTCCTCTAATGAATAATTTGGGATGAAATCCAAAAAGTTTGTAGAAACATTAATATCCTCTATAAAACTTCTGAGTGTGTCAACATCACTCAACCAAATAAAAAAGAGGTCATCAACAAACCTACGATATAAACCTACATGATTTTGAAATGCTTCAGACTTAAAGAGAAAATTCTCTTCCCAATGTGCCATAACCAAGTTGGCGTAGCTATTGGCACAAGAAGTGCCCATAGCTACGCCATCTTTCTGGAGATATACTTCTTCTCCAAACATAAACAAATTGTTAGTTAGAACTATCTCTAAAAATAATATAATCAAATTAATTTTGTCAGGGGTATATTCAGAGTGGACTCTGAGATATTCATGTATCCATTGTATCCCTACAGCATTGGGAATCACTGTGAACAAACTGACAACGTCTAATGTTACCAATATGTAATGACTTTCATCTTCTAACTGTTTAACATATGTGTATAAATCAATTAAAAACTGTTTGCTGTCCCTAAGAATACTATTATTAACAGCAACAAGTGACCTTAAATGGAATTCAATAAAAATGGAAAAGGGCTCTGTCATCCATCCTTGACCTGCCACAATTGGTCTCATAGGTGGTCTGACCAATGATTTATGGACTTTAGGGAGTCCTTGTATAATGGGTATCAGTGGATTAATAATTCTTAGATAGTCATAAAGTTCTTTGGTAATACCGGAGCTCACCAATAAATAATCCAGTATATCATATATTTTAAATACCTTCTCCATGACTATGGTCATGTTTACCTTCTCATAGAAGGTCTGATTCTCCAAGAGTTGGTACATCAATACATCATATTCCACTGTATCCATTAATACTATAGGTCCTCCTTTGTCAGCAGGTCTAATAACCAAGGTCATGTCATTCCTGAGATTTGTAAGGGCCTGCCTCTGCTTAAACGTTAAATTATTCTTGTATTTAACATGATGATTATCATTGAAATAATTATAAACATCTTGTTCTATCATCCTAGAAAAAACATCTAATAAAGGATGTACTTGTGGAATATACAAACTGTTTGGACGAAATCTTTGTTCATTATTTAATGTGTTAATATTACCAAAATCAAGTTTCAGTTGTATATTCCTGATAAACATCTTGATGTCAATAATAGAATCCACTAGGTTAGCTCTTTTTGTTGGAATGAAACTCAGCCCTTTATTCAATACTTCCTCTTCCTGTATAGTGAGGACCCTACTGGATAAATTAATCACTAACGAATCGTCCTTTCCCACATTTTCTTCAACGTGGGTTCCTGTTGTCCTCCTCCTGACCCCTTCCTTTTTTGTCTGCCCCTGCTCATAGATCTCGTTCTGCCTACGAACTGTTTCTGTGCTATGGGGAAAGGGGTATGAGTAGTATCATGCATACGTTCAGAAGGGGGAGACTTGCGCCTCACTACTGTGTCTATTTGGCTGGCAGCACCTATTATCCCATGTATAGGTGCATTTTGTTCTACCACTGATGTACTTCTATCTGTGCCAGCTTTCTCATTAACATTGTCATTGAACACAATCTCCGTATAAGACACATTCCTCCTAGTGGGTCTAGGTGTATTAGAGGAACCAATGCCATTGATGTTATGTGTACAACCAGAGCCACTAGGAACATTACCACATTCGGAAGTATTACCATTAACATTTGCAGTAACAACATTATTAGTTGTGTTCATGTTAGTAGAACTATTAACATTATTACTGGTGGTGGCATTATATCTTGGCCAAGTAAAAACATTAGAATTAGCAAAGTCTTTAGTGTCTCTCATGATCTTATGCTTTTTTTGTTCGAGTAAACGTCTCTCAAACATTACATTATCCAATGTTTTTTCTATTAATGGATCGGTATCATCATCTTTGTATTTCTTTTTTATGTTTTCAAACAGGTTATTCACAGTCATTCTTAAAGCATCTTCTTCTGGCTTATGAAAATCAATCAAGAGTCTCATGTAGTTGTGGCTCAGCTCTATATTGAGCTGCTGCCACTTAAACAGTAATGCTGGAAAACGATTACCTGATGTGGGCATTTTCAATACCCGAAGTCCACGTGGAATAATTATCTTTACTAAGCACGCCTCAAAATATTGGCGTTCGAGTTGTAATTTCTTAAGTCTAATGGTCTCCGTTTCTAACTCTTGTAAATCCGCTATTAGGTCCAAACGGTTCTCGGCGTTGTTATTTTCACCCTCTCTAAACTCCAAACTGGGTTCGTATGCAAGCAGTAGATTCTCACTACCAGTCACACAAACCTTGACCCTTTCGGTTCTATGATAGGTCACGTTCAACGTTGTTGGAATATATGGTAGTTCTATGTTTACGGTCGCTTCCTCGGCCATCCCCTCAAGCTGGAAGTAACGTAAAAAGCACAATAACATAAATATCCAAAAAATACAGCCAGCAATATGAGAGTTGGAACCAGCAATTTAAATAATAGAAACAGTCTAAAATCCAACGATATATGCTGGTTCCGGATGTACCAGGAAACACCCACGAAGTGCACTACTCGTTGTACATACACAAATGCAAGTACACTTAAAATCAACTCCTTCTTCACTCGATGTGATAAAACTGCAGAACTTTATTAAAAGTAAGCACTTTCACCGATTAGGCTTCTTCAGACTTTTTTCATTCACTGCATTACTCTAGTTTAAATATACAAAGATGTCTTACTATTGGTTACTTAAACAGAGGCTTAAGCGCTCACTTCATATGAGCATATACTTTAAAACTTCATTATCATTAAAAACTTCACTGACATTTAAAACTATAGTAAAGCATATGAAACATCTTATAATCAATAGCCAAATAAACGACATAATAAATAAATCTGTACATTGAACTAAGATACCCATATGCTGGAAATACGCATTGGTGTGCATAGGCAAAACCATAAGCAAAGAACAGTCTAGCATATCATTGTCGACATCTAAATCCATATGCACAAATGCAGGGTGATATCTTATAAAAAGCATTCAAGCATATATCTTGAAACTAACCTACGTAAACAGTGATAAAATCACATATGCACAGGTGAGAATAAACTGACATCACTATACTTCTATGATCGCAAACTAACAACTAATATCTATCATGCAAAATAATAAAACAACTACATATATATAGAAGACATATCAATTATGGAACTAAGACCAAATGGTAAAGCATATATATGTCTCTGTAAGGGCATTCAGAAGATCAACATCAGTATAAGAGGGGGTGATCTTATTAACTTCACTTTAGAGAATGAAATGAGGTGGATCATCAGATGCAGGGCAGATCAATTCCCAGGTTTGAATGACAAAGTACAGGTGAAACCTTTTTTGAAGAAAAAAAGACTTCGAGCACCCAAGCGTTAACTTGGTTGTGCTTGGTTCTTCACTTAGGCTGTTGGTATATTTGTATAGGACCTTATATGTTTTTAGGTTTTTTTCTATGTAGACATATAATAGATATAAGATGTTGGCATTTGATCATTATATATTGAATCACTGCCTTTTTAGGTTATAGGTGCCCTTACAGAGACATATATATGCTTTACCATTTGGTCTTAGTTCCATAATTGATATGTCTTTTATATATATGTAGTTGTTTTATTATTTTGCATGATAGATATTAGTTGTTAGTTTGCGATCATAGAAGTATAGTGATGTCAGTTTATTCTCACCTGTGCATATGTGATTTTATCACTGTTTACGTAGGTTAGTTTCAAGATATATGCTTGAATGCTTTTTATAAGATATCACCCTGCATTTGTGTGTACGCATATGGATTTAGATGTCGACAATGATATGCTAGACTGTTTTTTGCTTATGTTTTTGCTTTCTGCTTATGCACACCAATGCGTATTTCCAGCATATGGGTGTCCTTGTTTATGTACAGATTTATTTTTTATGTACGTTTTATTTGGCTATTGATTATAAGATGTTTCATATGCTTTACTATAGTTTTTAAATGTCAGTGAAGTTTTTAATGATAATGAAGTTTTAAAGTATATGCTCATATGAAGTGAGCGTAGCGCTTTAAGCCTCTGTTTAAGTAACCAATAGTAAGACATCTTTGTATATTTAAACTAGAGTAATGCAGTGAATGAAAAAAGTCTGAAGAAGCCTAATCGGTGAAAGTGCTTACTTTTAATAAAGTTCTGCAGTTTTATCACATCGAGTGAAGAAGGAGTTGATTTTAAGTGTACTTGCATTTGTGTATGTACAACGAGTAGTGCACTTCGTGGGTGTTTCCTGGTACATCCGGAACCAGCATATATCGTTGGATTTTAGACTGCTGGTTCCAACTCTCATATTGCAGACATGCAGCAGTATTGCCCGCATTACAAAGTGTACCGACGCTACCTTTGGCAATTGTGCTGATATATGCACTCGGGAGGTCTTAAGTGTTACAGGTGTCAAGTGATTTACAGACAGTGACACCCTGACTGCTGTGTCGGTTGTATGTCTTCCCTTTCAATTAACAGAAACATAGCTTAGTGTTTGCACATGTTATGGTCGGACAGCTTGTGACACACCTGTGAGCTATCTTCAGCAAACATCCATCTGCAAAGATGGCCCACCACTTTATTTCCATACATCCATCCATACCTGATGTACTTCTTACCGTACTGTCAGTATTTCACCATATACAGTTGGCAATGATGGGGCTGCATTGCAGCTGCATGTTGTAGTAAGACGCAGATCACTTGCAAACATCAGCTACTGCACACGCATGGTAGCTGAATGCACACCACTACATGTACATGTGTGTAGGTCCTACATTCCTGTCATTTAGCCATGTTTGTAGGCATTGCAATAGGTGGACATGTGTGATGACATACATGACACATGGACTGTTGTATGATATGATAGTTGTCATGGGTAACCAGTACAGAGGGAATGTTAACTCAGTCAACATTGCTATCACACCTTATGTACTGTTAGCATTCAACAGCCATGGACCTACCTTCCATGTGCATGTGTGTAATTGCTGTAGCCACCTGTCTGCACGAAGGACAGCAACAGCTATGCTATGTACATATGTGTTGTGTGTGTGTGGGTCATGTACATATCCATGGCAGGTACATGTATGTCATATCCAAACATGAGGGTGTTTACTGGTGTACAGCAACAGTCATCTGTTACAGCTGTATATGACCCAGGGCCCCTGTTATGTGTACAGCCGACCTGGTTATGAACAGTGGTATCATTGCATTGCATAACACATAATGCAACTGTGTCAGTACATGGGTAGTCTGCACAGTTGCTGTAGAGCTAGGTACAGTCCACTGGTCATGGGTCACATGGTGTTGTACTAATATATGTTCTGCCACATGTATGGATGTGTGTTGCTGGTCCAAGAACATGGTGATGTCTGAGGGCTACATCCTAGAATGTGGCTTTTGACACTGTGATCTGCACTTGACACATCTGTGATGGCTTTTGAAGGTGTACTGGTCAATAGATGTAAGTGGCCTTCATGTACGTGGGGACACCACCACCTGGAGTGGTCCATAACGGTGTTATGGCCCACATGTCTGTAGCCGAGGTATACATTGGTAGTGCTATTGTGTACAACTGAGCCTTCAGCCAGGTGTTCCTCACTGCACAGTATTCCACATTGTTGGATCTACATTGGCAGCTGTAATTATGAATGCTACACGTCTAGCACTGTTTAGCATACACATACAATGCAGTTGTCCTCTAGGTGTCAGGGTGTTAATCTGGTCTCAGGACATTCATCTATGAATGGCACTATATGGGCGAATTAGCCACTCCTGGCAGGACATCACCATGGGTGGTATTAGTGTGCCAGGTTTAGATTGGTACTTCTAAGGTGACGGACAGCAGCAGACATTGTGTAGAAGACCAGTGTCAGATATATGTAGTGCAGCGTTCATGCTAACAATGACAACTATCGACACACTGTGCCTTTCTGTGTTTAGAATCAGAGTGCATACAAAACAGCCCTTTGCTACTGTGTGAGCATGCCTAGTATGACGTGTAGATGGACACATAGTGCATTCCAAATGAACGTGTACTACTAAGTGTATGAGCATGCCCAGTTACACCTTGTGTCGGTTATGTGCCTCTATGTGTATCGGCATGGCAATTGTAACCCTGTATAGCGATAGTGGTCGTCCAGGCAACAGATGGCCATACCCCACTTCAGGATGGATTCCTACATTGAACACACTGGTTCACAGGTATGTACATCGTAACTGCCAGCATCCATGTCGATGTCCACATTCCCAGAAGGTCATACTGACAGTCTTGAAAGGTGTAGTGTCTGTGGCGCATCTCGTATCTATGTAGTATTGTAATAGTGGTCCGTAGATAGACATTTGTCCTGATCACACCACTGGCGTGTGTTTGTCTCTGTCTGCCTGGGGACAGTAATATGCTTTTAGACTGCTCACACTCCATACAATCCTATCGGCGTCTTTTCCATTGCTGATGATGTCACCCATCTAGTAGTATGCCTCTGGGAGTGCTGTGTCCCAGTAATCTTGGTAGCACGTTCTATAACTCTATAATGCTGTAGTGTGATAAGGTAGTTAGGTCTGTGTTCTAATCCCAGCCATGTCAACTGTGTGTGTGTGTTTCCATCTGCCTGGGGACAGAATAATGCTTTTAGACTGCTAACACTCCATACAATCCCTATTGGCATCTTTTCCATTGCTGATGATGTCACCCATCTAGAAGTATGCCTGTGGGAATGCTGTGTCCCAGTAATCTCGGTAGCGTGTTCTGTAACTGTGTAATGCTGTAGTGTGATAGAATAGACAGACAGGTGTTCTACTCCAAGGCATGATAGGTGTGTGTGTTTGGCAGTTATATCCTATGTGTTGGTATCTGTAAGTGGCTAGCTCCAGGATGTGTTAAGCATGTTTTGTTGTTTTCCTATATAGTGTCCATAAATGTCACAATCGCCCAAGAGACTGGGTTGGCAAGACATACACATACATTCGCCAATAGGTCTGATGAGTAAATATCAGCAGCCCTAATCTTACCCTTAATACAGTCTGACCCATGTGATGCAATGAAACACACTTGCCTTGATAGTAACACCAGTACATAATGCAGAAAGCGCATGTGGTTTCCTTTTCATTCTTGTCTAATGCTTTGGTGTCACGTGGTCTGCTGTTGTGATATATAATCTATACGTATGTGTGTGTATATGTATATGTGTCTATATATTATATATATATATATATATATATATATATATATATATATATATATATATATATATATATATATATATATATGTGTGTGTGTGTGTGTGGACATTAGCACACATAAATCTACATGATGGAATACATGTCCTATACTGATGAATATCTGTGCTGGATGATCTGTACATGATCACCTCAGATGTATGTATATCTGCCATGGCTTAGTGGTAAAGCACATCATCTCTGGTGTGCAGGGTCCCGGGTTCGAGGCATGTAGAGACTGGTTATTTTGTTGCTGGGAAGAACAAGAGACATTGAATACGGTGTTAGTAATGCACTTTTAACAAGTTGTATGCGGATCTGCATGGCAGTAAGCAATGATTATTTTGGAGGCTCAGTATGGGTCATGAAACTATGCATTAGAAGACAATACTATGCAAACGAGGTGGAAAATAGTAAATCCCATTTATCCTCAGGGTGTGATGCAGATCTCAAGAGTGTAAGTGTATAGATAGCCGGGTGCAGGACTCGAATATAGGTGAAAGCATGGGGGGTGTCAGGCATACTGTACGTACATTGGAGTCCTGTGTCTCGGGACTGCTCCTGCCTTAGCATGCCTAAGCTAGGGGTGTGTCTATACCTGCCTAGTGCAATTGGGAGGGACAACAGCAGTAGGAGAGTAGTCAAGGTGAACAAGCTGCACAAACAGGTGATAATTAGCACAATCAGCAGATTACAGGCCCAGCCCGGCCCAGAACACTATGATAAAGTGAGCAAACACCATATACATGGGGTTTTTCCACATTCTACACCACCGGTGTATACATGCGGGGAAATTTTACAAAACAATCCAACGAAATGAGAAGGGCTGCAACAGGCAACATAGACCAACATGTGCAGGAGGCTGAGGGTGGTGAGGATGTGAATGCTGCCGAACAACCCTCAGTGAGGAGACAGAGAAGACTGTACAGACCCAGGGTAAACTACCAGGGGCTACATGAGCTGGAGATAGTGGAGTGCTATGGGGTGGACAGAGACCTCCTACAGCAGATTGTTGAGGTGTGCCGGCCACACCTGACACATCGAACAGGCCGAGGGAAACCCATCCCAATGGATACCAAGGTATATGTAGGCCTAGGTATACTAGCCACAGGTACCTCCCATAGCACAACTAGGGATATCATGGGGATCTCACAGGCATCTGCATCCAGAGTATTCCACCAGTTCCTGGATGCCATGTCACCACATGCCAGTGAGCACATACATTTCCTCAACAAACGTGAGGTGTTGACCAGCAATCTGCATCTCTTCCGCCAAATGGCTGACTACCCTGGGGAGGTGGGTGCTATAGCCTGCATGCACGTACACATCAAAGTACCATCCAGTGAGCAGGGTAGAGCCTACATTAACCGCAGGGGCATCCCCTCCATCAACTGCCAGGTCGTATGCGATGCCCAGGGCATTATACTGAATGTGTGTGCTGGCTGCCCTGGAAGCTATGACGATTCCGATATATGACATCTGACACAGCTGTAACACACCTTTGCCAATATGGACATCCTCTATGGTCACCTAGTTGGGGATGCTGGGTACCCACTGGAGCCGTGGCTGATGACACCCATCAGAAATGCACACACACCTGAACAACTATGCCATAATGAGGCACACGCACAGGCAAGACATATAATTGAGCGGGTGTTTGGGATGCTCAGGTCACGGTTCTGGTGTCTGGACACATCCGGTGGAGCCTTGCATTATTCACCAGCTACATGCACCCAAATTGTTATGGTATGTGCTATGCTACACAATATGATCCTGTGGAAACAGTTGCAGCAGGAACAGCATGGGGCAGGGCCACACAGCCCTCCACCAATGCCAAGGCCTGTACAGGCACAGAGTGACTCGGAGGAGGAACTGCCTGAGCAGGACCCAGTAGGCAGAAAGGGGCATGCCCAGTATGACCTGGACTTGGCAAAGAGGCAATGCATAGCATATGCACTGACACAGTAGGTACCCAGGGAATGTCACCCTCTCTGACTCGCACAGACAGTAAAAGCAATGCCAAACATGACACTACATGTGCTCAGCCATGTATAGGAAGTGCACTGTGTGCATCCGACATAGGCAGCCTTCCAGCACCATCCTTAGGTCTGCCACACCCTAAAGGTAAGTCAATCAACCTACCAGTTGGCAGTTGTATTAGAATGTGTTTTTACTTGTAGCTATGGTATGGATGTGAGCATGCAAGGGAATTTGGCAGCCGAATGTTACGGCAGCGGACAGTACACATCCATAGTGGCACCATGACATCTGTAGCACATACCGGGGTCACAATAGTAGCCAGTAATACACAGGGTGTCCTAACCCACTGCAGGTTATGGGCTGAACATCATGTGTGTCTATACAGCCCATACAAGTCTCAACCAGCTGGACAGGTGTAGACCAACACAGACAAATGCTGTACAATGGCCTCTGAATATGCCCAATAGATGCCCCCCCCCCACAGACACACACAGACAGACTACAGCAGGCCAGGCAGTTGGATGTAAGTTGTGAATGCTAGGACGTCTGAAACTAATATGTTGGTAATTAAAGCTAGGATCTGGAATACACTGGTATGCCTCCAGCACATTAAGTAGGTCCACACACTGATATGGAGTACCTGACATACCAGTACAGTAGTAGCAAAAGTGTACAACTGTCAGCTGTGCCCCTCTTCCAACGTACACATGTAACAGTCATGTGCGCCCCCCCCCCCGGTGCTGTGTAGGAATGTGGATACAGTTGGATGTCCCCGCATGCTGTGCAGAAATGTAGCAACAGTCAATGCCACATGACCAATGGATACCCTGCAGACACAGCATGCCACCTGTCAGTGTACAACACAGGGGTCAGCACCACAGTACTGACTACCTGGACATGTAACACATGCGATCAAGTTGACCATACTGGGCATGCTGAAACACATGAAGGTATGACGGTAATGTCAGTCAACAGCATGCGTAATGGTCATACTGGGCATGCTCACACACTTAAACACAAGACGGCCAGGTCTGCAAACACCAGTGGTCCGGACATATCTGCCAGTACATTGCTATACTGTTGGATGACTGCGCTGTATGGTATGTGTGTGGTACTGTCTATTGTCTGTATATTTGCCATGGTGTATTGGTAATTCAGATTAGCTGTGTGCGCAGGGTGTTGCTACCAACACTTGCAAAGGACGGTTCTTTGTTTGCGGCCAGAACAAGGGCATTGGATACGGAGTGAGTAAGGCACATTGCAGCATTTGGGAGCAGTTGTGCATGGGTTTGCACGGTGTTAAGCACTGCTGACCTCTAGTTACAGCTTCTTATACTTGTTTAGACTCCACATTTCTTTAACAGTGCAATGCTCACATACTGGTAGCCAAACACGCTTACACCCACTCACTCCCTCACTTTCACATGCACTGACATTGGTGCTTGCATTTGTCACTCACTCTGGTTGGGCACAATCCCTTGTGATGCCTATTACATCGGACTACATGATTACAGTATCGGGTATGGCTGACCATTAGGCGACGGCATGGCGTTCGACTGTACGGAATTGGCGGCCTGTCCAGTGAGTTAATCATATTATATGAGTGTTCCTCATACAATCTGTTCCCATCTAGCTGATACATGGGAACCGATACTCTGCAATGCAGACAAGTAAATGTGTTTTGGGAACCACATCCATCTGCCGGGTCATGCTACTGCATACCTATTGTAGGTTTTCCACCTTTTAAATTTTCCAAAGTGAGACTTTAGGATTAACACCTGTCCCACTTTGCATGGGACAGTCCCTCCTTAGACCTATGTGTCATGCAAGAATAATCTAGGCATAGCAAATGTCCTGATTACAGGATAATATTATATTCTACGTTTCTCTAATAGTTGCATGTAACAGTTATTGTATAAATGACACTTCTATATGTTATGTGAAGTAGCATAAGCAATTTGACTGCTGCTAGACTAAACTTTGATTTGTGCTAATACATATATTTCTGTACTATGCACAGCTGTAGGTATGTTCTGACCTGGTACGTCTGACATTTCTACGGAGCAGGTCCCACTTTGGCCATTTGGAAAGGTGGCAGCCCTATAGGACCTATATGTAGAGATGTCAGATTTGGCTAGGCAACACATACCCACAACCAGTAGAAAATTGACTACTTCACTGGTTTGCATAATTAAAGGTTATTCTTGTAGAATTATAGTTGCTAATACTATTTCCTATAACATCTAGGTGTTTCAGATACAACATAATTGTTTCATGCAACCACTACAGACAATATATGGATTCTTTGCCCGAAATCACAGGCCATGTGCCATAATAACATTCATTTTGCAGGACACAACAGCCCAGATGGGAGTGTCCCTCACAAAGGCGAACAGGTGGTAACCCCAACCTATTATGCTATCATCTACCTAAGGTAGTCGGCGGAATATGCGCTTTCCGTCACTAGCAGACCTCACATACGAATGGGGAGAATGAACACTGTATCAGGGACACTGCATAACACCCTCAGGGACAAATTTAGATGATTGGTTCTATTAACCTGACACACTGACAGTCACAGGGCGTATGCATTCATTCACATCTGTCGAGGTACATGCTGTTTATGACTCATACATGTTGTCATTAGTCATTACGTGTATTCCGCCACCTGTCCAACTAATATCACTAGTTCTGAAAGGGTTTATTTAGGTCTGTGTTAGATTCTGATTCGTAATCACAGACATCCATGATAATTGGGTACAGGGTACTGATATAGTCCCTATGTGTTCCGCCAATGGTTTACGGACTATCCAGTAGATGTGCTCTTCAGGTTTTGGAGGTATGGGCATCTGCTATGCCCACATAGGAATATTAATTACTTCCACGGCTCGGGCCTAGTACATCTCTGCCAACCAACACCTGCACACTTACACCCATTATTGCATACTCATGATTCCCATACCTGACACCCCTCTACAGCACTCATGACTCATCCTTACTGTGAGCGCAGCTGGGGTGTGAACACACCCGTACACACTGCCCACTCTCCGCTTCTCGGGACACATGTCGTACGTTTTGTCAACCCATGTGTTATCAGACTTGCACAACCTACTGTTACATGTACAGTAACATCCTGGACGCGTCAATCATCAAAGGTTCGCCTGCATGGTGAATTTTTGGTGTCCCGCAAGGGACCCCGTGATCCATGTTTAAAGTGTAGACCTTGCAGATCTCTCCCACTGGTACTTTCCTGCTGGTGGTCTGGAAAGCAGTTGTGTATTTACCTTTATTGCGTGTCTGTATGTCTCACCGGCCTAGCTGGGGAGGTGTGGGAGGTAAACGTTTGTTTATTGGACCTCCCACTAACATATGCCTGGTCTGAACATATATTACCCATATATATATATATATGTGTGTGTGTGTATATAAGTTACATCTGTACATAAAAAACATAACATTTGCTATGCTGGGAGCTGCTTACACCCGCGCACTTGCATATGCTTACTGTGAGTTACATATGTTTACTGCCACTTCTTTGTGCTTACGTGTGCCTTATTCATTATGACAGTACCACTTTGATTGAAGGAATCCAGTTAATGGCCCCATGCAAAACACACATTCACCTTCACATGTTTAAATGTTGGCTTTACAACACAGAGACATTCATTCCACAAGAAAATGATATGTGCTATAGTCATACTTGAACCGGGAATGCCTTTACATTAGGCAGATGCTCTAACCACTACACTATTGGTGTTCTGCTTCATTTATATGTATACCCATGGTTCATAGCTACCCTAGCATATGCCTCAATGCTTCACTTACACAGCAGGCATCCATTCTCCTGCTGGGAAAACCGCAGTACTACACATGCAACATTCCCTATTCCCTACTGCTCTGGACCCGTGCTGCATGTTTACTCACTCCAAGGATATTCAGAACTCCAAAGCTTATAGTCCTGGCATATACGGGTGTTTGATTGTCAGGGTGTTCATGTGGTCATTCGGGTTTAGGCTTGTTCAACTGGAGACTGGAACTGCCCTGTACCCTTTTAAAATTCAGAATTAGCAAGTGAACAGAGTTAGTCCCAATGTTAACATTCTAACTGTGTTTACAGGCGAGGGTTTGGACACCTCTGACCAGATTATTATGTCGGCACTACATAATATGGGGTGGAGGGTTCCACTGGTGTTTCCCTTCACATTCATTATGAATGCTTTATTGTGACTATGTTCATTCATTCATATATAAATATATATATATATATATATATATATATATATATATATATATATATATATATATATATATATATATCTGTCTGTACATACACATACATATACATCTACATACCTATTTACATTTCCCATACAGTTGAATCCCCGCTGCCTTTACCTCCCTATATCCGAAGGATATTATTCTGGCCATCACATAAAATTAGCGGCCCTTACATGATTTGGACCCAGAAACAGACACATATTAGTCACCGGTTTAACCACTACACCATCCGTGGTACATTCCGCATGTATGGTAGTTAGGATATATGACTTCACTACAGGTATTCAACAGTACTGGCAACAAATGTGACAGTTGGTTGGAGTACATATGTGTATGGACCTCTCAACCACTCAGGGACTAATTTCAACAGTGACAGGGATATATATATATATATATATATGTATATATATTTATATGTATATATATTTTTGATATATATATTTTTGATATATATATATATATATATATATATATATATATACATATATATATATATATATATATATATACATATCTGTGTGTCCGTTGACCAATACATTTCCCAGCCATACGCACTTACACATGCGTATTGGGTTTTATATCTGCTTCAACAGCATACTGTTGCCTTAGTCATTATGACACCGACACTTCACTCCGGTTAACTTGTAATCAGTATTTAGCACATTATACAGTGGACAGATGTCGCAATATGTTCATGTACAGAGTACCAATGGTAATTGGGATGTGATACAGTGTCATTTGACCTGTTCCTCGTCTGCATAGCCTATTATTCCAGCTACTGTATTTGTTTGCCTGTGCACATTCATGTTATTTATGTCAATAAATGGAGTGCATGTGTTGCAGAGAATGTACTTCAACATATTGTTGTCTGCATGTGCGTATGCATATATACCTATTACACACTAGCTGACCTACATGGGCCAGTCTATTGGAACCAGCGCAACCAACCCTGGCACTCCTGGATCCATAATCGCATAGCCATAGTTTCTCCACCCCACCCGTGCTGAGTTTCCACGTGTAACAGCCATTATCCACCTGATATCGCAGCCATGACACACCTTTACACATTGCCCTCTCTGGAGCGTTTGGGGCCCTACACACATTTTGTACCGCCTCGTGTATTCACAGGGTCTTCTGCCATTTATATCTGCACATACGTGCCTTTCTTGGTGTTATGGATTACGGCCATTTGCGGATTACAAGTGTAGGTGGTCACAACATGAACTATATTCTGTCTGTGTATAATGTAGATGTAGCAGTTCAATGATATTATGCCCACTGGTAGAACCCTGCCTCTGGTGTGAATAGCGGTGCTCTGCTCACTCTTGGGCAGCTTTATCTGACATACGCTGCAAGCACTATATAATACCTTAGTTGCTCTAGATTCCCTTCACAACCCTTGTGTATGCTTTATTCTTACGGCATTCATTCTTACAATACATATATATATATATATATATATATATATATATATATATATATATATATATATATATATATGTATATATATATATATATATATATATATATATATATATTTCATGTCTTCATGTCTGTGGGTACATACCTATACACACACACACACACACACACACACACACACACACACACACACACACACTCACACACACATATATATATATATATATATATATATATCGATATGTGTGTGCGCGTATGTGTATATATATAAATATATGTATAAATATATATATATATATATATATATATATATATATATATATATATGTGTGTGTGTGTATAAGTTACATCTGTACATAAAAAACATAACATTTGCTATGCTGGGAGCTGCTTACACCCGCGCACTTGCTTATGCTTACTGTGAGTTACATATGTTTACTGCCACTTCTTTGTGCTTACGTGTGCCTTATTCATTATGACAGTACCACTTTGATTGAAGGAATCCAGTTAATGGCCCCATGCAAAACACACATTCACCTTCACATGTTTAAATGTTGACTTTACAACACAGAGACATTCATTCCACAAGAAAATTATATGTGCTATAGTCATACTTGAACCGTTAATGCCTTTACATTAGGCAGATGCTCTAACCACTACACTATTGGTGTTCTGCTTCATTTATATGTATACCCATGGTTCATAGCTACCCTAGCATATGCCTCAATGCTTTACTTACACAGCAGGCATCCATTCTCCTGCTGGGAAAACCGCAGTACTACACATGCAACTTTCCCTATTCCCTACTGCTCTGGACCCGTGCTGCATGTTTACTCACTCCAAGGATATTCAGAACTCCAAAGCTTATAGTCCTGGCATATACGGGTGTTTGATTGTCAGGGTGTTCATGTGGTCCTTCGGGTTTAGGCTTGTTCAACTGGAGACTGGAACTGCCCTGTACCCTTTTAAAATTCAGAATTAGCAAGTGAACAGAGTTAGTCCCAATGTTAACATTCTAACTGTGTTTACAGACGCAGGGGTTTGGACACCTCTGACCAGATTATTATGTCGGCACTACATAATATGGGGTGGAGGGTTCCACTGGTGTTTCCCTTCACATTCATTATGAATGCTTTATTGTGACTATGTTCATTCATTCATATATATATATATATATATATATATATATATATATATATATATATATATATATATATATATATATATATATGTATATCTGTCTGTACATACACATACATATACATCTACATACCTATTTACATTTCCCATACAGTTGAATCCCCGGTGCCTTTACCTCCCTATATCCGAAGGATATTATTCTGGCCATCACATAAAATTAGCGGCCCTTACATGATTTGGACCCAGAAACAGACACATATTAGTCACCGGTTTAACCACTACACCATCCGTGGTACATTCTGCATGTATGGTAGTTAGGATATATGACTTCACTACAGGTATTCAACAGTACTGGCAACAAATGTGACAGTTGGTTGGTGTACATATGTGTATGGACCTCTCAACCACTCAGGGACTAATTTCAACAGTGACAGGGATAAGGCAAGGACAAATCAGGGACAATCACGGACACTTTTATTAGTATTATTAACTTGAAATGTGTTGACAGATTCAGAGCATACATATTAATACTTATTTTCCGAAGTTAAAAGCGTCTATTACTCTTAATTATTGTCATTATTCATTCACGTGTCATTCAACACCTTTCCTCCGAAGGTCACTGGTTTTAGGAGGGATTAAGAGGCTGGCCAGTTATTGTGTGAATGCTCTGACCATTGGTAGGGTTGCCACATTTTCATATGTCCAGGATGGGATATATTCGGGACAGACCAAATTTTTCAGGCCAACACATACCCATGGTCAGTACAGGGTTTAGAACTTTAATTATTTTCCTAGATGAGATGTTATTCTTGTAGCAGTTTAGTTGCTTATTCTGTTTCTTGTAAGATTTACGTATTTTACATACAGAAATAACTGTTTTAGGCAACTGTTACATGAAATATGGTACATAGTTATTTCCTACAATCACAGGACATTTGCCATTGTATCATTCTTGGTCAGGACACACCTACCCAAACAGGGACTGTCCCTCACAAAGTGGGGCAGGAGGTACCCTGATTACGTCAGCGCCTTAATCACCCTATATCCAATTGCCACTATGCGAATGTGTAAAGTATATTTTCTCGATAATGCATGTGGGGAGCCGTGCATCACGGTGAGGTGTTTAATCCCGGGTAGTAAGTTCCACATGACCTGCTGAAGGCTGAGCAGTCTCGTGAACCACGACTGCACATACAACTTGTGTCCAGATGTCTACAGGACTGGACATCTTGTCGTGATACCAAGTCTGATGTTTACACAGGATACTTATCCCATGAGGGATATCCAAAAATTGAACAAGCCAATAACCTTCGATTTTTTTGGATTTACGAAAATGTGATAGGGTTTTACATGCAAGGGATACATAGTTTGCAATCCTGACACTGCCTAGGGTGACACTGCCTACTAGATATGAGTAGTGGTCACTATGTGCAGATATGGCTGTGCCAAGCTAGCAGCCCGAGTATGGCTTGATTTGGTGGATGTTCAGGAATGGGGTGTTGTGTGCTGTAGAGGGGATGATGGGTATTCACTTATGCATCCAGGTGTGTTGTAATTGGATGGCTCAGTTCCATCCAGACCATTATGTGGGTATGTGCCGGTGACGTTTCTGTACATGTGTATCACACATTTTAATATTCATATGTTTGTGTGATTGTGTTCTACAGTATGGCCTGTCAGGTTATATTGTGGATGTGTATGTTTGTTCTTTGTGTTTCTTTCTGATTCACCCACTTCTCCCTCATACACCTCCTGTTCACCTATTGTGCATCCAACACAGTCTCCCCTTTGCAGATTATTACATTACCCGTCCCCCCCACACACATATTCCACACACTCCATCCATCCCTTCTCTGGTTGATGGCCCATGGCACGGTCAAGGGAACACATTGCATACACTACATATCTCTGGTACCTGTATGGTTGTGAGGATTACCCTAGCATTTTTCACCTTCCACATGCTGTACATCATGCACATAGGTACACGCAAATACTTATCTTTCATGACATGGTAGGTACACCCGGGTAATACCCGTTCATCTTTGACCCATCCTGACAAGGATGGCTTGGACTGCAAATGGGCAGATTTTGGCCGAATGCTCTGACCATTAGTAGGGCTGTCACCTTTTCATATGGCCAGGATGGGATATATTCCGGACACACATCAGATTTTACAGGCCAACACATACCCAGGGTCAAGTACAACGGATAGTACTTTTGTTTTATGCCTAAATGTAAGCTTATTGTTGTAGCAGTTTAGATGCTTCTTCTGTTTCATTTACTTGCTTATTCTATTTCTTGTAACATGTAGGTATGTTACATACAGAAATAACTATTGTATGTGACTATTACATGAGATGTGGGACATAATTATGTCATATGGTCGCAGGATATTTTACATTTATAATGGTTTTGGTATGGACACAACTGCCCAGATGGGTACTGTCCCTCACAATGTGGGACAGGTGGTAAGCCTGACAATTGGGCTAGACTTAGCTATTGGCTGCGTGCTAACACGATGCGTTTCGCTTCCACTTAGTATAACTATCAACACTGCATTAGAATATGGGCACGGGGTTTTAAATGTCATTTGTTTGAGGGATGGGGACTCAATATTCGGCTACGTGCATTTGTGTTTGCTTCTTATTTTTGTGTTCGCAAGAACTGTCTTGCATGCTTTGCATACGTTTCAGTATCCACGGACACTGACAGGTGTAATTACTATTGCAGACAGGCTGTAATATTCAGCATTTTAGGTTGCACGTAAACAGCCGACATATCCACGCTTCCGTGCTGCGCTTCGACATGCCCCATGCACTCGCGCATGTTTCCTATGCACGTGGATGTGGCAGCAGCTTGCCTTCATTAATATGCATGCTGCACTACTGTGCCATCTGCACGCCGCACGGTCAGCGCAAGCCTAATGCTGGCCTTGCACCGAGCTTCATGAATCCCGGGGATTATATATATATATATATATATATATATATATATATATATATATATATATATATATATATATAGTATATGGGTCTACTTCAAAACATCTAAAACCCATAACATCTAATTTCATAACATTGAGACCAGAACATCTAAAACCCAAAACATCTAAAACCCATAACATTGAATTTCATAAAATCTAACACTACAAATCATATGAAAATAACATCCCCTCCACATATAACAACACCAAACTATCAAACACACTTTTTACTGTGTTTCTGCAGGGGGGCAAGCCCCCCTGCACCCCCCATGTGGGGGGGGGCTCTGCACCCACACACCCCATAAATTAAATATACCAACTCCAAGATCACGCTACACTGGGAAAAAGTAAATTTCCTAACCCCACTGTATCAAGAAACCCCGCAGAAACGTAGTAAAAAGTGTGTTTGCTAGTTTGGTGTCATTATATGTGGAGGGGATGTTATTTTCATGTAATTTGTAGTGTTATATGTTATGAAATTCGATGATATGGGTTTTAGATGTTTTGAAGGGGACACACACACATATATATATATATATATATATATATATATATATATATATATATATATATATATATATATATAAATAAATTTTATGAAAACCACAGCAAGTAGATGAATATCAATGGACTTGGTTGCATAGACGTTTAAGGTGTGGCTTAATGATTACCATTTCATTAAGTCCTGGCAATAAATGTACTTTATATCTAAAGATCCATTTCAATTCTTCACTCTCAGTTAACAATTTAATGTTTTTTCCTCTTAATGGTCATGGTATGACTTTTAGTATAGTAAAGTGCATTAGTCAAAACTTTTCTGTTGATATCAGATATATGCTGGCCAATCCTCTTTTTCAGTTTTCTGTTTGTCTTATGTATATAACATGCATTACATGGGCAACAAGAAGCATAGTAGACTATGTTTCTTGTGTTACAACTGCCATGTGCTCTAAGGGTAAAATTGTGAATATGAAGGGGATGTTTAATATGCTTGTCATTGAGTATATATTTACAGTGCATGCAATTGTTACATTTGTATGTGCCTTGTCTATTGCTAGTGAAGTGCAAATAGCTACTGGGTTGTTTCCTATAGCAAAGTACATTCTTCAGGTTAGACACTCTCCTATAGCTAAATATAGATGAACCACAACCATTAAGAGTAGGAGACATTAAATTGTTAACTGAGCATGAAGAACTGAAATGAATCTTTAGATTTAAAGCAAACTTATTGCCAGGACTTAATGAAATGGTAACTATTAAACTGCACCTTAAACATCTATACAACTAACTCCAATGATATTCATCAGTTGCTGTGCTTTTCATAAAATTTTATTATACATATATATAATGTTTTGTATATGTTATTCTACAAATACATGCAATATTTTTTAATTATTTTACTTACTGATTTAAAATATGTAATCTCAATATGTTTCATTGGATCTTTTTAAACATAGACTTCTTTAATCATATGACTTTCCCTAAACATGTGATTTTTTAATTATGTGACTTCTTAATCATGTGACTTTTAGTCATCTGACTTTAAAACACTATATATACTCATCCATGCAATTTGCCTGCCATTTTCCTGATGAAGCCCACTGGGTGAAAGTGTTTTTGACACTTGTGTTTGGACCTTGAGGTTTTAACATTTGCATGCACTTTGACTGAACTGAATTAAACCAATCCACTGGGGGGGTACACAAGCCATTGTATTGCTTTGTGCAGGTCCCAAGGCCAGATAAATGGGGAAAGTTACATCAGGAAGGGCACCCAGTGTAAATTTTTTGTCAGATAACATGTGGACAACAATACTGATTTCCATACTGGATTGCATACCTCCCAACCATACTGAATTACTCAGTTTTTACAGAGTTTTTGGGTCCAAATAATGGGGTGCCAGAATTCAGGAGTTGCACCCCTTCATTTGCTCTGCCAGCCTGTCTGAATTGAGCTCGAGGGCTCATGTGCACACATTTCTGGCTGGTTGCTACTGTTTGAATGAATGAATCTGCATGCGGGAAGGAAACAGTGCCTCTAGCCGTCCATTTCTAGCTTCTGCTGCTGCAAGCTTGGGTATGGGACTGCTGCTGAACAGAGTTATTTCCAGACTCGTTTTAGTTCTATTCAAGGTATTTAGAGCTTCTGTTTGAATGGGCTCGTTTCAGTTCTATTCAAGATATTTAGAGCTTCTGAACTAATGGTGTTTGTGTGAATACACTTGGGAGCTAGATGTACTCAAGCTCAAACCCTGTACATTGGGTACAGGTAAAAAGAGTCTAAAGTCCCTAGCCCCCACCACTTGTGAATTTATGCCTCATATTTTTGTTCTGTTACTCATTAAATCTGTGGTTTTCGGGATTTTTGTGGCAAATCACTGAAGGGTTGAATTCACTAAATAATGATAGGCATTTGAATTTCAGACTTCATATTCTTCATAAAATAAATGGTAACACAAAACTCTTTATTCTAGCAATTTTCTAAGTTTATAAGATCAGTATTTGAAATTTGTCCCTATTTTGGGGCTATATTCACCCATTATTGGCTTTGTCCAGTTTCTTTGTGCAAAGACATTGAGAGCTATGGTGAGAAGTGAGAACTGAGTTCACTAAATGATAGCCATTTAAGTTTCAGTCTTCCTATCTTCTTTCAGAAAACAGCATATTTGGCATAGTGGTATGTTTCTGTGACTGTAGTGCACAGGGTCCTGGGTTCAAGACTTAGCAATGAAATGCATAGTGGTAACACAACATTTTATTCAAGCAACTTTCCAAAATTATACAAGCAATGTTTAAAATGTGTCCCTGGTTTCTGGCCTTTTGCCCCCCCCCCAAAAAAAAATTGAAATTGAAAATAAGTACGAGAAGCTGTGCAGGATGCCTATGGCTTACACTACTGTCATTATGTCTATATATATGTGTGTGTGTGTGTGTGTATATATATATATATATATATATATATATATGTATATATATCTATATATATATTGTATGTGTGTGTGGAAGTAGACTTATGATGCAAATGTTCTGAAATGGGCAGTTTTGTCATTATTGGTTCATGCATTTTGTTTCATTACCTACTGAAAAAATATTCAAACAATAAATTTAAAATGTGCTCTAACTTAAATCTAACAAGTGTGTCGAACTATACAAGGAATATAATTTAAAGTCAGGAAGGTGTATCAAAGAATGCATTATGTTTCTTGATTTATCTGCAAGGGGGCTATGATTTGAAAACAACCCAAAGGTAATCTTCATCCACCACTGGCCAGATGCATTTCTTTGATGTGGTGTGGGTTTCAATGCTGTTTCAATGAATGTGAGTTTCAAGGGCAGAGAAGTTTTAATGCAAAGTCTATTTTCATTGTGAGGCAGAATTGCTTTGTTTAGCAGATATCTATTAGTGTTTGTGCATTGTGCAATAAAATGTAAAAATAAAATCCAAATAATCATTGTAAAAGTAAAGCAGTATGCATGCACACATTAGTGTTTATGGTAAATGGGGTGAAATAGCCAGGTAATGGGACATTGGAATCGCTGCAGGGGGATTCTGGTGCAAAATTTTGGTTGTCTGTTCTTCAGTTTGTGTTTGAAAGTTGGTATCCCACAATTCCATTGGAGGGGATGGGGTTACATAATTATGTATGCAAATTTTACATTAATCAGCATACAGATTTGTACATATTTTTCATGGGCCTTGTCCAGATTTTTGATGTTTCCAGGTTAAGAGGTATGCTGTATTGGTCGAGGTCCGGGTTAACACTCCAGTACTGTTAGCCAACAGGGTGCTGGTAGAAATTGGGCTACTGTTGGCCCAAAGGAAAAAAAAGAGGTGGAAGGCATGCCCAGAGGCAGGAGGAGAAGAGAAAAGTTAAGAGTGTGGAAATGAGGGTAGGAACTTTAAATATTGGCAGTATGACTGGAAAAGGGACAGAGCTAGCTGATATGATGGAGAGAAGGAAGGTTGACATACGGTGCATGCAGGAGACCAGATGTAAGGGGAGTAAGGCCAACTGTATCGGAGGTGGGTTCAAACTGATCTACCATGGTGTGGATGGGAAGAAAAATGGGGTAAGGGTTATCCTGAAGGAACAGTATGTCAAGAGTGTTTTGGGGGTGAAAACAGTGTCAGATAGGATGATGTTTATGTAGCTGGAAATTAATGGTGTGATGATGAATGTTGTTAGTGCATATGTTCCACAAGTTGGGTGTGCAATGCATGAGAAAGAAAATTTTGGAGCGAGTTGGATGAAGTGGTGGAGAGTGTATCCAAGGGCATACTTCTCAACCTGGAAACATCAAAAATCTGGACAAGGCCCATGAAAAATAGGTACAAATCTGTACGCTGATTAACATAAAATTTGCTTACATAATTACGTAACTGTGCCCACTCCAATGAAATTGTGGGATACCAACTTTCAAACGCAAACTGTAGAACAGACAACCAAAATATGGCAGCCATTCCAATGTCCCATTACCTGGATATTTTGCCCCATTTATCATAAACACTAATGTGCATGCTGCTTTACTTCTACAATGATTATTTGGATCTTATTTTTACATTGTATAGCATATTGCACAAACACTAATAGACATCTGCTAAACAAAGCAATACTGTCTCACAATGAAAATAGACAGCATTAAAACGTATCTGCCCTTGGAACTCATATTCATTGAAACAGCATTGAAACCCACACCGCATCCAAAGAAAATGCATCTGGCCAGTGGTGGATAAAGATTACCTTGGGCTGTTTTCTAATCATAGGCCCCTTACACACAAAACAAGAAACATACGTGTGTTCTTTGATATACCTTTCTGACTTTATTAAATTATATTCCTTGTATAATACAGCACATTTGTTAGACTTAGAGCGCATTTTAAATTTATTGTTGGAACATTTTTCCAGTAGGCAATGAAACAAAATACATGAACCAATAATGACAAAACTGCCCAATTCAGAACATTTCCATCTTATCTGTTGCTCTTTCCACTGAGGCACAAATGCCCTTGTGCAAGACATTTTCTCACTTATGTTGTATCTGTAGCTACACCCTTGACATGTTACACCCACCCCCTTTAAAAGTACAACAACGCAGTACAGTATCAGCAATGCATCTACATACTGTGGGAGTAGAACCCTCAGCTTTCCGTATCAAAACAACGCAAGCTGACTCAGCATAAGCAACACTAAACTCCTCTTCTCCTGAAGCTCTCAGCTCCTTGTAAAATCCACTTGACATTCAACTGTATCTCTCAACTTTGCATCAATAGAAATCTGGAAAAACCCAAAATTTATTGGGGGGAGGGACAAAAGCCCAAAAAACAGGGACACATTTTAAACATTGGTTGTATAATTTTGAAAAGTTGCTAGAATAAAATGTTGTGTTACCACCATGCATTTCACTGCCAAGTTTTCAACCTAGGACCCTGTGCACTACAGTCAGAGCAACATACCACTATATCAAATCAGCAGTTTCCTAAAAGATAGGAAAACTGAAACTTAAATGGCTATCATTTAGTGAATTCAGTTTTCACTTCTTACCATAGGTCTCAACCTCTTAGCACAAAAAACCTGGACAAAGCCAATAATGGGGGAATAAATTCAGTTCTCACTTCTCATAGCTCTCAGTGTCTTAGCAGAAAAAAAACCTGGACAAAGCCAATAATGGGGGAATACAGAATTCACTTCTCACTTCTCACCATAGCTCTCAATGTCTTAGCACAAAAAACCTAGACAAAGCTAATAATGGGGGGAATACAGCCCCAAAATTAAGGACAAATTTCAAATACTGATCTTATAAACTTAAAAAAAATGGTAAAATAAAAGGTTTTGTGTTACATTTATTTTCTGAAGAATATGAAGTCTGAAATTTAAATGTCTGTCATTATTTAGTGAATTTAATCCTTCACTGATTTTCCACAAAAATCTAGAAAACCACAGATGTTATGAGGAACAGAACAAAAATATTAGAAAACCACAGATGTTATGGGGAACAGAACAAAATATGAGAGTTTTCACAACTGGTGGTGGGTAGGGACTTTAGGCTCTTGTTACCTGTACCCAAGGTACAGAGTTTGAGCCTGAGTACCGCTAGCCACCAGGTATATTCAGCTGGGGCAGAACCACCACCATCATTCCAGTGCTGTTTACCACCATTATTCCTCATGGCTTGGAGTATGTACATGAGCTCAAAGCTTAATTCTGACATGGCAGGCTGTTTCATGGAGCTGATGTCATCACGCATGTGATGACGTCAGCTCAAATGTCAAAAATAATTAAAATAAAAAGCTAGGAAATTTGGAAATTAAGGGGTGCCACTCGGGAATCATGACGACCCATTATTTGACCCCCAAAACTCGGTAAAAACCAAGTAATTCGGTACAGTTGGGAGGTATGCCCAAGAGTGTGGTGATTGGATCAGATTTCAATGGGCATGTTGGTGAAAGGAACAGATGGGATGCGGAGGTGATGCATAGGTATGGTGTTAAGGAGAGGAATGCAGAAGGTCAGATGGTAGTGGATGGCCATGGGTGTGGTGAATTTGTATTTTAAGAAGAGGGAGGAACATAGGGTGATGTACAAGAGTGGAGGAAGATACATACAGGTGGATCATATCCTATGCAGGAGGGCCAGTCTGAAGGAGATTGGAGACTGCAAAGTGGTGACAGGGGAAAACATAGTTAGGCAGCATAGGATGGTAGTCTGGAGGATGATGTTGGTCAATCAAGAAGAAGAGGAGGAGAGTGAGGACAGTGTCAAGGATCAAATGGCAGAAGTTGAAAAAGGATAAGTGTAAGGTGGAGTTCAGGGAACAGTTAAGACAGGCATTAGGTGGCAGTGAAGAGTTAACAGATAGCCTGGCAGCCATAGTACAGGTCATAAGGAAGACAGCTTGGTGTGACATCTGGACAGAGGAAAGAGGGCAAGGAGATCTGGTGGTGGAACAAAGCAGTACTGGAGATTGTACAGAGAAAGAGGATGGTGAAGAAGAAGTGGGATTGTCAGAGAGATGAAGAAAGTAGACAAGAGTACAAGGAGATGAGGCATATGGTGAAGAGAGAGGTGGCGAAGGCTAAGGATAAGGCATATGGTGAGTTGTATGAAAAGCTGGACACTAAGGAGTGAGAAAAAGACCTATGCTGATTGGCTAGACAGAAGAACTGAGCTGGAAAGATGTGGAGCAGGTTAGGGTGATAAGTGAGGAGAACGTGTTGAGCAGAAGGAAAGAGTACTTTGAGGGGCGGATGAATGAAGAGAATGAAAGAGAGAGAAGGTTGGATGATGTGGGGATAGTGAATCAGGAAGTGCAATGAATTAGCTAAGAGGAAATAAGGACAGCTATGAAGAGAGTGAAGAATGGAAAAGCTGTTGGTCCAGATGACATACCTGTGGAAGCATTTAGAAGAGATGGCAGTGGGGTTTATAAGATGGTTTAACGAAATCTTGGAAAGTGAGAAGATGCCTGAGGACTATAGAAGAAGAGTACTGGTACTGATTTTTAAGACTAAGGGTGATGTGCAGAGCTATAGTTACTACAGAGGAATAAAACTGATCAGCCACAGCATGGAGTTATGAGCAAGAGTAGTGGAATCTAGGTTAAGAAGGGAAGTACGGTTTCATGCCAGGGAAGAACACTGCAAATGTGACATTTGCTCTGAGGCTATTGATGGAGAAGTATAGAGAAGGTTAGAAGGAGTTGCATTGAGTCTTTCTGGGCTTAGAGAAAGCATATGACAGGGTGCCTAGAGAGGAGTTGTGGTATTGTATGAGGAAGTCAGGAGTGGAAGAGAAGTATATAAGAGTGGTTCAGGATATGTACGAGGGCAGTGTAACAGTGGTGAGGTCTGTGGTAGTAGTGACAAATGTGTTCAAGGTGGAGGTGGGATTACATCAAGGATCAGCTGTGAGCCCTTTCTTATTTGCAATGGTGACTGACAGGTTGAAAGAAGAGATCAGACAGGAGTCCCTATAGACTATGATGTTTCTGATGCCATTGTGATTTGTAGTGAGAGCAGAAAACAGGTTTAGGAGACCCTGGAGTGATGGAGATATGCTCCAGAGAGGAGGGAAATGGAGGTCAGCAGAACTAAGACAGAATATATGTGTGTGAATGAGGGGGAAGACAGAGGAATGGTGAGGATGCAGGAAGTAGAGTTGGTGAAGGTAGATGACTTTAAATACTTGGGATCAACAGTTCAGAGTAATGGTGAGTGGGGAAGAGAGGTGAAGAAGAGAGTACAGGGAGGGTGGAAAGGGTGGAGAAGAGTGTCAGGGTGATTTATGACAGGCAGGTACCAGTAAAAGTGAAAGGGAGGGTCTACAAAATGGTAGTCAGACCAGCTGTGTTATATGGGTTGGAGATGGTGGCACTTATGAAAAAACAGGAGTCAGAGCTGAAGGTGTCAGTGTTAAAGATGTTAAGGTTTGCACTGGGTGTGATGAGGATGGACAGTATTAGAAAAGAGTATCTTAGAGGGTCAGCTCAGGTTGGATGGTTTGGAGACAAAGCCAGACAGGTGAGATTGTGTTGGTTTGGAGATGTGCTGAGGAGGGATGTTGGGTATATTGGAAGAAGGATGCTAAGGATGGAGCTGTCAGGTAAGTGGAAAAGAGGAAGGTCTAAGATAAGGTTTATGGATGTGGTGAGAGAGGACATGCAGCCGGTTTGTGTGACACAGCAAGATGCAGAGGACAGGAAGAAATGGAAACAGATGATCTGCTGTGGCAACCCCTAACAGGAGCAGCCAAAAGAAAAAGAAGTGAATAAACAATTAAACATACTTTTTACTGTTCATGATTCCAGGTACATCTTTTTTACTATTCTTTGGATTACCTTATTTATAGGGTCATAGGTGTTTACTAGACTAATGGCCACATAAACAAAGGTATGGCATCTAAGTCCAAGGAAGTCATTGTGCCACTGTATTTGGCATTTATCAGACCTATACTTTAGTACAATGCCCACTTTGGTATGCACCTAACCAGGCATATCCACCAATTTTTTAAGCCTAGCCATGCATCCCAAATCTCTGACAAGTTCTGATACCCTTGATAACTGTAAGCATGGGTCTGGGAGATGAACCATTTATAGGTTACTTGTGCCCATTAGAGACATAGGTACCAAACCAGGGATGAATTTTTGGTTTCCCATCAAATTGTCCAAGTTACACTTGAATTGAGTAAAGGAGGAACTCTGCTTCACATGGATGGGGAGCTTGTTCCATAGATGGGGTAGTTTCTGGGATACATACCTATCTCTCTAGCAGGTCCTAATTATATCACAGGCAAGGATTACGTCTTTATAATGGGTAATTCTGGTGCTGTTTGTTTTGTGGATATGCAGGAAGTCAATCAGAGTGGGGTCTAACAATGCCTGGTATGCCAGGCATAGATCATCCTTCAAAAGTCTGTAGGAGACAGAATACAGGGATAGGGCCTTGAGGCAGTCTGCATAGGACATTTTTACTTACACCCTGCATTCTTTTAGTGAGAAACATCTAGACATTCCAGTTGTTGGATATGCCTGGTTAGGTAAATACTAAAGGGAGCATTGTACTCAATGATAGGTCTGCTAAATACTAAATACAGTGGAACAATGACTTACTTGGATTTAGATGCCATACCTTTGTTTAAGTTGCGCAACATAGAATGAGTTCTTCACCACTGTATGTGATGGTCAAAGGCTAGATTGCTATCTATGTGTCTCCCTAAACCCCTGACTACTGGGTCAGCTCTAAGGGGTGTGCTGTCAATATGATAGTTACCAGGGACGGATGACTTCTCAAAGGATACTATTATGGATTTCTTGGCATTTAGTTTTAGTCCATGGCTCTGACACCAGTTGTCTTTCTGTGTCAGCCCCTGCTGGAGAATATTTGTATCAGTGTGAGATGCCATGACAGCTCCTAATTTGCAATCATCTGCAAATTTAGTCAGGCAGAGACGACTGTCATTGGCCTTGACGTCTGAGAAGTAAATGCTAAAAAGGAACGGTCCAATGACTGATTCTTGAGGAACTCCACTTGTGACTAGCCTCTTTGTAGAGGTGGACTCCCCAATTCTAACCTCCTGGGTCCTGTCTGTGAGCCAGTTGGCTATCCACCGGGTGACACACGGGATTGTACTTAACCTCCTGAGTTTGTCAACAATGCCCAAATGGGGTATTGTATCAAATGACTTGGCCAGGTCAATGTAGGCAGTGTGAATGATTCTGCCCTCATTTATTGCTTTGGCGACCTTCTCAAAGAAGTCCATCAGGTTGAGTAGGCATGATCTGCCCTTGGCGAAACCAAACTGGGCTGGGTCCAGTATATGGAGGTTTACTATATCTCTGTTGAGCATCTCCATGATAATTCTTTCCATGGCTTTACATATAAAATTAGTGAGACTTATATGTCTGTAGCGTCTAGGGTCTGTAGATGGCCCACCTTTGTGCAAAGGGATGACTGTTGCCTTTCTCCATTCATGAGGCATGAAGTCTGTTTGGAGGCTATCATTAAATAGTAATTCCAGAGGCCCTGATAGGTCATGTTTCATGCTATATAGAAGGCATCCTGGGATATTGTCTGGGCTCATTGATGCAGTGGTATTGGTCTTAGAGAGAGAATTAAGGACCTGCTCCCTAGTGATAGTAGGGTGAGTTATATTTGATGATAAGTGAAGGTTGACGGGGAGAGAGGGGTAAAGTTGGAGCTGAATTTATCAACCAGGAGGTTTACTATATCTTCTGGCTTAGTATAGGTGGCTCCATTTACAATGAGCTCTGCACACAATTATGTATTGCCTTTGAGGTTGCAGACATAGCTAAAGAATGCTTTGTGTTTGTCCTTGTCCTTGGCCTGAAAGGCCAAACTTACCTCAAATTTGCCTTGATAGACTTTATTTGTCCTCGGAGTTGTCTGTTTAAATTGATGAGAGTGCTTTTATCCTGCTGGGTGCTGCACCTCCTAACTTTTGCCATGATTTTCTTCCTCCTGTTATACAGCCTATTGATTTTGTGATTCCACCAGGGTGGCTTGTTTTTCGAGTTAGTTCTGTACTTCTTCCTGGTTACAGCTGCCTCTATGCAGCTATTAACATACTTGTACAGGGTTTCTGTGAACAGTTCTGCATAGCCAGCAGTGTTCTCAGGGTTTATGGGGGCTTGAAATGTTGCCATGTTCCCACTTAATAGCAGGAGGTTAGCCTTAGAATAGCTCTTGAATATTTCAGGTTTAGCTGGGGGTCCAGGTTTTATTTTTACTTCAAAGGAAACCATTTTGTGGTCTGACCTTGCCAAGGAAGGCATTACAGTAGGAAGTGTGCAGCAGTCTCCCTTATTAGTGAGGACCAGATCCAATATGGCTGCACGCCTGGTTGGTGTATTGACTATGTAGTCCAGGGAGTTTGCATTTACAAAACCAGGAATCTCTGTGCATGTACATTTGGTGTCTATAGGATTCCCAGTTAATAGTGAGGTAATTAAAGTCACCCATGAATATGGTATTGGTTTGGATTGTTAGTGTTTCTAATAAGTTTAAATACATGATATGGGTTTCCTATGTCATAGAGGGGAACCTATAGCTTGCAAGGAAGTGATATTGGATTTTATCTATGGTGACTTGAACATGGAGCAGCTCACGTGCATTGTCCTGTTTGACCAGCTTTGAAGTATATTTATTTTTGTTGTAAATAGAGACAACTCCACCTTTAGTCCCTGCCTGTGCAGTAGCTGGTCTAAATGTGTGGAAGGCATTATAACCTTGCAATGTTGGTTTGCCCTCTGTGGCTTTAAATCATGTCTCAGTGACTGCATAGATGTCAGAGAGCTTCTAGGGAGTGGAGTTTTTTGTCTAGACTCCTAGTATTGATCAGTAATACCTTTAGATTTTCTTGGGTTTAATTTGCTATGTTGGAAGTACTTTCAGTTTGGCATTGCCTAAAAAAAGGTACTATGGCCGAAGACAATGTTTTAGCTAATATTCAAAATCCTAACGTGGAGAGGTGCAAACCATCCCTGGCAAAGCAGCATGGTCTGTTAACCATCTCCTTCCATGCTGTCAAATATTACATCCCCTTAGAATAACACCAGAAACTAAGCCAATTATTAAAGTCAATCATCTTTTGTTCATATTTTTTCGTCATCCTTGGAGAAGGTAAAATGCTGCTGATTGCTAGGCTCATACCAACCTGAGACACATATTCTGAGAGCTCCATGATGTCTCTCTTCATATAGTTTAGAGAGGTACATCTCAGGTCATTTACACCCACGTAGACTGTGACTGAGTCATATTGGTAAATGTGATCCAATGACCTAAGTGCATTCAGATTTTTGAGAACATTAAAAAGCAAACTGATATTAACATGAAGCAGAAGAAAAATAAGCTATTTAGGGATGAAAGTGAATATAAGGATAGAATGGTGTACCCTTTAAACTAGTCTTATCTTACTAACGCCCAGGATACCTACAATTCTACGGAGGAAAGGATTGAGTGTGATAATGGTGACAAACACAATGTTGTTGGCTACTTTAATAATGAGGATGAAACATATGATGAAGGGTACCCACCCCTTCGAAGGTTTGAAAGACTTATGAACAAGGGTTACAATAACCAAAAAAAACTATTTTTTTAGGCAGACAGGGTCATGGCCAAGGACAAACGTCGAGAGGGCAAAGATGGGGGAGGGGAAACTACAACCATTAATTGATCATGATGACAAAGTTATTACTGTAGAATATGAAGGTAGACTATTGAGTTTTGGAGGTTTCAACATTTACAATTACTCGGATGAGAATATTACTAATGAACATTTTACCCTTTTAAAAAAAGGTATGAAGTTCATTCCGAGTAAGAAGGAAGATGTGTTTCACATGACCGATTTTTGTACTAATATCTGGTTGTCTTGGAATAAACATTCTTTTTTCGCCTACTTGAATCATCATTCAGTTTTATACCTTGCACCTTACAGTGAGGTAAAGGTGGTTGTACTTTTTTTTTTTTTATTGTGTAAATACATCTTTCACATACAATATGTGATGCCCCTGCACTGGCCCAGTAATCAAGGAGCCTCAATCCACATGACTAGCACCAGTGAGGGATGTACACATTGGGAGGATGACAAGTACACACAGTAAAGTACAATTTCCATTAAGAGCACACAGAAATCACAGTCAGTCTGGGGCTGGTTTCTGCCTCTTTCTCCAGATCCCCAATAAGGCTTCCAACTGGTGCAGCTATAGATTTGAGATCTCAGCCAAGTGCTGAAGCCAAAACCTCCAGCAACCTCTCTGTCCAACCAGTGCTTTGTGTCCCTGCCCAAGTAGCTGACACACACACACACACACACACACACACACACACACACACACACACACACACACACACACACAGACACACACACACACACACACACACACACACACACACACACACACACACACACACACACACACACTTTGAGATTTAATTTATACACAAACACACACCTGGGAAAGGCTGGCACAGGTTTACTAGCTATGCCCCCTTCTGCCCAGACTCTAAGGTGGTACCAGCTGCCACCAGCCACTACTTATCAGCTACTTTTAAGGCACTTACCAAAGGGTCCCCAATCTTACTGTGTAATGTTACTATTAATCCAAATGGTAAGTGTGACCAAGACTAAGGCTATTTAGGAGTGGCCTATACAGTGTCACAAAATACATATCCAAGTACTCTAAGAGCTTAAATATCTCTAAACAAACCAGCCACAATTACAAGTTTTAAATATTTAATAATAAATAATAAAAGAACAAGACAATATTCAAACAACACAGTAACTACAGAGTTCAGAATCACAGGAAGTATTTTAAAACAACATTGTAGGACAGTCTCAAATAAATATGGAAAACATCTAAACTAATCTTTACTATATTCCTATCTATATCTAAATGTCTAGTCTATGCCCTAAACAACATACAGAGCAAGGCGAATGCAGATGAGTGGATGTTCTTGCTAGGTCCAAGACAAGATACAAAATGCCCCCACTCCCTCTCTGAGAAAGTTCTTAAATTAATATCACATATTACTGATGGGTTAATCTGGATGACATCACTCTTTGTCACCTGCCTTCAGTTTCCAGGCTAACACAAACTAACATAATTTTAACATCTCTCTCAGACGTTTTCAGAACTTGGAAGTCATACAACAATAAAATGTTCTTACATTTGAAACCAAGTAATTATTTCTGTTTCAAGACAATAGAAAAACCTCTAGCTCTAGACATTGTGTTTGTTTTACTGCAACTAAGAGATAACACAATTGTAAAACAATTTCAACTTATTTTCTTGAAGCTTTGCTTGGGCAGTCTACTCCAGTCTGTTCCAGCTTCTACTATTAAAACATACATTTGCACAGGTATATAGTGTATATACATTTCTGTTCTTTTCCAGTAGGGTATACTGTGGTTACATTCCTGAAGCTCAATACATAACATACAGTTCTCTTACATTTGTAGGACAAGCATATGAATCATATTACTATTCACAAATGACATGATTGTTTACAAAAAATCCGGAGAGCTGGGTTGGCAGTGTCAAATTTCTATATAAATCATATTAATATTTTCAAGTGACATATAATTATTAACAAAATTCCAGATACCTGGACTGGCATTATTTTCCTGGTGTGACATTTCTCTGCTCCCCAAAAATTCAAGCTAGTTTTTCAAGTAACCCTTGAGAAATATTGATTGATAGGGTTGAGCCTATCTGAGAATGCCTTACTCCATGCCCTGTCTTGAGATTCTAGCTGCCTTAGCATTGCTGACCCCAGTACCATGCTGCAACTGTCCCATCATATGCCTGAAACCCTAGGCTCCACCATAATAATTTGGGATTTTCCTGGCTGGCTCCCTGTAGCCATAAATCCCCCTCAGACTCCTCCTGCTTTGTACTGCAAATACTTAGCACAAGGGCCTCCCTGTCATGGTAAACTTTCATCTTGTTAATATGGTACAATTTTTGCCCCTGCCTCCTGCCTAGCAGTTCTACCATGTAGTTAACATCACTGACCTTCCTTACCACCTTGTAGGGTCCCTCCCAAGCTGCCTACAGCTTGTTGTGTCTGACAGGAATGAGAACCATTACCTGCTGCCCTACAGCATACTCTCTAGCTCAAGCATTCCTGTCATACCAGAACTTTTTTCTGTTGTTGGACTTCTGCCAGGTTCTCCTGGGCCAAGCCCATGAGTTCCCTGAGCCTTGTCCTGAGGTTTAGGACATATGCCACAATAGACTGCTTGTGGGATTCACAGTCACCTTCCCACTCATCTGGAATCAAATCTAGAGGTCCTCTCACCCTATGCCCATAGAGCAACTCAAAGGGTGAAAAACCTGTTGATTCTTGAGGAACCTCTCTGTAAGCAAACAACAGGTGGGGCAAATATTTGTCCCAGTCCCTCTTAAACTGGTCCGCAAATGCCTGTAGCATCGTCTTGAGTGTAGAGTTTAACCTCTCAACAAGTCCATTAGTCTGGGGATGGTAGGGGTTGGTTTTTAGGTTTTTCACCCTACAATACTTCCACAGACAAGCCAGCAGGTCTGACATGAAATTGGCACCTCTGTCAGTTAGTATTTGTTTTGGGAAACCTACCCTGCTGAAAATTTCTAGCAAAGCATTTGCCACCTTTCCTGCCTTAATGCAGTACAGAGCCACTGCCTCAGGGTATCTGGTAGCATAATCTACTACCACTAGGATATACTTTTTCCCTGTGGAACTTGGGGTACTCAAAGGCCCCACAATATCCATAGCTACCCTCTGAAATGGCTCCTCAATCCCAGGCAAAGGCATCAAAGGAGCTGTCACCTTGTCTCCTGCCTTTTCTACCTTTTGGCAGTGCTCACAGGTCCTGCAATACCCTGTTACATCTCTGGAAATCTCAGGCCAATAAAAGTTCTGCATAATGCATCTCTTTGAATGTTTTATGCCCATATGACCTGCAAAGGGAATGTCATGGGCTATGGCTAGAAGTGCCAGATGGTAGGCTCTGGGCACAACCAACTGCTGTATTCTCTCACCCTCTAGCCCTCCCTCAGGGGTCTACTCTCTATACAGTAACACTTTGTCCCAGTATACAGATTTTTCCCTTCCCTTGAGAATCAGGTGCCTTACTTGCTACCTCCCTCAGGCCTTGCAATGTACGGTTTGAGAGCTGGGCCTGTCTCAACTCTCTCTTTGTAAACCTTCCCAGCTCCCCTTCTACAGGAAGTCTAGTATCCTCTGACAGTGGTGCCTCCCTGTCAGCCTGGGTACTACTACTCACCTCTCCCCTTGCAGTCACTCTGACCAAGAGAACATCAGTACCCACAATCAGCTGTGGCTCACCTTCAGTCTCACTAATACAGGGTAGCTCCCTCCAAGAAGTAACCACCTCACCAGTCCTAGCTGCAAGTGTCTGGTCTGTCTGGGTCTCTGCCAGGCTACCAGATCCACATGCTTGTCTCCAAGCCTGACTGCATGTAAATCCATGCACACAAGGTGCTGCATTATCAAAATCATTCTGTATCAGGACATCTGCAGGGATATCGTCAAACACACCTACTTGCTTGCTTCCATTTCCACCCTCCCAGTCAAGATGAACCCTAGCCAAAGGTAATTGGAATGGGGTCCCTCCTACAGCTCTGACTGGAGAAGACTGCCCAAGCAAGTAGTGCTCGTCGTAACCATTGCAGGCTTCACAATGGTTAGGTCAGAGGCTGTGTCTCTCTTACACATGGCCTCTTTCCGATTCGCTAAGATAGGATATAACCTCCTGTGGTAGTTTGGTACCTTTGTTGTCTCAAGACAACTTACTGCTGGCATTCTGTCATTCCAACTTACTGGCTCTACCACCTTTTGTTCCCACCTTGCTTCTGTAGACATTTATATGCTACATGACTCCACTGGTTGTATTTAAAACATTTAATCCTTGGTCCTGGATGTATACCTGGACTAGTGGGTTCCCCTGCTACTGGCATACTCTGTTTGGGCAGCCTGAGCCACCCACCATGGGTTCCCTTAGACCCATGAGCAGCACTGGGTGTCCCTTTCCTGTGCAGTGATGCCCTGCTTGCTAGGTATAGGTCTTTCTTCTTCTCCAACTCATCTGTAGTATTGCATTGTCTATCAGCTAACCAGATTCTAATGTCCTCAGGCAAAGTGCTAAAGGTTTGTTCCCTCACCAAAAGGTCTGCCAGCCCTTCAAAAGTGGTGACCTGATGTTCATTCACCCTCCTGTGAAAATACCTGCTTAGTTCAGCAGCATATTCACACACATTTTCATCTGCCTTGCGTCTATGCTCATGAAACTTTTTCCTATAAGCTTTAGGTGTTAGGTTAAAACATTCTAGCAAACAGTTATTTACAACATTATAATTTAAACAATCAGTATCAGACAATTTGGAAGTAACAGTTACAGCTTTACCATGGAGTAAGGGGTTCAGGAACTGTACCCAGAGCCCTTGGTCAACATTATACTATTTACATACCCTCTCAAACATATGAATGAAACTGTCAAAATTATCCCTCTCTGTAAATTATGGAAGAAATTTACTGACCTTTGTTGCTTCTGGGGTTCAGCTACTCCCTTCCCCATTACCTCCATGACTCCGGCAAAGCGTCAGCATCTCCTTTTCATTTTGCCTCTGCCTCTCATTATCCTCAGCCTCCAGATGTCCCAGTCTCTCTCTACTGCTTCTATTTCTAAACTCTTGGCCTCCAGCTCAAGTCCCTTTAACTCCAGACAGATTTTTAAGTCCTCTGTGGAAAGGTTGAGCTGTCCATTTTCTGAGAGTTGTACATCTCCACGGCCAATCTTATTGTCCTCCTGGTTGCTTTTCTATGATGTAGCTGTGATTAAAGCTGCAATCATGTCTGCTTTAGTCAGGTTGGTATGCATCAGTCCTTTAGCCTGGCACATCTCAGCCAACTGGCTCCTTGTCAACTTGCCATACTCCTCTGCTGAAATGTTTTCTTGCTCTCCTTGACTAACTAAGCTAACAAAAAAGAAAATAATTGTGATATGAACCCTGAATGTTCACTGCATGGCTGATTGAGAGTACAAACACCTTCAGTGACCACTGTACACAAGCTACAGGAATTCAATATCCGCACTACTACAAGCCAGTTAATTTGTGATGTAGGTAACTCACCACTGTCAACAAATTAATATGTGATGTGGATATCCCACCACTGCCAAACAATTAATATGTGATGCCCCTGCACTGGCCCAGTAATCAAGGAGCCTCAATCATCATGACTAGCACCAGTGAGGAATGTAGAAATTGGGAGGATGACAAGTCCACACACAGTAAAGTACAATTTCCCCTTAAGAACACACAGAGATCACAGTCAGTCTGGAGCTGGTTTCTGCCTCTTTCTCCAGATCCCCAGTAAGACTCACCACAGGCACAGCTATAGGGTTGAAATCTTAGCCGAGTGGCCAAGCCAAATCCTCCAGCACCCTCTCTGTCCAACCAGTGCTTCGTGTCCCTGCCCAAGTAGCTGACACACACACACACACACTTTGAGATTTGATTTATACACAAACACAAACCTGGGAAAGGCTGGCACAGGTTTACTAGCTATGCCCCCTTCTGCCCAAACTATAAGGTAGTACAAGCGCCACCAGCCACTACTTATCAACTACTTTTAAGGCCCTTACCAAAGGGTGCCCAGTCTTACTGTGTAATGTTACTATTAATCCAAATGGTAAGTGTGGCCAAGACTAAGGCTATTTAGGAGTGGCCTATATAGTGCCACCAAATACATATGCAAGTACTCTAAGAGCTTAAATAACTCTAAACTAACTGACCACAATTAAAAGGTTTAAATGTTTAAGAATAAATAATAATAAAAGAACAATATAACACTCAAACAACACAGTAACTACAGAGTTCAGAATCACAGGAAATATTTTAAAACAACATTGCAAGACAGTCTCAAATAAATACAGAAAACAGCTAAACTAATCTTTACTATATTCCTATATATATCTAAATGTCTAGTCTATGCCCTAAATAACTTACAGGGAAAGGCAAATGCAGATGAGTGGATGTTCTTGCTAGGTCAAAGACAAGATGCAAAATGCCCCCTCTCACTCTCTGAGAGAGTTCTTAAATTAATATTACATATTACTGCTAGGTTAGCCTGGATGACATCCCTCTTTGTCACCTGCCTTCAGTTCTCAAGCTAACAGAAACTAACATAATTTTAACATCTCTGTGTGAGTAGTACATATCTCTCAGAAGTTTGCAGAACTTGGAAGTCATATAACAATAAAACGCTTTTACATTTGAAACCTGGTAATTATTTCTGTTTCAAGACAATAGAAAAAGTTCTAGCTTTAGACATTGTGTCTGTTTCACTGAAGCTAAGAGATAACACAATCGTAAAACTATTTCAACTTATTTTCTTGAAGCTTTGCAAGTTAATGCTGTATGTTCCAGCTTCTACTATTAAAACATATATTTGTACAGGTATATAGTTTATATACATTTCTGTTCTTTTTCCAGTAGGGTATACTGTGGTTACATTCTTGACATTCAGTACATAATATACAGTTCTCTTACATTTGTAGGACAAGCATATTAATCCTATTACTATTCACAAATGACATATGATTATTTACAAAATTCCATATAGCTGGGCTGGCAGTGACATATTCCTATATAAATCATATTAATATTTTCAAGTGACATATACTTATTTACAAAATTCCAGATAGCTGGACTGGCAGCATTTCCCTGGTGTCACATCATATCAGTTTGTTTGAGAATTAACTGGTTATCAGTAAACATGAGGCAATTTCTATATTGCCTCAGGATGTCAATATCCACCAAGCTGGTAATGGAGACAGTAGGAAAGTTCATATCCATGGCAACATACTGTTTTTTATTGATTAGACAGCTGGACTGAGAATATCAATCACTGTCAGGAGTATCTGGTTTGCAATCTATGTGGACAGTGCTTGTCACTACAAACTAGTTGTCCTGTGTGCAACTAGGTATTGGAGAAATTTCAATTGAAGTATTTAGGCAGATATTCTAAAGTTAAAAACAATTCAAGCAGTACTTACTGAAAACAAAGAATTAGCTTGTGAAGAATGATGAAAAGATGGGAGTTGCATGAATGGCTACTGCCTGGCTACTACTAATGCTGGTCTCACCACAGTTTCTCTCTGTTGGGATACAATGCTCCTTTGCTTCTTCTCTCACCAGAAGCAAAATGTTAGCACCAATCCCAAAAAGAGGAACAGGCCACAGCATGTTTGGTGATTTACAGTCTTGTCCCAGATGATGCAAGGGCCTGTAGGCTTAAAGCCTTTTTCTGGTAGATGCCTTGAATGGCAACCAGACCAATCAAGAACATTAAGCACAGACACTCACTCTCCAACCAGAAACAATCAGGAATCAATGCACTCTGCTTCTTCTCTCTCCAGGACCAGAATATAAGCACAAATTCCAAGCTGTCACCTATAAAGCAGTTATTAGGCTTTCTGATGATCAGCAGTCTATAGGAAATAATGTCCCTGTATTTCTTTTCTCACCAGGAGAACACAGAAGCATTAATT
Organism: Protopterus annectens; assembly: GCF_019279795.1. Lineage (NCBI taxonomy): Eukaryota > Metazoa > Chordata > Ceratodontiformes > Protopteridae > Protopterus > Protopterus annectens. The sequence continues at coordinate 222,843,467 of NC_056726.1, forward strand.
CCAAGATGACTACTGAGAGGTAGAATGTGGGCTCTCCAGTAACTCGTGGTCTTGAAATAGATGGTTAAAGTTAAGATGAAAAAAATGGACTGTCCTAAGCACTGCAGTATGCACTAAGCAATTAGATATGAAAGTGGATAACTTAAGTTTTATCCATCTAAGTGAAGAGACACTATTTTTAAACGAACAAGATAGGTTGAAAGGGGGAGGGAACATTTGTATTCTGGTATTATGGAATACAGTGAGATGGCCAATAAATTTAAATAGTTGAAGGGGAGTGATTTCACAAAATGATAATTTTGTGCTTACTCTCACCATCCAGTGAAAGGAGAGAGGGAAGGAGATATATGGTCAAATTAATATAAGGAATAAGTAACAAGAAAGACAGTGGTGTTTAAGAACACAACAGTAACAGGGTGGGAGGGTGGAATAAATTCTGTCTGGCTCACAACAGACAGAGCTGTGACCTCTTTTCAAGTTTTAATATGCAATTAAAAGCAGAATACAAGTAAAACACAGTGTAAAGAAAACAAATCACAGTATACAAAATAGAAAAAGGCAAAGTACAAGAAATCAAAAGCAAACTAACCTTTCCCTCACAGCAAGCTGTGGCAGAGTCTAGATCAGCTTTTCCAGTAAAGCTCTGAAATGTTTTATTTTAACATTTAAATAGAGTGTGTAGTTACTAGTTCCACAACCTCAGTTCACAGATGATTTGTACAGGATTTGTCACCACACTGATACTGATTTGTTTTATCCTAGTCTTAATATTTGGAGTCAAATCCACATAAGTTATGAAACAGAGACTGTATCTGATTTAGAATATTGAGAAGAAAACAATTATCTAGTTAAGAAAGTTATGTGCTTACTATAAACAACAGCTACATTTTTTTAAATATAACAATGTATACTTACAGGAAGTCAACCTTTCTCCTGGTACAGCTACTTGTGCTTTAATGAAAATCATCTAAGATTGCAGCAAATATAGTTTCAAAATGTAATGAATTTACAGGCAGCAGAGATACTGTGGATAATCATCTCAAAAGGGAAACAAGATGATGATCAGATATGGAAAAAGTATTCATACTGTGTACTAGCTGTAGTCCATCCACCCATGGCTGTTCGGCTGTATCTGACTTCTATAATGACCCTCTGAAAAGCTAGTGTCATTTATAGATACCTCTCAGCCTCTTAGAGCAAGAAATATGAACAAAGCCATAAATAAAAGTGGGACAAAATCCCAAATATAGGGACAAGTTTTAAATATTGTTCTTACAAACTTAGAAATTTGATAGAATAACAGGTTTTGCATTAGCTTGAATTTTCTGAAGGGTATGAAGTCTGAAACTCAAATGTATGTCATTATTTTCTAACTTCACTCTTTAATGATTTGCCACTAATTTGCCAGAAAACCACAAATTTATGAAAAATGGGCCAAAAATATGAGGCAAAAATCTGGACATTCTGTGAAAATCTGTACAGTTGAGAGGTATGCTTTGCAGAGTATGCTTAGCAAGGAAGGAATGGCAGTAGTGTTGCTCGTCCCTCTCTAACACAGATGACAAGCAAGTGAGGTATTTTGTTTAGATGCTTTAATATATAGAAACACATCAGGATGGATAGCAGCATCATAAAATATAAACAAACTGATAACAGGCAGGCCTTACATACATACATGCTTACATCTCAACAGCTTACTACAAAATGGCAGTCAGGCTTACACATAGGTTCATAGGTTCATAGGTTCATACTAGGCTATCTGCCCTAGGGCATTTTTAAGCCTAGCCAGAGTGTGTTTGGCTTTTGCCACCCATTTTAAATTAATTTTGCTATGCCCTTTTTCAAGGTTAGTATACTCTGCCTCTGTCTAACAGTGACACAGAAGTGATACCCGGGGTAAACCTACGATCCCCCATCCACTCATCAAGATTCCTCTTGAAGAGAGTCAATGAGGGACTCTGCCTAACCTGGACTGGAATTTTATTCCAGAGTGAAGGGAGCCTCTGGGTTATGAATCTGTCCCTCCAGCATGTCCTATTTATTTCAGTGCTGAGGTTCAAGTCTCTCGAGCACATAGCTCAATGGGAATTGGATTTTCTGAGGTGCAGCATGTCCATTAATTCCGGGTTGGACATGGCTTTATACGTCAGGCACAGATCGCCTCTGAGCAGGCGGTATGCCACTGAGTAGAGCTGGAGTTTCTTTAACTGGGCAGCATATGGCATCTCTTTGAGCCCTTTGATCCTCTTGGTGAGGTACTTTTGGGGTCTTTCCAGTTGCTGCAGGTGTCTGGTAAGGTACATCCCAAAAGGGGCATTGTACTCAATTATGGGCCTGATGAGGGATGAGTAAAGAGGCACAATGACCACCCCTGATCTAGATGTGAATCCCTTCATGATTAGGTGGGCTATATAAAATGTTTTTCTAACCACTTTGGCCACGTGGTTGTCAAATGAGAGATTGCTATCAACTTGGGTCCCCAGGTCCCTAATTACTTCTTCCATACTTAATGGATTACCACCTATGTGGTAATTTGTGGGCACTTTGTTTTTGCCAAAGGGGGTGACTATACACTTTTTGTCATTTAGCTTAAGGCCATGGCTCTGGCACCAGTTGTCTGTTTCTATGAGGCCTTTTTGGAGGATGCTTGTGTTGGCTGGAGAGTCGATTATGGCACCTAGTTTGCAGTCATCTGTGAACTTGGTCAGCCACAGTCCTTCCGTGTTGGCCTGTATCTCTGAGAAATATATACCAAACAAGAGAGGTCCCAGGACTGAGCCTTGTGGGATGTCACTTGTAACTGGTTTGGAGTCTGACATGGCTTCAGCAATTCTAACCATGTGAGTTCTGTTCTTGAGCCAGTTTGCAACCCATCTAGTGACATAGGGGTTTATATTTAAGCTGGTGAGCTTATCTATAATGCCCGAGTGGGGTATTGTATCCAAGGCTTTTGCGAGGTCCAGGTAGGCTGTGTGGACAACCTTCCCCTCGTCAATGGCCTTGGTGACTGTTTCAAAGAAATCAACCAGGTTTAAGAGGCAGGATCTGCCCTTAACAAAGCCGAACTGGGTAGGATCCAGTGTCTGTAGGTCCCCAATATCTTTATTTATGAGGTCCATGATGATCCTTTCCATAGCTTTGCAGACCAAGCTAGTCAGATTTATGGGGCGATAGTTTCCAGGATCCATTGAGGCACCACCTTTGTGGAGAGGGGCCACTGTTGCTGTACGCCACTCTTTGGGTACATAACCTGTAGTAAGGCTGAGATTGAACAGTAGTTTTATGTTTGGGTTTAGCTCTTCTTGGAGTTCATATAGGACGCAGCCCAGGACACCATCTGGTCCCATTGATGCTGTGTTTTTTGCTTTGGAGAGGGCGTCTCTTACCTGAGCATCTGAGATGTCAGGGGGGCAGCACTCTGCTGGGATAGATATTTGCCCTTTTGGTGGGGAGGGAGAAGTTTGCGCTGAACCTGTCAGCTAGGATGTTGGCAATGTCTGTGGGTTTGGTGTATTTTTTGTCATTTTGGACTAATTCTGAGCATATCTGGGAATTCCCACCCAGGTTCCTAACATAACTAAAGAAAGCCTTGTGATTATCCTTAGTGTCCTGTGCAATTTTTCTCTCGAAGCTGGCCTTAGACGATTTTATGAGTGCCCGTAGTTTTTTGCTAATACTGATCAGAGATGCCTTCCCTTTTTGGGATTTTGCTCTATCATGTAGTAGCTTCCTCCTTCTATTGTATAGTTTGTTTATGGCTGGGGTCCACCAGACAGGACGCCTGCCTTTGGAGGATTGGGTCTTGGTTTTATTTGGGATTGCATGATCCATGCATTCCTGAAGGTGTTCATAGAATGTGTATATAAAGAATTCTGCAGTCTGGGCCGTATTTTCCACAGGCCCGGGGGCTTCGAAGGATTCCACCTTGGTTTTGAGGAGTGTGAAATTTGCTTTAGAGTAGTTTTCACTGTGGTTTTCTGGGCAGGGGGTGGGGTCAGGATGTGAATATCCAGTGAGATTAGTTTATGGTCTGATCTTACCAGTGAGGCATACACATCTGGTCTGGAGCATAGAGTCCCCATGTTGGTGATGATCAGGTCCAGTATGTTTTCCCCTCTTGTGGGAGTGGTAACAAGTTGTTCCATAGCATTTGAGTTTATAAATTCTAGGAACCTTTGGGCTAGGGTGTTGGAGCTAGAGTAATGCTCCCAGTCTATGTTTGGGTAGTTGAAGTCACCCAATATAATGGTGTTTGGAGAGACCTTCATATTTTCCAGTGCTCTCAGGAAGGCTGAGTGGGGTTCCTGGGTTTGGGACGGTGGTCTGTAGCAGGCTATAAACTGGAAGGCAGTTTTACCCACTGTTAGTTGCACATGGATAGTCTCTGATGCTTCGTGCTGTGCCACCAACCTGGAAGTGTGGGTATCTTTGACGAATATTGATACTCCCCCTCCTTTTTGTTCGGTCCAAGTTTTGGGGCCGAAAAGCATGGTATGAGGTATAACCTGGTAGTGCTGGGGTGCTCTCAGGAGTTTTGAACCAGGTTTCTGTTACTGCACAGATATCGATGTTCTCCATGCTAAGGAGAGTTTCGAGTGCATGCATCTTGAGGTTTAGACTTCTGGCATTGAGTAGCACTACTCTTAGTTTTTTATCCCTTGTGATACCTGTGGAGGTGGGTTTGTCTTTTGAGCCTTGCCTAAAAAAGGCACTATGGGGGTAGCAAGAGCCTTTGCCAATATCTGAAAGCCCAGGGGTGATAGGTGCAAGCCGTCCCTAGCAAAGCATCGTGGCTTGTCGAGCATATCATCCCAGGCTGGCAGGCATTGGATCCCCTTTGAATGACACCAATACTTAAGCCAATTGTTGAAATTGATCATCTTGTCTTCATATTGTGGCATCATGCTTGGTGAGGGTAAGATGCTACTCAAGGTCAGGGTCATACCAGCCTGGGCTACATGCTCAGAGAGCTCCTCTATGTCTCTTTTCATGTAGTCCAGGGAGGTACATCTCATGTCATTCACACCAGCATGGACAATGACTGAGTCATATTTGTACTTGCCTTGGAGTGACCTGAGTGCTTGTGTTATGTGGCGGATCCTAGCGCCCAACAGGCAGCTCACCATGACATTCTCCTTGTTCAGTCTGGTGAGTGGGACATCAGTGTGCCTGATGATAGAGTCACCTATTACAAGTGTATCAGGTGTGTTGTTTAGCCTTAAGGGATGTGACTGTTCGGCACACTGGCTTTGTGAGCTATGTGTTACACGTGTTTTGTTTTGGGGTAGCGGTTGCTTGGGTGTCTGCTTTGGAGGTCTCTGCTGCTTAGGCAGATTTTTATTTAGAGCCTCCGAGTATGTTTTTGTGTGTTTATGTGTTTAGTTTGCTGTCGTGGTAGGTCTATGTGAGACTGGAATTGTAGTGAGTGTGGTTTCCTTCTCCTCCTGACTGGTTATGCCAGTACTGAGTTGAGAGAGCTTAGCCTCCAGTTTGGCTATATGGTTGCATCTCTCACACGTGTTGGAATTTGTTGGGAGGAGGAGAGGGTTGTCTGTGTACATGAGGCAGTTGTAACATTGCCTCAAGATTCCCAGATTCACCAGCTGGACCGGAGAGGAGATTGACAACTGACCTTTGGACATGCTAGAATAGTATTGGGAATTCCTTTATAATTGAAAAAAGGGCCAATGGGGAACAAGGTACTCAAGGGGAGTTTGTAAGGGTATAGTGTTTTTAATTTTTTAGTGCTGACTTATATAATTGCTTTAGTGAGCAAGTGCCAGGTAACTTAAATGCAATGTGTTACAGGTAACTTAAATGCAAAACCAACAAACAGTAACTTTCTTTCAAGTGAAACAAGGAAATAAGTACAGTAAGCAATGCAGATATCACTAGGGATCCACAGAAGCACTGAAAAGCCACGTTTTAGGTGGAATTAGCATTTCAGGGAAATAGCAAGCAAACAAACAAGCATACAAACAAAGCTAGATTCAGCAGGCCTGGATCTAGTCTATGCTACAGCAAACAAGGTGTACCAATTTCAGTAAGAAGCAGTCCAAATATGCAGGCACTATAAGCCTTTAACCAGAAATTCCCAGCTCAGAAGGGCAGAGTCCAGCCTCTCCTCCCACAAGAGTGCAGACCACAAACCTTCTTAATGTAAAATAACTGGCCTGAAGCCCAAGTGCTTAAACCAGAACTAAAACACTTTTAGAATAACAGACACTGAGCCCTCAATCAGCAGTTCCCAACTTAGAAGGATGTAAGCTACCTGTCCTGCCACCACAGTGCAGGTCACAAACCTTCCTAATGTAAAACAACTGGTCTGAAGCCCAAGTGCTTAATCCAAACGACTTAGAATGATAGCTACACTTTAATCAAGTTACTACCAAGCAGTAATAAATACAATTGAATACTTTAAAGAATGCCTGTATTAGTGCTCAAGTTATACAAACAAAGCTAGATTCAGCAGGCCTGGATCTAGTCTATGCTACAGCAAACAAGGTGTACCAATTTCAGTAAGAAGCAGTTCAAATATGCAGGCACTATAAGCCTTTAACCAGAAATTCCCAGCTCAGAAGGGCAGAGTCCAGACTCTCCTCCCACAAGAGTGCAGACCATGAACCCTCTTAATGTAAAATAACTGGCCTGAAGCCCAAGTGCTTAAACCAGAATTAATACACTTTTAAAATAACAGACACTGAGCCCTCAATCAGCAGTTCCCAACTTAGAAGGATGTAAGCTACCTGTCCTGCCAGCACAGTGCAGGCTACAAACATTCCTAATGTAAAACAACTGGTCTGAAGCCCAAGTGCTTAATCCAAAAGACTTACAATGATAGCTACACTTATGCTCAGTATTTATACACTTATACAAGCCCTTGGATAGCTTCTTAAAGACACATACACACACATTGATCTACATCCTCCCTCTTAAAAAGATTGCCCTTAGTAAAAACATTAGAGTTAGACATACATTATTATAGACATTAGAAACAAACACAATGTCCATATCCAAGTTGCTGTGCATCTGTTACATGGTATGGAGATATGACCAGATCTCATAACATAACAATCTGGACTGCATTTAGCAACAGGGACAGTCTTCAGTGAACAACTCATATCAGAAACATCTGGATTCATCACAGGAATGGGAATATTCTGTGGGACTTCCACAGGAATTGGAACACCAGACAACTCACTCTGAGATAAAGAGTCTTTCTCACAGGCTATATGCTGTGGTATAGGCTCAGACACCAGCTTCAAATGTTTCTGATTCCACCTAAACTCTGCTTCTTGTGATTCCACAATGTACAGTCTCAGCTCTGGGCAAATATTCTTCATGATACCAATCCAATCATAACCTTTGGATGTTTGCATCCTTACCACTTCTCCTTCTCATAAAGGATTGAGAGGTGTGCTGGTCTTATTGTAGTTAGACTTCTAAGTCAAATGCTTCTTCAACAGATTGGCTTTCACTGACTTGTTGTTCTTGATACATGGAACCAACAATTAACTACTGATTGGTAATGTGGTTCTGGTTTGTCTCAGCAGAAGTCTCTGGGCAGGTGAACCAAGATGTTTATCACAAGGAATATTTCTGAGATTCAAGAGATTCAGGAAAACATCACTATTGTCTTGTTTTGACTTCTCTAATAACTGTTTTGCACTTTGAACTGCACCTTCTGCCAAAATATTTGACTGCGGATACTCTGGGTTACTCATGACATGAGTAAAGCCCCATTCTTCAACAAATCATTTGAACTGTTGGCTTGTAAACTGGGTGCCATTGTCAGAAATAACTTTGCACAGACTACCATGGACTGCAAAATGATGCTTCATCTTAGTAATGACAGTACTGGATGCTAGGTTAGGAAGTAGGTCAATCTCAAGCCAATTGGAGTAATAGTCTACTAATACCAAATAATGTTGACCATTCCCCTTGAAAATGTTGGTGGCTATTGTTGACCAAGGTAGTTCAGGAATCTGGTTTAGCTGAAGTGGTTCTTTCTGTTGATGTGGCTTTGTACTTTTACACATGGAACAAGATAAAAGTACTCTCTCTTGTGACATAGTAGGTCAAAATACTAGACCTCTCACCCTTCTTTTGGTAATGTCAGTTCCTGGATGGCCATGATGCAAGATAGTAATGTGCTCTTGTTGCAAGGACTTTGGAACAATTACTTTCAGACCTTTCATAATGAAACCTTTGTCAGACAAAATCTCATTGCTGTATGGAAAATAAGGTTGCACTTCTTGAGGTAACTTAGATTGCTTTGATAGCCATCCTTGATTGATAAAGTGGTTGAGCCTTTATAAAACTGGATCTGTGGCTGTGTGATCTCTCAGCTCATCAAGATGTGTAGAAGAAAATTTCCTCACTTCCATGACTTCAAAATCAAGGTTCTCATTCTCATGCTATTCTATGGTGTTTTGGGGTGATATGGATAATGTATCAGTAAGATAAAGAAGTTTGCCTTTCTTGCAGACAAGAGTAAAATTATACTTTTGCAACCTCAACATCATGCATTGCAATCTGGCTGGAGCTGTATACATAGGCTTTCTCAAAACAGTGACTAGAGGGTGGCAGTCTGTTTTGATCTGGATAGGTGTGCCATAAACATAATTGTGGAACTTTGAACATGCAAACACAATTGCTAAAAGCTCTTTCTCTATCTGAGCATGCTGCATTTCAGTTTGGGTAAGAGTTCTCAATGTATAGGTAACAGGTTGACCCTCTTGTAGAATGACTGCACCAAGACCAAATCTCGAAGCATCACATGAAAGAGTAACTGGCTTGTGAACATCATAGTATCTTGGAGTTGGTGGACTAGCAATTCTCTGTTTCAGAACATCAAATACTCTTTGGTGTTGCTCTAAACAATACCAAGATACATCATTACATGTCAGCTCTCTGAGTGGAACTGAAAGTTGACTTAAGTCTGGAATGAACTTGCCTAGATAGTTAACCATGCCAAGAAAACATTGCAGGGCTTGAACATTATCTGGAGCTTTCATCTCAAGAATGGCTGTTTGATTTGAAGGATCTGGTCATAGGCCTGAACTGGTGAATAAATGGCCAACATAAGTAACCTCTTGTAGCCTGAATTTGCATTTTTGTGGATTGAGCTTAAGAGTCACTCGACGTGCTCTTTCCAGAATTTTTCTGAGGTTTCTGTCATGCTCAGCTTCACCATGGCCTCCTACTAGTATGTTGTCTACTATAATAGCACAAGGATACCCAGAAAATGTTGCTCCATTGCATGTTGAAAGACTTCACTTGCAGAATTTATCCCAAGTGGCATTCCCAGAAATCTGTACCTGCCAAACGGACTACTGAAAGTAGTAAGCAATGATGATTTTGTGTTAAGCTGAATTTGCCAAAATGAACTCCTTACATCTAAGACAGAAAAACAGTGGCATTTGGCACCAGAGCTGCCACTTCTTTGACTATGTGCAGTGGATGATGAGGTCTTTTTAGTGCTTTGTTCAAATTTCGTAGATCAATACATATTATGATGTCATCAGAGCTTTTCTTTTGAGCTACCACCATGGAAGAAATCCATTCAGTTGGTTCTGCAACTAGACAAATCACACATTGTTGCACCATTTTATCTAGCTCAGTTTTGACTCTGTCCTGCATGGCTATTGGAACTTTTTGAGTTGGGCTGACAACTGGACTGACATCTGGAAGCTTCTCTTGTTTGTCTTCGAAGAGATCAGCATAGGCAGAAAAAATGTACTGGGCGAAATTAAAGTAGTAGTCTTTCAAGCTGACTTGATGGACTCCCTTATTAAATGAAAGTAGTCCCATTTTCAAACTGTCTCTGAGCCCTAAAATGACTGGACGTGCCTGTAGAATGCATAAAATAACATGTGAAAGCTTCTCCCGGCAGAGTAACATGAAAGCACTACTGAGCCTTTAGCTTGAATTTCTTCACCACCATAAGCAACAAGCTTCACACACCTTGCCAATTCAAGCCTTTCACCATGACATCAGGTCAGTTGCTGGCATCCTCTCCTTTTCAGCTGGTGAATCTGGGAATCTTGAGGCAATGTTACAATTGCCTCATGTACACAGACAACCCTCTCCTCCTCCCAACAAATACAAATATATGCGAGAGATGCAACTATATAGCCAAACTGGAGGCTGAGCTCTCTCAATTCAGTACTGGCAAGACCAGTCAGGAGGAGAAGGTAACCACGCACACCACAAACCCAGTCTCACATAGAACTATCACAACAGCAAACCAAACACGTAAACACACAAAAACATACTCGGAGGCGCTGATTAAAAATCTACCAAAACAACAGAGGCCTCCAAAGCAGACACCCAAGCAACCACCACCTCAAGACATAGCACATGCAACACATAGTTCACAAAGTCAGTGTGCTAAACAGTCACAGCCCTTAAGGCCAAACAACATGCCAGACACACTCGTAATAGGTGACTCCATAGTCAGACACACTGACGTCCCGCTCACCAGACTGAACAAGGAAAAGGTCACAGTAAACTGCCTGTCGGGAGCTAGAATCCGCCACATAACACAAGCACTCAGGTCACTCCACAGCAAGTACAAATATGACTCAGTCATTGTACATGCCGGTGTGAACGACCTGAGATGTACCTCCCTGACTACATGAAAAGAGACATAGAGGAGCTCTCTGATTATGTAGCCCAGGCCGGTATGACCCTGACCCTGAGCAGCATCTTACCCTCACCAAGAATGATGCCACAGTACAAAGACAAAATGATCAGTTTTAACAATTGGCTTAATTACTGGTGTCATTCTAAGGGGATCCAATGTCTGTCTGCTTGGGATGACATGCTTGACAAGCCACGCTGCTTCGCAAGGGATGGCTTGCACCTGTCACCCCTGGGCTTCCGGATATTGGCCAAGGCTCTTGCCACCCCTATAGTGCCTTTTTTAGGCAAGGCTCAAATGACACACCTACCTCCCTAGAAAACACAAGTGGAAAAAAACTAAGGGTAATGCTGCTCTATGCCAGAAGTCTAAACCTCAAGATGCACGCCCTCGAAGCCCTCCTCAGTATGAAGAACATCGATGTCTGTGCAGTGACTGAAACCTGGTTCAAGGCTCCTGAGAGCACCCCAGCACTATCAGGTTTTACCTCATATCATGCTTTCCGGCCCCAAAACTTGGACTGAACCACAAAAGGAGGGGGAGTATCCATTTTCATCAAAGATACCCACATCTCCAGATTAGTGGCAATGCACGAAGCATCGGAGACTATCCAGGTGTAACTAACCATAGGCAAAGCTGCCTTACAGTTTGTAGCATGCTACAGACCACCCTCTCAAACTCAGGAACCCCACACAGCCTTCCTGAAGATACTGGAGAGTATGAATGTCTCTCCAAATACCATCATTTTGGGAGACTTCAACTACCCAAACATAGACTGGGAACATTACTCAAGCCCCAACACCCTAGCCCAAAGGTTCCTAGAATTCATAAACTTAAATGCAATGGAACAACTAGTCACCATTCCCACAAGAGGAGACAATATACTAGACCTGATCATCACAAACATGGGGACAAAATGCTCCACACCGGAAGTATATCCCTCTTTGGTAAGATCAGACCTTAAATTAATCTCACTGGAAATCCACATCCCGCCCCCACCCCCTGCACAAAAGACCACAGTGAAGAACTTCTCAAAAGCAAACTTCACACTTCTTAAGACTGAAGTGGTATCCTTCAAGGCCCCTGGGCCATTGGAAACCACAACCCACACTGCTGAATCCTTTGCAAATGACTTCTATGGGCACCTTCAAGAATGCATGGATCATGCAATTCCAAATAAAACCAAGACCCATTCCCCCAAATGCAGGCGCCCGGTCTGGTGGATCCCAGCCATAAACAAACTTTACAACAGGAGGAGGAAGCTACTACATGACAGAGCAAAATCCCTAAAAGGGAAGGCGTCTCTGATGAGTACTAGCAAAAAACTACGATCACTCATAAAATCATCCAAGGCCAACTTTGAGAGAAAAATCGCAAAAGACACAAAAGACAATCACAAGGCCTTCTTTAGCTATGTTAGAAACCTGGGTGGAAACTCCCAGATATGCTCAGAGTTAGTCCAAAATGACACAAAATACACTGAACCCACTGCCATTGCCAACATTCTGGCAGACAGGTTCAGTGCAAATTTTTCTTCCCCCTCCCCCCCAAAAGGAGAAATAACTATCCCAGCAGAGTGTAGCCTCCCTAACATCTCAGATGCCCAGGTGAGAGCCGCCCTCTCTAAAGCTAAAAACACAGCATCAATGGGACCGGATGGTGTCCCGGGCTGTGTGCTACATGAACTCCAAGAGGAACTAAACCCACACATAAGGCTGCTGTTTAATCTTAGCCTTACTGCAGGATACATACCCAAAGAGTGGCGTACGGCAACAGTGGTCCTACTCCACAAAGGCGGTGCCTCTACAGACCCTGGAAATTACCGCCCCATAAGCTTGACGAGCCTGGTCTGCAAAGCTATGGAGAGGATCATTATGGAACTCATAAACAAAGACATTGGGGACCTACAGACATTGGATCCTACTCAATTTGGCTTTGTCAAGGGCAGATCCTGCCTTTTGAACTTGGTCGACTTTTTTGAAACAGTCACAAAGGCCATTGATGAGGGTAAGGCAGTTCACATAGCCTACCTTGACCTTGCAAAAGCCTTTGACACAATACCCCACTCTGGCATCATAGACAAACTCACCAGCTTAAATGTAAACCCATATGTCACAAGATGGGTTGCAAACTGGCTCAAGGACAGAACCCACAGGGTCAGAGTTGCTGGAGCTATGTCAGACTCTAAGCCAGTCACAAGTGGTGTCCCACAGGGCTCAGTCCTGGGACCCCTCTTGTTCGGCATTTATTTTTCCGAAGTACAGGCAAACATAGGAGGATTGTGGCTGACAAAGTTCGCAGATGACTGCAAACTGGGCGCCATAGTTGATACTCCAGCGGACACAAACATCCTTCAGAGAGGCCTCATAGAAATGGATAACTGGTGCCAGAGCCATGGCCTTAAGCTGAACGCCAAAAAATGTATAGTCATACCCTTTGTGAAAAACAAGGTACCGACAAATTACCACATAGGCGGTAATCCATTAAGTACGGAAGAGGTAATCAGGGACCTAGGGACCCAGGTTGACAGTAACCTCTCATTTGACACTCACATTGCCAAAGTGGTTAGGAAGACCTTCTATATTGCCCACCTTATCATGAAGGGTTTCACATCTAGATCAAGAGAGGTCATTGTGCCCCTGTACTCTTCTCTTATCAGGCCAATGATTGAGTACAATGCCCCATTTGGGATGTATCTCACCCGACACCTGCAGCAGTTGGAAAGACCCCAAAAGTTCCTCACCAAGAGGATAAAGGGTCTTAAACATATGTCATATGCTGCCCGACTGAAAAAACTCCAGCTCTATTCAGTCGCACACCGCCTACTCAGAGGTGATCTGTGCCTGACGTACAAGGCCATGTCCAATCCTGAATTAATGGACATGCTCCACCTCAGAAAATCCAAATCCAGCAGAGCCACGAGAACAAGTGACTTAAACCTCAACACAGAAATAAATAGGACGTGCTGGAGGGACAGATTCATAACCCAGAGGCTCCCTACAATCTGGAACAGAATCCCAGTCCATGTTAGGCAGAGCCCCTCACTGACTCTATTCAAGAGAAATCTCGACGAGTGGATGGGAGATCGTAGGTTTACCCCGGGGGGGGTCATCTCTGTGTCACTACTAGACAGAGGCATAGTAAACTAAACCCTAAAAGGGCGTAGTATTCTCATCCTAAGGGGTGGTGTAAGCCACATACATTCTGGCTAGGCTTATAAATGTCTTAGGGCAGATAGCCTAGTACGAACCTATGAAACTATGAACCTATGACACACTCTAGCAAATGTTTCTGCTGATATAACTTTGCACTTGGAACCTGTGTCAACTTTTAGATCTCTGAGTTTGACATTTATTCGAACAGTATAAAACACTTCATTCTTTGCCCTTAAATCTACTGCATTGACTGTTTCATGAAGCACTGACACACCATCCACATAAAGAATAGGGTTGCAGCTCTCTGATTGATCAACACATTTCATGAAATGTTCCCTTTTAATAAAAGAATGTGGGCCTTTTGATTTACAAAACCTTTTGAAATTATTTCATTTAGTGCATTTGTGCCACTCCTAACAAAAAGCTAAACATTTCTCCCTTTCAGATTCATGATTTCCACCATAGTTATGACAGTTGGCAATGAAACTAGGTTAGGGCCCATGCTTTAAGTTTGCTGACTCACTCTTATACTTCACTGAGACTGTGGGAACTCTGAAATTCGCTGGAAAGCACTGGGGTTTACCAGTGAGTGCTGCATACTATCAACATGAGCTTCATCATTGTGCCTTCTAGAGCCATTCTCATTTGTAAGCATATTTGTGTGCTTTTCTGTGAGCTTGTATATCTGACAAATCTCAGTGGCCTTATTCAAAGTTAAATCACTGTCTTGAAGCAAAATCTTCTCACAGCATCATCTTTAGTACCACACACAAGTCTGTCTTTTATCAACTTATCCCTTAAATTACCAAATCTGTACATTTTAGCCTTGTTTCTCAAGTCAGTTATATATGCTGTAAAAGTTTCACCAGGCTTTTGATACCTTGTATAAAATAAGTGCCTTTCCATTGTAACATTCATCTGGGGGTTACACATTTCTCTAAATTTGCATTTTAAGCACTCGAGGTCCTCCCTTGACTCAGCCTGTACAACAATATGATGGATTTCTCCCTCCTGCATAGCTAGCAGGTGCATACACAAATGAGAATTTCCTCTCAATTGCTTCTGGCCCAGCTAAATTAAGCAGAATAAATGCTTTTGTATGGTCATCTTTCTCAGAAAATGTAGCCTGTATGAAAATGTCATACTCTTGCTCAAACTCTCTCCAGTTTTCTGCAATATTATTGTCAAACACAAGTGCACTGGACTTTCAAAATTCATCAGCAATGTCCACAAAGTATGCACAAAAACATTGAAAATATATCCCTTTTAATTATATACAAACATACTGTTATGTGAGCTTGTAACAACCTTCAAATGCATAATAAACTCTTTGAAATACTGTACTTTGCAAAATATGCTCTGTTATGGCTGTATTTTGTGAAATAACTTTACTGTAATACTGCACAAACATGCAAACAGTTTATACACTTCTGATAACTCGGACATCTTTAATTAATATGAAAAACACATGCTTAGTGAAAATGCAGCCATTTCCTCTTATTTTATTCATTTTATACAATTCAGACTTTATTTCAAACATTTTCTGTAGTAATTTGAATATTTTTATCAATATAGGACATATCGGTTTATTCAAATATCATTTAAAGCGTTCAGTATGGCTCATTAAATATTTTGCAAATAAGAAATTAATTGAGCAAGTTTTAACATCTGAAATTTGTTTCTGACCTGCTTTTCGAATTATACGTGAAGTAGGGATGATCCACTCCTTTATATTCCTCCAATGCCAACCAAGTGCCACTCGGACTTAAGTGGAAGAAACTGGAACCCTTTCTGGCAACAAATCGTTTTGGCCATTCTTCATCTAACATCATGTTCCTTTAGACATGACACTTCTGACACCATGTCACTCGTCCCTCTCTAACATACATGACAAGCAGGTAGGGTATTTTGTTTAGATGCTTTAATACATAGAAACACATTAGGATGGATAGCAGCATCATAAAATGTAAACTAACTAGTTAACAACCTGACCTTACATACATACATACGTGCTTACATCTCAACAGCTTACTACAAAATGGCAGTCAAGCATTGTCACATCTTTCTTCTGTACCACACACATACACACACACACACACACACACACACACACACACACACACACACACACACACACACACAAACACACACACACACAGACTCACTGCATGCACATCTATGGAGAATTTGGGCTAGCTGACTGTGGTAAAAAGTAATGTATTTTGGCTTTTCCTGGTTAGGGGTCACCACAGTGGAACTCCGGTCCACTAATGATTGGCAGTGGATTTTTATGGTGCCAAGTTGCCAGCCCGACGCCCAACCTTCAAAGAAGACACACCCATTCATGCACACACCTACCTGTATGTCTTTAAATGTCGCTCAACCACAAGGAGGACATACAGACTCCACACAGAAGGCGCTCCAGCCAAGAATCGAATGGGAGAACCCCTTGTTGTAAGGCAATGCTAACCGCTGCACCACTGCGGCCTATGGTGGCTGGCTGTGGCACTGATAGTATATTGACCACAGTCCTGACAGATGTATATGTCAAGAATAGAACCAATCTAGTGTTCACTGTTTTCCCAATAAGTATATCATGCAAAAACAAGCAGTAGGGTGAATGTTCATGTCAACAGTGCATCAAAAGCTACAGGTACCCCAGGAGTGATGATCAAAGGTGGGTGTGTAAGTGGCCAGCTAGTATGCCATCAGAATGGCACTCTACAAACAAAAACAAAGTAGTACTCATGGAGATATGCTTCAAAACATAGAAGATAGCATACCATAGGTATATGAAGTCCAAAATGAGTGTGAAATAGTTACAGCTTACTGTAAAGACAAAAGCAGACCAGGAGTTGGTAGCAAAGGTCCATGGTTTAAAAATCAACAACAGTAGAAAAGAATGTAAAACCATAGTCTGCCAGGCTAAAAACAAATGCGATTTATTGAGTGTTAGCGCTTTCAGGTACAAACCCTTCATCAGGCACAAACCACACAACATAAAACTGAGTTTAAATACAAAAGCTTATGCAAATAATAAAATCATTCAATCAATCAATTAAATACAAAAGTACTAAAATTTCTGAATGAAAAGCCTACGCCTACTTAAAACAGGTTTTAGAGGTACCATGCCTTTAAGCCCTGGATACCTATTTGCCCCTAGTTCAATTATCCACCTAGTCTCACAGTACTCAGCATTACTAGTAATGTCACCCTTTCTCCCTCCCAAATTAACCTGTTGCAATGCCAGAAACAGAAAATGATGTCCTGGACATCTTTCTATATGTTGGAAAAGTGAGTTACATTTATCCTTAAGCCTGATGGCTGATAAATGCCTCAGTATTCTGTCCTTAAATCTACAATTTGTCTTTCCCACATAAAATGAAGTACAATCTATACAAGTAGCTGGATATGCTATATTCTGGGACAGACAAGTAGCCTGAACTCTTGGGGTATATTCCCTCCGTGTAGCGGGGTGAACAAATGTACAAGATCTATTAATATATTTGCAGGCTTTACATCTTTGACATGGAAACGTTCCAACCTTACCCTTTTGTCTTTCATCCCTGTGGGGTTTATCACAAATGATCTGCTTCAAATTTTTATTCCTCTTATATATAAAATGTGAGCTACCCCCCCTTCAGAGAATCATCTGTTTGTAAAATTCTCCAATTCTCTCTAATGATGTCTTGCACCCACCTGATATCACTACTATAGGTTAACTGTAGGGGCTTTCATTCAGAAATTTTAGTACTTTTGTATTAAATTGATTGCCTGAATGATCGATTGCTTTTATAATTTGCATAAGTTTTTGTATTTAAACTCAATTTTATGTTGTGTGGTTTGTGTCTGAGAAAGGGTTTATACCTGAAAGCACTAACACTCAATAAATCGCATTTGTTTTTAGCCTGGTGGACTGTGGTTTTACATTCTTTTCTACTTACTGTAAAGACAGATGGAATACCAAACTTAACCCTGTGTATATACAGTCAACAAGAGTCTGAAGGCATTTCAGATTACTGTAAAGGTACATAGTGAATTGTGCAGCCTAAGTATATACAGCCTGGAATATGTCTGGGGCAGGTTGTAGGTAACTGGAAGTTTATGCAACATAGCAATCAGTGCAAGTTTTAATTTTCATCATTCAGTAACGTGGATTGGTGACAAAATAGCTGTTAATTTCACAATCTGTATGCTATACATCCTAGGTACAAACATTGCAGTAGGCACCTAGAAAGTGATATAAGTTCTATTTAAAGGTATACAATATGGGAGCACTGTGAGTCACACTTTGTAGAATTGCATTATATGATGGAAGTTTTAAAATGTGCTTAGAGTACACAGCAATGTAGCACTGTGCATACTACCTCAAATTAGTGTGGTTAGGACATTTTATAGATTATACAACTTACAACAATAGCATATATGCAAGCTGCACTTTATAGCTACCTGCAGACAGCAGTCTGTCTCATAGGCCATAGTGGCTGAGATATTAAGCAGGGGTGGCAGCAAAATTCAGAAAGTTTTTGATGCTGAATGCAATTTTTACCCCTTCTTACAAACAAGTGCTTATTTACATATTATTTTGGGGACTTACTCTGCAGTCTATGTCAAAAAATTGAGGAGTCCTGCCAAATTACTGCTTCCTCATCAACAGCAAGATGGTGATTAGACTGTCAACCTACCAGCCCAAAGGGAATAATAGCAATTAGCATTTCTATAATCCAAGTTCAGCATCTGAACCCCAATCCAACAAAACATATTTTGTACATCAGTACCCATTTTGGACCCTGCTAGCCCTGACCCACATGATTTATGCTACTCTGTGCCACAGTAATGCATTGCGCATACACACAAACACACACACACACACACACACACACACACACACACACACACACACACACACACACACACACCTCAAGTCCTGATAGTTCAATGATAATGAAATGAATAATGATTATTTTCAAGGATTGTACCCCATTATATTTCAGTGGCTATTCAGCACAATGTAACTTGCCATTTCTACTATACTGCTGTCTATACTGACACCTTTAACCACCCAGTCACCTTCAGCTAATCAGTCAGCTTTTCAGTGTTGATTACTTCAATAATAGTTCTTCAAAATTTGGTTTTCAGAAAAGAAATAGTTTTTCATTAACTATTCCGTGTGAAACACATTAGTTTTGTCTGAAACTACTAAAGAAACAAGATTTGTTGCCTGCAAGGGAAAGGTGTTGTACAGAGCTTTTCCATGTGTTACTTCAAAGACTGGTAATTGTGAAACCATTACATTCCTTAGAGTATTATGTTAATTTTATCAAATTTTAATCAGTGATCACCTAAGCAATTGTGAGTAAAAAATGTTCTTCAAGCAGTTGTTCTGTAATTTAGTTAGACAGATGGTTGCTTTTATACGTAAATTCCTTTGCACTTTAGTGAGGGTTAGCAAAACACAAGAATGAACCTAAGCAACTGGTTAATGCAGTTTTAGGAATGATGACTATTTACAAAAATGATAGAAAGAGGAAAAAGAAAAATTACCTGTAAAGATCATAGTTATTTTAACTTCACGAATAATTGAGGCCTGTGGGTGAATATAATTTGTTTATTTGAGTTAAACTGTTCAAACAGTGGCTTGTAAATATCAGAGTGATGTAGTGTTAGTAAAATCATACCCCTGAATTCAATAAACTCCCTCTGTATAGAGCCTACACAGAATGTATCCATGTAGACAGCCTTGAAGTGGCATCTGTAGAGTGTTCTGCATATTCATGATGCACATTGCATCTAAGTAAGGTTGCATGGCACGAACCAGTAGCTTTGACAGTGAAATTTCACAGAACAGCATGGATAATGAATCCATGTATGCCTCAATGGTCCACCCACATCGCACACTACCACAAGAATATGCAGCAAATCCACCATCCCGAATGACTATCTGAAATCCATAAATGTTATCCCATCTTGTGTCCTTTTATGTTTTTTTACTAATCCATTCTGCATGTTTGCATGGTGTGCCGCAGTGCATTCAAATGCTTATCAGGTTTGTGCCGTGGGACCACCCAGGTAGTAAACATGACACAGACATTTAAAAATAGAAACAGGATTCTTTCACTAAATATAACTGTGCACTGCTCTGAGATGTGCAAACACAATAAGCGGAGCTGCGCTATGTTGACGCATTGGAAGGTATTACACCTAGTAAAACAATACTGAGAATGTTACTACCCTGGTGGTGACATGGGTTAAGTTTTGTACTAAATTACAGATGGTCCTGGGTTCTAATCCAGGGACTGCATGCTTTTTAGAAATTATAGTTTGAGACTGCAGCATATCCAAATAACCTGGTAATGGAAGGGAATGACAGTGGAGTTGTCTTGCTGATGGTATTGCAGTATTTCTTTTTTTAATTTTGTTTATAATTTTTTTAAAGGTGCACATTGGTTAGACTCACACAAATATGAGGTTGTAGTTATACACATGTATGTACTGTGCTGTTTGCCCAATGGTAAGTGGTGAGCACCATTTTCAAATGTATCAAATTGTATACAGTGCACACTCTCAGTAAATGCAGGTGGCAGGAAACTATGGTATTTAAAGGGGAAATACCGGGAATTGCACTTCATACATTGAGGTTTCACTTGTGCGGCAATGTCTGGAGCAGGTGAAGGTGTGCATTTTAGGGCACAGTGCTAGGGTGTCCAGGAGCGCAAGGTTTTTATTGGGCTCCTGGTTAGGGATCACAGTCCATGCCTGTTGCAGGAGGACTATACTGTCACCCAATACAAAACAGAAGCCTGGGATAGTTTAGCAAGGGCACTTACCAGTGAGACTGGTATCCCCACACCAATGAACAGTGTCATCAAAACTATGACAACTTCTATAGGAAAAAGAGGGATACCTTGATCAGTGGATCAAGGATTGTCAGGCAGAGAATACCCTGGTGATGTGTAAGTATGATTTTCAAGTATTACCTGAAAATATTTTTTTTTTGTGGGACAGGTGCCCTTTTTTGTTTCTTTAAAGGAGAGAGTGGAATGTTGGACAGGAACATAGGCAGGTCTGGGGCAGGCAAGTTGGGAAGGTGAGGAAGCATTTGCAGACAGACAAGACATACAAGACAAGGACAGGGTCAGTGAAGGACACAAGAGTGGGTGAACACCTTGGTTGGGGTGGGGGTGGGGGAATCACAAGCCTATGGACATCATGTTTGGTGACAATGAGAATCAAGTCCCCACCCAATTGACTGTCATCACTGTCACCTCACTGTGCCAATGGCTACTGTGCCTGACATCTGTGTCTCCTTTTGTTATTCATTATGACCATAGAGAGCAGTGTCTCCACTTGGCATAGTCATGCACCAAGTGTGCGGTGCATAGTGCTATGCACCAAACCAGGCAGTACAGCTCGGGTGACAAGATCACCCCCTTCCTCTCCCCCCAGAGAGAACTACAGGCCTATCATCTGAGGCAGAACTACCTGAGGGTGCAGGTAGGGCAGGGGCTGCAGAGGGGTGCTGCCAGTTTGCAGTCCAGAAGTGCTGGGCCTCAGTGCTGTAGCCAGTGAAGTGTGAGTAGGTATCCCAGAGGGAACTGTTCTACCCTGCCATGCTGTAGTAGTATGTAATGATAAAAAAATGAAATAATTAAATACATATAACATAGAATAATGTACAAAAGTACATTAATAAAATTATTATAATGATAAATATGATAACACATATAATACAATACAGACATAATAAAAGAAAATGATAAAAAAGAGAGAAGGGGTGGGGTGAGAGAAAACATAAGAGAACATTAGTAACTGCACAGATAATATACAAAGCTTTCTACAAATAATGTACAATATTATGCTACATTTCACATATAACAAGACCAAATGCTAATCAGCCCTTTATTACTTTGAATGCTACCTTATTTCTAACATAGGCACACCATACTACAGATCATATAGCATCTTGAACATATGAATGTTGCATGTACAAGTCTACATTTGACAGCAGGTCATCTGGCGCAAAGGTAGGAAGGTCTCCACCTCCACTGCTATCATTATGACTATGTAACACTACTCAATTTCACTGTACACAACCTAAAACATTATTGCAAAGTTCTGCCCTTACATTTATGGAGTGTGTTATCCAAAAATCAAGCAGTGACCAATGTAATAGTACTGTACTTTCTAACTGGAATATGCAAGAATGGCAGCATTTTTTTCCTTTTATACTAGTATAAGTACAGGTTCACTGTTATAATGTTAACAATTTTCAACATGCTCTTGGTGTCCCTGGTGTATAGCTAATGATTTACATTGTGATACATAGTTTGGAAGTGTAGTTTAACAAATGACAACTCCTATCTACCCTGTAATACCGGACTGTTTTCATAAACATACTAATGCATGCCCACTGTTACATTACAATGGACAAATGCATGCTCACAATGATACAAGTGTTTAGCACAATAAGCTGTACTTACTCTTAATAGTATAATACCAGTACTTTTTGAAGCATACTTACCACTTGCGTCTCTCATCCTTCTCAGTCTTCCCTCATAGGCCCGCACATTTAGTGTTCTCTCTGCATTAGCTGTGAGATAAATATAAACACATTAAGATCAGCAATCAGAAACAGGTGCAGCTGCTTCACCATTCAGGCAGTGCCTGTAAGTGATACTCACACATCTGTGGAGTGCCATCAGTCCTACATCCATCAATCCAACACTCGAGGGTATCCCTCTTCCTCATCCTGAGGTCTCGATAGTGATTTTTACACTGTTCACCAGTTAAGGAGATGCTAGTAACAGTGGATAGATCACATGCCAAACTATTCTATGCATCTGATTTGTAATCTGATCCATGGTAGTGCTCCTGCAACAGCTGGGGGCCATAATTATACATTAGGAATCCAACAAACACTTTGGACTCCTGCACACCCCACCTTTGAGTACAAAATCTCTATCCTTAACCCTGAACGCCGGGCATCTTTAATGCAGATGAACACCAATGTACAATGTGATCTGCCACCAATGACAGCTGTAACAGATATTGAGAATGAGGAATGTTGTGGCCTACATCATTTGAAAATGGCGACCGCTGCTTACCATTTTGCAAACACAGACAATATGTTTGCATGCAGTTAGTAACCCACGATATTTGAGATAATACAGATATTATTATGAGAACTGCCTCAGTCATCACAACAATACATATTATATAGAATATACTAGCACAAATACTAGCATTTGTCATCTGAAGTGGGACACCATTAAAAAGGACAGGATTCTGTAGTATCACAACCCAGCACCTTAGCTATGACACCCCTACAATCACAGGTGTTCCCAATACATGAATGTGGATGTACACATTTAGGATTAATTGCATTAGTAGCTATTACAAGGACACATTACAAAACAAGGCTGCTTTACCTGTATTCAAACCTAGGACCCTCTGAACTTGTAAGTGACACTTAACTCCTCGCAGCACAGGAGAAGTTACATAGCCTGTGGCTACATTTGTGTTCAATGTAAGGTTCATACAGTCTCAGCATAAGAAAATGAAGTGATAACATGCAGAAAATTAAATTAATGTGTGATAAATACTTTCCAGTTTGTTAATACAGAGGAAATATGCCTACATATGTGTTCAGTCCAGATCAACATGCAAAGTACATTCAAAGGAATGCATAGTTGCCTTAAAGCTGTTTTTGTCAAACACAGCACTGACGCAAGCCATAACAGTCATTCATCACACAAGCAGCTTCAACATGGAAAGTACATTTATTTTGAAGTAGTACATGTTAGATGTACACGTAGTGAAATGCTCAAAATGGAATATAATTCACCTACTTCTTATACAGGCTGTTATGAATCCTGTTTTCAAGTATAAAACACTGTCCTAACACGTTGTGTTCTACTGTCACTCAGCAATCATCTGACCAATACTGTTGTATCGAGCATACATTCAAATAATTGTATACTATTGCCTTTACAATGTTTAAGGATATTACATGGGACTATCTTATTCAATCACCAAAAGGTACAGCTATGGTGGCTAATATGAACAAGCATTCACTGTTACTTTGTGGGTGTGGATTCAAGGCATCCACCCCTATGTGAGCCTGTGAGATATCCCTCAGAGCACACATGTTGAGCATTTGAGAGGGGGCACATATGAGATTCATGTTAGCTAGCAAGTTTGCCAAGGCACATGTGGCAGTTGATACACATGCTACTCAACATGCCTTGCCAGTTACACTTGTAGACCTCATAGTAATGTAGACCCTATCCTGTTCCCCATTTCTTGCTGTAATGTGTACATGACTCCACTGTAAGGCACACATTAATTTAGGATACTGCAATACAGGATACAATTGTAGCATTCTTCTGAATATATACTCAGAATTAATGTTCACTTTTGCCATGTTGTAGCATACCATACAGTCATGTTGTAAAGATTGTGGATGATGATGCTTGCTACTTGCCAAGCATGCTCCATGCTACTCTGTGAAATGTCCCTGTGACTACATATAGCATATAAACACATACCATACATTTTATTGGGAGGGTTTCTTGCACTCATCCCTGTCCATTAGTCAATGCTGAGAGAGTTTGTTCAGTTCCTCCAAGGTCTATGTGCCCTATAAAAATTTCCACCTTCTCTGTGTATGTCTACTGCCAGCAGCAGCAGTGTCTTCAGGCTGTATTACAGACAGATGTATTCAAAAAGCTGCAGATAATGGCAATCTGTTTATGCCTGCTTTGTGTCTGCACTGCAAAATGATCAAAACCCACTAAAAAAGGAAATGGAGGCAGCATGGATTATTTTATATCTTGAGGAGTAGGTCTACACGATTGGCTGATTCTACACATATTGGACAGTTGGAGGTCAAGGACACAGACCAGGGAAGTGTGGCTACCATAGCTTCAGTGCCTGTTGACACTGTCCATAGTCAAACTGTTGGCAATTTGCCACACAGGTGGATTGATAGGGGTGCTCGTCAGAGGCCTGCTGTCCCTCCACCACCTGAGGCAGGTGTCACTCAGTGTATGTTTAGGGCCATATTGGAGACACAGGCACGTTCAGAACATCACTCCAGGAGAATGCTCAGGGTTTTAGATGCAGTACAGTCTGACATCCGAGACTGCCTCCACCGTGCTGTTGATGCACTGGATCGGTTCAATGACAGTTATCAACGGGATGTGGCCATGAGAGAGCACAGAGCATCTGTCATGGAATGAACATTGTCTGTGCTGGCACATCTGCTGAGAGGGGAATGTCAACCTCATGGGTGTAGGTGATGTTGGTCAGCAACTGCATCTGCTGAGAGCAAATGGTGCCATGCCCGATCAATCTCCCATAGTAGCAGTGCATCCACTGCTCCATCATAGAGTGTGCTGTCCACACCCAGATGTAGCAGGCCATGGGGTCATAGTCCTGGCCATTCCCATGAAGGAAGGACATCCAGCAGACATCAGTCACCCTCAGGTAGTAGCGCACCATCTGACCTTGGACATGGAGGTGCCAGTGCAACTTCTCGTGGTTGCTGTGGGGGTGAGGATGATGAACTGTCAGCTCTACCATGCATGGCTCACAGCTGTCCAACATATAGACATGTAGGGCTTGCAATGAGCTTGACTGTGTTCATGCAGACACTCACACACCAATGTCACATTTAGGGCACCTACTGACACACATGCTACATGTACAAGTTCCCTGTTGGCTGCTACCCTTACTAAGTGACATACACACTGACTAACCTTTTGTGTCAGCCTTGGCCTCCTGCATCCCCAAAAACCACCCTGTACAAATGATGACTGCGCCACACCTCTGTTGTCTACCTTTTGGCTTCAGGGATACTGACAATATGTGTCTGATGCACAGGGTGACTACCTACATTTATTATGTGTTTCATATGTCCATTTGTGCTGTTGCCCTGATTATTGTAACTATCATTTACATTGTAGTTAGCTAGTTAGATAATTGCTAGCATAGTAATTCCTCTACTTTAACGTTGATTCTTTTTAAGGCTTACATGGTCAGTTAATGACATGTGTCTGATTACTACATCTAACCCTCTTTTTCAGGATTCTTTACTGCTAACTTATGTGTGCACATCCAAAGTTAACCTATTGCGTTCTGAGCTCTGGAATGTATGTCAGCACTGCAGACAGAGTTCACATCAGTAATACAGTATAATATGTTTTGGGTTTTTTTTCCATGCACATCACCATATGTTCCGAGGTTAATAGGCTGTGACAGGGGTATTGCCCAAATGGCGTTTAGACCTGTAGTCGATACATCAGAATATGATATGCAATGGCATGTGTTATTCATGCCCATGAATCCTACATCCATGTCCAGCATAGAATTATCAGTCATCCATGCCAGATAACATGTTCACATGAAGTCTGTTGACCTGTGATCAAACAGGTTTCTGGATGTGCTCTGCAAGACATACAGTTGGAGTCCTAATATAGATGAGTGACAACCTTTAAGACATGTATGTGTTTACTCTGCATGTCCTATGTATGTCATACTGTACATTGGAACAGGTGGCTGTGATCATATGACCTATAGATGTGCACCATACTCATCTCATTTGGCCCAAAGATAGCCATGTAATGCTTTGATATTCCATCTCAAAGCTATATAGTCTGACCACAGACGAGACATGTTGGAGACTCTCTCATGTTTTCATACTCAGAGATGTCTGATGTCTGTCATCTTCCTGCAGGTGTCTAGAACAATACTTATCAAAGGCAGAATTAAATACGTCAATAGGGCTGATGATGAATGAGTATAGGGGAATGATACACGTTTGATCGATGTCATGCCTTCCCTAATCAGATGTAGGATAGAAGATGCCTTCCTCCACATAGTACACATATTTGTCAATCGACATGTACTTCAAGATATAGAAATGTATAATTGGGGTATACTGTACTCTGGTGTTTTTTGTTAAATAAGCAGCAACATGCATTAACACAGGGTATGATGATGCATGTTTGTGCAGTTGTTCTAACAACACCCATGGCTTTGTCAGCAGTCATTAGAGGCACAAAGATTTTTTTGCCACACATCCTTTGCTTTCTTTTGGGACTTTTCATATGTATATGACAAACGAGAAGGAAGACAGCACTGGTACATCTGTTACCACACAGCTGACAGCTCAGCTGCTTCAGATGAGGACTGCCACTTTCACTGGGTTTTATTGGTCTGTGATCAGATTTGCACCCTGTCTGTTAATAGAAGGTGTGATATTCACCTTAACAAAAAAAAATCACTGCAAAGCACAGAAGAGAGCGACCAAAATATTTTGGTTGCTCTCCTCTGTGCTTTCCAGTGATTTTTGGTTACTGTCATTTTTTACTCTGATTTTGGGAGTTACTTGCTTTTTGGTTTTTGGTCCTATTCACCTTGGTTAATTTCGCAGTGGGATCACATGTTGGATTGCATTGAAGTGCCTAGCCAAGTCATGATAGGGTCAGTGCACAGCCTTGTATATGTTTCTGCTCACAGTATGGATTTCACATAGTTTTTGCAGGCACAAAGTAACCATAAGAACAGGTAACTGGAACAGATGTACTGTTTGGAGGTCACCTGTGCCCCTTTTGTGTGAGATGCATACAGATTGTTTTGATTGCCTTAAAGCAAACATTGAATACAGTTATGGGAGTCTAATCACATTTGTATGTTGCTTATCCTATATTGTGTTGGTGGGAAATAGTCACTGCATTCCATTCATTGTGGAAAACTGCAGTACTCAGGCCATCAGTGAATATGGTGCCTAGTGCTGTTGGTCACTGTTGCAGCACATTAACAACACTGGCCAGAATGTCATCTGGTGACATGGATTATCTGCTTCACATATTGGAGTGAGCAGTGATACTTTGCTTTTTGAAGATACCAAGGTTTTGGAGAGGGTGATGCAACCATGTATTAAACTTGATGTTGTGAGAGGGAACACTTTACAGCCACCTGTGTCGTCTGCCAGCAGGTGTGGAATTCACAGTGGGCCATTGTGTGCAATACCATTCAGAATTACTTCAACATACATCAAAGTGATATATTTTATTTTGCAGATGTAAATGATGGCAGGCCAATGGTTATGTCTGGATATGTGTCATTAATTATTACCATAGTTTCTATATGAGGCTTCTTCAAGTCTTCAAGGTGTCTCATTGTTTATGGTGCATCGAGGTAAGTTGGCTTCCCAGACCATTTTGTACATCTGGTCTTTGTAAACAGCAGCTTCTATCACTTACTGTATAATGTAGTACTAACAAACATCCGCCATTATGGATTGTAATCACCGACGGATCTGTCTTACAGCATATCAGGCATGGTTTTGTGTGTGTGTGTATATACATGCATACATGCATACAAATATTTCAAGCACAGGCATTAATGCCCTTCTAGCTTGCCAATATTCCAAAACACTTGTTTCCATAATAAGTGTCAAGGCTGTTTTTAAAAATATCTAAACTAGTACTGCTTTAATGTAATTTGGTAGTCTGTTCCATGCATCAGCTGCTCTGTCAGAGAACCAATTAGTACACTTCTCATTCCTATAGAATCTTCTATGCAGGTTGTCTGATGATTCTCTAGTACTTTTTGATAACCCCAAACATTCCCAGAGGTAGTAGTCTCTAAATGCCCTATATACTTGAATAAGATCTCCTCTTAGATATCTGTTAGAAACACTGTACAAGTTCAGATATTTTCATATTTCATAATAACTTAAATTTTCACATCCATGGATGCCCTTGGTATATGTCCGCAGTACTCTTTCCAGTTTACTCATGCATGTTTTCTTATAGGGTTTCCATATTGTTATTTCATACTCAAGTTTTGGTCTAATGTAACTAACAAAACAATGACTTCATTATTTTTGATTTCCTAGACTTAGTAAATCTTTTTATACAAACTATAGTTCTATAACTATCATTAGTCAATTGGTTGATATGATTAGTAAAACTCATAGCTGAATCTGCCCATATACCCAGGTCCTTAAATGAGTCTACAGTTTCAATCACTGTGTGCTGTATTAAATATTCATCTTTCAATTTATGTCTCCCAAATCTCATATGCTTAGTTTTTAATGTATTTATCAGCATATTATTCACCTGTGTCCAAATGGTCAATTTAGTCAAGTTATTTTGCAGACATGCCTTATCTGTAACACATGTAATCAGTTTACCTAATTTCAGGTCGTCAGCATATAGACTCTAGAACACCTCAGATGAAAAAGTTAGGTCTGAAAGATACAATCTAAACAAGTACGGGCCTAGGACAGAGCCATGTGGTACACCCTGACTGTAACCAAGGATTTCACCTGCCCAGTTGGTGTGTGATACTTGCCATGTTGTATTTGTAAGCCGTGTAGCTATCTATCTTATTAAGGGTACATCAATACCTAGTTGCACTAACTTATTGACTAGTGTTATGTGTATGACCCTGTCAAATGCTGAAGTTAAATCTATATAAATTACATCATGGCACAATTTTTCATTCATAGCTGTTCTTATATTGTTATAGAACATCATGCTACAGGTGGTAATAGATCTGTTTTCAACATATGCATGCTGATATATGGTTTCATGTCCTAACCTATCCAGTTCTGACAATAACTTATCCAATATTACCTTCTCCATTATTTTTCCACAACATGAAAGCAGACTTAAGGGTCTATTTGACTCTGGGTTGTTCCTAGTCCCCTTTCCCTTAAAAACAGGTTTAATAAGCTCAGGTCTCCAATCTTGAGGAATCTCCCCATATTTATATGACCTGGTGAATAATAGATATAATGGTACTGAAAGTTCTTGCTGAAGTGCTCTGAGGTCATTGTTACTAATTCCGTCCCTTCCTGTGCTTTGTTTGGATCCAGTTTGCACAGTTGTTTTTCAATATAATCTGATTCCAGTATCTGGGGTTACCTGGATGTCACTAGGACAACTTATCACCCCTTTTGTGAAGCCAAACTGTTTTGCATAACATTTTGTAAATATATCTATAATCTGTTCTGTCTAAGAATAAATTTTAGAATCTGCACACAGTTTGTCAATCAATGTGTCTTTACTCCTTTTACATCTTATGTACCTATAAAAAGGTTTCCTATTATGCTCAATATTTTTATATAAATTTTCTTCAAATTTTTCTTGATCTTGTCTCACGCTATGCTTAATCTGTTTGTCCAGCTTGTTTATTTCAGTTTTCAAAGTTGTAGTTGGATCTCTCTTCCTTTTCTTATATTTTTTGTACCTCACCTTAATCAGATATCTTGTTCTTATGGAAATATATCCCCCTGATGTTGTATGCCTAGATCCTGATCTTAAACATTTTTTGATTTTTTTGCACTCAGACAATTTCTCTTTCAAAACTTTTCACATTCTATCTGCAGTTTTTCCACTGAACACCTCACTCCAGTTAGTTTTACGGGTCTATATTAAAAACACAAACGTTTACTTACCCGAATACCTAAACGCTGACACATATTCCGCAAACCACAAATACACCAAACACCCTAAACCACGAAATTCAAAAACTCGAAATGTCATAGTTGTCCATCCCACCGCCTGCTACATACTACCTACACAAGCAAACTAAATAAACCACATATATACACTAACCAAAACCCTACTTCTAACCCTAAACTAAACCCTACTTCTAACCCTACACTAAATCTTACATATACCACCATGTATGCACTTACCTTAACCCGCACCCTAACCCTAAGATCCGTAACTATCACACACATACCTTACGGAGCTATACTGCAGAAGGGCCAACCATGACGATTCAACATTTCGGATTTCGAGCTTCAGGACGATTAATGTTTTCACGGTTCGATGAAGACATGTCGGCATTTAGGTATTTGGGTAAGTAAACGTTTGTTCTTTTAATATAGACCCTGTTTTACATAGTGACCATTTTCCTTCCATATAATCAGTAATTAACCTTATGTGCATTGGTTTAGATTTCAGTTTGGCAGCATTATCTGGCAACAAATTAACCTTTATAACCCCATGATCACTGCACATCAATGGTGGTAAAACTTGACTTGAAGTTACAATCATTTCTTTGGGACCACAAGCAATTTCTAGTATGTTCTGTCCTGATAGTTTTTTTTTACAATCTGAAGCAATTGTTGTTCCTGAATATACATTGTGAATAATTTCCTTACTAACGTTGAATCAATATTATTCCAGTCTGTTTCTGGTAAATTTAAATCCCCAGCTAATATTATTCTTCCCTCCTGTGTTTTATGCAAGAAATGTATGAATTCCTCTAGATCATCTGCACTTGACTTTGGTGGTCTGTAGACTCCAACAATTTTTATATGTTCCAGGGTTGTCTATAGTCACAGTTACACAGTCTATAGTATTGGCGTTATCACTGAGCATGTAATAATCGCAGGTCTCATAATTATCTTTAATCCCTATCATAACACCTCAACCTGATTTTGTGTTAGAATGTCTGTTATAGTAAAAATATTTATACCCTGGCAGAGATGGTTTCCAGTCATTGTTCTTTAACCATGTTTCATAAATACCAACAACAGTGTTGTGGGAACATAGCAAATGTTCCAATAAAAAACTTTATTATTAATGCTCCTAGCATTAACAACCATCAGAGATGCATCAAATGTTGCTGTCTGTGAACTGTTAAATTTTAGACCTGGCAAAAATCCTGCCTAGTGTTTGTCAAATATTGCAAAATATCTGCTGCAAAAATTCTCTTCCCTGATCTTGACAAATAGACGCCATCCTGCCTGAACACACGTGTGCCCAAAAGTAGGCTTTGATGCTCTATACATTTCCTTTATTTAAAACAGGACATTTGTTCCATTGGGTATTTACCCAAAAAAAAAAATCTTTTCATTCACATTGACCTGACTATCCTTTCTATAGGTGATTTGTGAAAAATATGTCTTAACACCAGTGCAGGCTATACTATCTAGGAGGGCTGTCAGTTCCCTACTAACAGTCAAAGAATCTTTGCAGATGACATAATCTGTACCAACATAAATAAAAATGGACACATACTTCCTTACATTAAGGCATTCCAAGGCTGGTCTCATATCTTCTGTTTTTGCTACTGGCAAGCATAACACTATTCAATGTTTGTTATCTTCTCTGTAAGTATCAGTTCCTCTGATAATTGAATCTCCAGTTTCAAGAATATCTTTGCTGGCCAGTTTTGAAGAATCTTCAACTTCTAATACAATATCTGTTCTATCAATTGTTACAAAGGATAGATCTTCATCACCATTAGTCTTATTAATTCCACTGTTTTCATTGTGCATTAAATTCTCATCCAGCTGGTATTATAAATCCACAGCTTGAGCCATGCAGTCAACATCTGTCTTTCTCTTCTTTTTTTCTTAGAGTAATGGTCTTCAATCCTTCCACATTCAGTTTTGATTTCTTCCTTTTCACCTGCCCCTTGCCTCCTTTTTTCTGCCTTCTCTGTTGGAAAATTATGCTTGTTTCTGCAGACTGAAGGTTTTCTGATAGCAAAATATCATCATTCCCTGTAATATGTGTGCTACATAACAAAGCAGTGCCTTTTTTTGCTATGTATTCTCTTTCCTTTACAATCATTAATCAGTTTCTTTTTCTTCCTTATTTGTTGTTTCCTTCTAAACAAACTGGATCCTCAGATTGCTAAATACTTGCATCCAGAATTCCAAAGTTGTCAGGGCCATCATCTTGTTTCATAGGGGTTGAATGATCTTCACAGACAATAGATGCACCATTTCCTAAATGTGTTCTATTTGTTCTATGCCTGACATTTATTTAATCAGTCCAGTCATTAATATATGAAACAACACTTCTCCAAGCCATGCCAACTGCACAAGTGCAATCATCAGTTAGTCTAGATTTACTTCTAACAATGGTAAGCAAATCATCCAACTTTTGACACTACAAACACAGATCACCAGTGTTAGCAGCTGTTACCTTTAAATATGCATAGCATTTATTACACTGTAAAATATATCTGTGCATTAGCAAATCATTAATTGCATACTCATTTAAGGAATCCATATTCAGCTTGAAATTAGTAAAATATTGTAAAAGAAATGAATACTCAAAAACAGTAACCACAGAATTCAAAGAGAACTTAAATCAACTTCAATGACAAAAAATTGCACCAGCAATATACCACTAAATAATAAATTAGGTACAGTGAAGTTATTCTGACCATACAAGTTCTGCAAGCGAGACAAAAGTTGTAATTCTTTTAGCTTCTGCTTACTATCGATTGCAGTCGCATATCTTTTTAACAGTAAAGATCAATAAATCAAAAACCAAGGTAGGATTGTTTAGATATGCTCAGGATTTTCATCTGTGCAGATTTGTAGTCACGGCATCAGGGTGCAACTTATACCAGCTGTTAATGTCCTTTGTGTAAACCTGAGCTTGGACATTGGATATCTCATACCTTAGGAAGATGTAGGTAACTTGGGGATTCAATAGGTATTCCAAACTGTACACCTATGGTGTTATGGTTGGATTACCAGTACAGACACTACACATGTGCCATTACATTGTTCAGTCATATAGTTGACGGACAAGTCTGATTTTTTACAAACCCTTGTGGGGGTGGTGCACTATTTTTCCATGTCATTTCAGTTTGCAACATCCACTTATGTTTGTGCATGTGACTTTGTCCTCCTGTAATTATCCACAGGAGGCATTATATGCGCTGGTGAATAAAATCATGTCAACTTTTCTTGCAGAGAAAACAGACAGAAACTGATTGAGTATGGGAGGTTTGAACCTGGTATCTGTATAGAGAATGCTAAAAGGAGGGGTATATGAGATCTGATTGGTATTTTCTGGGGAGTAGCCAATGGTGTGTACATTCTGAGGTCGTTCTTAGGGTGGATCTATAATCCTGTCATTGATCGGTGGGTATTTTATATGCTGCTTGATAAGTAACAGAAGGTGTCACAGCTGCCTAGAGCTGTTGATAATCTGCTGTACAACATGGCAGCAGATGAGCCTATAGGAAATAATAATTTCATCTATGTACATATGAGTGCAAAGTGTTAAGGCATCTGCACATACACTACAACAGAGCAGGTGATCCAAGGAAACTGTTAAAGCTCACACTAGGACCAGAAACAGTAACCTTCAAATAGAGACCCCTACGGTTCATACTTGCCAGCAGTGTACAGGTGTGAGTCCTACAAAAACAGATGTCATCCTAATGTTCTTACTCTTTTGGCTACTGTCATGATGGGTTGCCACAGCACATCATCTGCTTCCATTTCTACATTTCCTCTGCATCTTGCCATCTGCCTATCCTCAGTCACCTCATCCATGAACTTAATATTAGACCCTACTGTTTTCCCCCAACTGCCAGTGCCATCCTCAGCATTTGTCCCCAAATGCCTCCTAAGCACATGTCCAAAGCAGCACACTCTAACCTCTCTGTACTTGTGTACAGATCATATAATCCTGTGTTGACACTGTCATATACTGATTACTAATTCTGTCCATCCTCAGCATAAGCAATACAGATCCTAACATCTGGAACTCTTTCAGCTCCTGGTATAACTCCTGTATTTTTGTCAGTGCCACCTTCAGCAAACCATATCACATAGCTGTTGTCAATACACTCTTATAGACCTTCCCTTTCATTGTTATTGCAACCCATCTGTCACAAATCAGTCCTGACATTCTTCTGCACCCACTCCACCATGCATGCAGTATCTTCTTCACCTCCCTTACACATTCAGCTTTACTGTGTACTTTAGCTCCCATGAATTTAATAACATACACATTCGCCAACTGCACTCCCTGAATTCTCACCATTCACCTGTCCTCCCTGTCATTCACAGACATATATTATGTATTAGTCCTTATGCCATTCATTACTCAACTCTGTATAGCATAACTTTGCCTCTCCAGGATCTCCTACACATGTTCCATGATCACAATATCATACACAGATGACATAGTCCATGGGGACCTCTGTGTGATCTCCTGTGTCAACCTGACCATCTCCATTGCAAAGAGATGTCATGATGTCATCTGTCTTATATTGCATGAGGTGGCATCTACTTGTCTCCCAGGCCATGGCTCGTTATGAGCAATATGTATCCAATAATGTGATTTGTCTGATGACATCAGCTGTGTCTGTTAAAGACATGAGGACAGTGTACCATAGGATGCAGTATAATGCTCTATATAAGGTCCAAAAGCAGCTCACACACATATACATCAAGTTGACTACAGTGATATTATAACTCCTATATGTCTAGGTTTACAGACTACAGAACATAGCACTTAGGGAATGTGTCACAGCACAAGTTTGCCTTTAACAGAACTGGAGGTAAGCTTATAGTAGATAACATCAGCAGGCCCTGTGGGGGACAGGAGGTTGGAGGACTGCTAAACATAAGGATATTTTTTGCAAGCACAAAAGCAAAGCATAACCATGCTAGTTTCCAAAGCAGTGCCAAAAGTCACAGTTTTCATAATGGAAGCAGACACAAAGTTGGCTGCAGGGAGATTAGAACCCCTACCTGTCTAGCTTTACAAACTAGAGAACACAGTACTTAAGGCATGTTCCACAGCACAACTCTGACTTTAACAGCACTGCAGGTGATCCTATAGTAGATGACATAAGCAGGACCTGTGGAGGACAGGAGGCTGAAGAACTACTAGACATAAGGATGGTTTTTGCAAGCACAAAAGCAATGCATAAATATGCTAGTCTCCAGGGTAGTCGAATACATAGTCACAATAATGAAGACAAAGTTGGCTGTAGTAAGATTAGAACCCCTACCTATCAAGGGCTACAGATTAGAAAACACAGTACTTAAAGCATGGCCCACAGCACAAGACTGAAATTAAGAGGGCTGTAGGTGATCTTATAGTAGATGGCGTCAGTGGGCCATGAGGGGAAGAAGAGGTTGGAGGACTGCTAGACATAAGGATGTTTTTGCAAGCTGAAAAGCAATGCAAAACTATTCCAGTCTCCAAGGCAGTGTTGGACTCGCACTAATCTTTATGGAGACACACACACACACACACACACACGCACACACACACACACACACACACACACACACACACACACACACACACACACACACACACACACACACTACTACTACTACAGTGAGAATCAAACCCCTACCTAAGTGCACAGACTAATGAACACCATTTTAATGCAAGCACCATTAGACAAGTCTGGTTTTAACATGACTTAATGTGATCTTATAGTACATGACATCATCAAAGGATGTAGGCAACACTAGCTTGGGAGGCCTGCATAAGCACAGTGTCCTTTATGTCATCTGAGGCTAATACACTAACAATAGTATACTGTTTAGAAGCCATAGCTGTGTAACAGCTCGAATCCCTTATTGAGCATATTTGGATGATTTCCTTTGGCAGTGCAAGCCTGTGTGCACAATGTTATCATTGTTTCCATGAGGAAGCATACAACATTATTACACCTTTGTTTTGTGTTATATGTATTGTGATGTAGAATCAAGGAGATCCCATGGTTGTACTGATTGATGCTGAGGTTGATTATGAGGAAACACATATAGATGTATATTAACTGCCTGTACAGATAGTTACACTGTACTCTCAGTTTGCAATGTTTCCACATCTTGGAAATATAAAACAGTAGTAACACAGATCTATGTATGTGGTGTAATAGTTAGCATACCTCTCAACCTCACAGAGCATAAAATATGCACAAAGCCATAATTAATATAGCAAATGTTGAAATAAATTTGCCTTTCAAACATACAATGTTAAAACAAAAAGAACAAGGTAGGACCACCAAGGCTTTAAAATCCAGTTTATTCCAATGGTAAAATGAAAGGATAAGCACTTTCACGTGGAATAACAATGCTTCTTCAGATCTCAAATACAAAGTGAAGCACTCAGTTTAAATAGCATCACAAAATACTAATTAAAACCAATGAATCTAAATTAAAACTCATAAGCACATCATTAGACAATTACAATGTTATTGCAAGAGACTCATTTAAAGGGCCTGTGCCTCTAATACAGGCTTAATGCTCACATAGCTATTAAGACCTGGATAAATATGTGCATGTAGCCTAAATATCCACTTAAGTTCAACAGATTCCAAATAGTTATTACCATTGCCTCACCTACCAGTTGTAACACATTGAAACTAAAACTATGTGTATTGAACTCAGTGATATGATTGGCCAAGACATTCTGTGTACTGAGATTCCTGATGACATATAGATGGTTATAAAATCCTGTCTCTCAGCCTTCTAGAAGTTTTACCAACATAAAAGCATTCACAACAATTACAGTTGGCAAGGTATACTAAATTACTACTGTTGCAGGTGGCATGGAACCTAGGAAAAAATTTAAAGTTCAAAGTAGGATGATAATAAGGCTGGGTTACAGCTATAGCTCTACACATATTGCATCGCTTGCAAAGGAAAGTACCAAATCTCAAACTCTTATCTTGCTTAATACATTGGACTTTGACTTTACATAATAACTGTTTTAAATTCTGATTATTTTTGTATGTGAAGCTCGGCACTTGTCCCACTATATTAGCTGTACTTGGATCTATATAATAATATATATAAACATACAATGTTGATGGAATCACAGGTTTTGCATTAGCATGCATTTTCTGAAAGGTATGACATCCATAAATGAAATGTATGTCATCATTTTCTGACTTAATTCTTATTGATTTAGCAATAATGTTGTATAAACCAACATATTATGGGGGAACAGACTACAAAAGTTATGTTAATTTGTTTTATTTTATTTATTTATTTTACATTTGTTTACTGGGAAAGTCCGACTTGGAACTAAGCCAATTTTCAGCGGAGGTCCGGGGAGAAACACTCCAGATGTATATGGACATATATGGACATTCTTTATTAATTGGGATGGTTTACAGCTATGATAGTTACATATAGTGAAAATGCAATGAGTATTGCACAAAGTGTACACGCATGTGCATTTTAGTCCTCTGCCTGTTTGCATAATATTAAGCAATGTGCAAATGAGAGGTGCATTGCTAACATCCAGTCTTCCTATTATGTAATGTATACGTCTTACTGCAGCCCATTCCTCTCAATACTCCAGGCCATGATTTCACAATTGCTACCGGCAATGTATAACTATATTTGCATACTTCCTTGTTCTGCAGATTTTCATTTCACACAAATTAATTCACCATTATTAACACTGTTTTCAGCATGTGTCACATCATGCAAATATGTGCTAAAAATATTCTGATTAAAATGTTATGGGATACAGAGCCACAGTCTGTACAAACACAAACTATAACAAGAAACCTCCTAAACGTCAACCTACAGGATTAGAACCCAAAAAAAAAAACATTGAAGCTTCATCATATAGGATGGCTGGCTTAGTCCTTTTGGCCACACAAGCTGCTTTCCAAACTGGGGTCATTCCTCACACAACCACCTTCATAAAAACTGTACACTGCTATCACATCATGCACAAGTGCTTCTCTGACTTACATCTGGACACAGACCAGTTAGTAGACAGAACTCTTGTCAAACAGATGAGAATAATTATACATCTATCTGTCATGCCATCCTGGGGGCGGGGGGAAACACATTTTCTGTTAAAATACAAAGTAGCCTGAAGTCAGACATAGCAAGGGAGTGGAGTCAATTCCTAACTTCCCTCATGCATGACATAACAGTATTCACCTATATTTGTGTTTCATGCCTGATTCATAACAATTACATATGGTAACATTTTAGTAATATAGGTTTGTGCATTCGCATGTTAAATTAAGTTATCTACAAAAGCACCACTATATATTTGCATACTGTAACAAGGTAAGACATCTGAGAGGATATGTAATTAAAGTGTTCAACAGTACAGTCTAGGTTCAGGCCTTACCTTGCACATGCGTTGGGTGACACAGCATTAGTTCAGGGCTGAGTCTGTCTGATACAAGCAGTACACAGCCAATACATGTATAGATAAAGGTTATGTGAGTTGTCTGACATCAATTTTAATATATGTATGTGAGTAGGAGGAAGGTGTTAGGCCCTAGGTGGTCAGTAAATGTGCTATGCATTGGCTCTTAGCCAAAGCAAGGGCATACTGAGCACAACTGTGTCTATCTACAGAGATAGCAATGGGGGTTCCTCCTTTGAGTCCTCCTGTGACTGGGGCTATGGTGACCTAGGTACTGGTGGAGGCATGTGTGCCTGTCCCCCTTGCTGATCCTGATGCAGCTATCTATGCAGGAGCACATTGTGCACCATAACACAAACTGTGACCATTTGTGTACATGTGCTTGGAGTATATTGCAAGGCTCCACCTGATAAATCTAAACACTGGAACCATGACTTCAGAAGCTGAAAGACATGCTCTATGATTTTCCTAGTTTGTTCGTGTGCCTCATTATGGCAGTCTTCCACAGGTGTGTGTGCATTTCTGATGGGTGTCATCATTCATGGTTCCAGGTCATAGCCAGCATCCCCCAGTAAATGACCCTGTGAGATATCCCCCTAGCAAACATCTGGTACAGCTGCGATGTGTGCCAGATATGGGAGTCGTGATAACTGCCAGGGTTACCAGGACACACATTCAAGATAATTGCCTGGGCATTGTACATGACTTGGCAGTTGATGGAGTGGTATCCCTTGCAGTTGATGTAGGTTCTACCCTGCTCATCTGGTGGTTCCTTGATGTGTACATGAGTGCAATCTATGGCACCCAGTACTTCAAGGTAGTGTTCTGCATGATAGAAGTGATGCATATTGCTGGTCCTCTACTCAACAGTGAGGGGAAACATATGCGTTCACTGGCATGTATTACCATAGCATCCAGGAACTAGTGGAGTATCCTGGATGGTGATGCTTGTGACACCCCTATCATGTCCCCAGGTGGTCTTTGAAAAGTACCTCTAGCTAATATTCTAAGGGCTACACATACCTTGGTTTCTACTGGGATGGGTTCCCCTTGGTCGGCTTTGGCTGTGAGTTGAGTCCGGCAGAGCTCATAGAGTTCTTGTAATGTATACCTGTCCACTCTTTAGTGCTCTGCAATCTCCAAATCATGTAGCACCTGGTAAGTCATCCTAGGCCTGAACATTCTCCTCCTTCTTGGCATAGGCCTATTGTCATCAGCACCAGCAGCACTGACTTCAGCTTTGAGCACATGCAGATGTAGAATAGCTGCAGCAGCCTCTAGCATTATGTCAGTTAAAAGTTCCAAGTTTCTACTCCAATGTTGGTGAAGTATCGAGGAAAAATCAGACTGTAGGCTGTATGCATACTTTATACATTTGTTGATTAGGACTACCATCTGGTATTGACTGCTTTGAATGACATTCACCTGTTTAAGGTGTATCACTTGGTATTGACTGCTATGAATAACATTCACCTGCTTAGGGTATAATTAACAGGATTTACAAGTCCTGTTGCTGCAGTACCCATTGTTGCGCTCTGCACAGTGACATGCAGCACAGCACAGCTACACATAATGACAAAAATCATGTAAAACATTTTATAATATCATCCCTTTTGTCATGATACATACAGAAAACGGTAATTATGGATAATTGCACCTCATATCTATCAACTACAAGGCCAGCACAGTATGATTAAAGATCAATGTTGCCTGTACAAAAACTCAAGGATATCTGCATCATAATCCAATATCTCACAGTCATCATCACAGGACTAGATGGAATAACTGGAGTGCAACCCCACTTACTAGGTTTGCGTGACGTTCAAACATTCTCATGCATGGGAAACACACACCATGAAAGAGCTTACATGCAGTGCACAGCGCCACATGGTCCCTGCTTTTTGTGATTCAACAAATCCACTCATTTTTTACATCATTTACATAATAACCATGCTGATAGCCTGGAAATTACATGGATAGTAGCCATGTTAGGTGGGCAATAGCATGGGTACACAGATTTAAAGATACAATGCAGGATATTACTGTAGTTGTAACAATACATCATTACCAAACTTTTTAATTACATTTGTATTATTGTTTTTAAAACATTTTGTGTGTAGCATTGCATTGCACAAATTTGTGCTAAAATAAAAATTATACTATTTATGGTGCTTTTACACATATTCCTGATCCTTCTGGACATCCCTGGACAGTGAATACCTTTTCTTACCTTTTTATGGGCATTCTGTCCATATTTCAGGACGTCTGTATGCTCTTGCTTCTGTGTAGGCTCTTGTACTTGGAAATCTTTCTTATTCACTTCCAACATGGACACAGAGCCTAGACTGTTGTGTGTAGGGTTGCTGGATCGCTCCACAGTGTTGGTCGGCTTCATTAGCATAAAATTCATCTACTTATGCTAAAATTTGCATTCCACGAATCTTTCTGTTGGTGTGCATGAATGCATGTGCTTGTGTACCCCTACACAGAGTTTACTGACTCTAAAATCCACTGCACACGTGTTCACATTGCGCCATCACACACACACACACACACACACACACACACACACACACACAGAAAAAATCACTGTGTAAGCTTTATTGAATTTGCACTATTGACAAAAAGTGACTCGTAGCATAAACATGAAATATATTAGAAATGCATAAGAATTATAATGTGATTTCATTCTAGGCTGCGGGTCATAGGCAGAAAGAAATATCAGCAAGGTAAAATGCAATCAACAGCATGCTCAGCTATGCTGTGCAACATACAGGAGATGGTGTATAAGCTTCCAACCAGGGCGTGGAGTTTTAAGTAGTGACGGACTTTTTTACCATTTTATTTATGCTCACAAATAGTTACAGTCACAACCATGTTTACAGTTTCCTATAGTGTTTCTCATTAGCATGAAAAAATATATTAACATACATATCTAAAAGACATTGCAAAAATAGCACAAACAGAATCAGTTGCATTATTTTGTATAATGTAAACATTTGGCAACATTAACATTTCAGATCTTATTTCCTAAAAAGAAGAAAAATCTGATTTGGCATAGTGGTATGTTGCTCTGTCTGTAGTGTACAGGGTCCTGGGTTCAAGACTTGGCAATGAAATGCCTGGTGGTAACACAACATTTAACCTATATTCACTCCAGGGATCACTCCAGTGGCTCTACTTGACAGATGGACTGGGAACTAAGGTCGGGTGGCATGATGCCAGGGTAATCCTATGGAATAGGCTTGTAAAGACCCCAGGGCCATTAGCCTAGTACACACCTATGAACTGTTTCTACATTACAACTTATTATTATAAATTAACAGTCAGACTCAGAAAATTATATGCTATCCCCAGGATTCATGAAGCTTGGCGCAAGGACGGTGTTAGCCTTGGGACGAGCGTGCGGTGTAGATATGGCACAGCAGCACCATATGCATATTAATGAAGGCGCGCTACCGCACCGTCCATGTGCACAGGAAATGTGTGCAAGTGCAGGGGGGGCATGTTTAAGTGCTGCAGGGAGGCGTGAACATGTCAGCTACAGTCGCGCAACCTAAAATGCTTACTAGTACAGCCTGACTCTAATAGTAATCAATCCTGTCAGTGTCCGTGGATACTGAAATGTATGCAAAGCATACTAGAGAGTTCCGCAAACACCAAAATAAAATCACAGGAGTAAACACACAAGCACGTAGCTGAATGTTGAGCCCCGTCCCTAGAACTATTACATTTAAAACCCTGTGTCTGAATTTCATTGTTGTGTTGATTTTTATACTAAGTGGAAGTGAAACGCAGTGTGTTTGCGTGCCGCTGCCCTTTGCTAAGCCTAGCCCAATGGTTAGAGTGTTCGCTTAATATCTTCCCATTCGCGGTCCGAGTTGTCCTTGTCTGGATGGCCCAAAAATGAATGGGTATTACCTGGGTCAACCTACCATGTCATGAAAGATAAGTATTTGTGTGCACCTATGTGCGTGAAGTACAGCATGTGGAAGACCAAATATGCTAGCATTGACCTCACAACCATAATGGCATCAGAGATATGTAGTGTAGGCAATGTGTACTGCTTTCTGTGCCATGGGCTAACAACCAGAGAAGGGTGGATAGTGTGTATGTGGATTTTGGGGGGTGGTGATGGGTAATGTAATAATTTGCCAAGGGGAGACTGGGTTGGATGTACAATAGGTGAACTGGAGGTGTATGAGGGAGTAGTGGGAGAATCAAAAAGGAAACTAAAGAAGATACATTCACATCCCCAATACACCCTGTCAGGTCATATTGCAGAACACAATCCCACAAACATATGAACATTAAAATGTACGATACACATGTACAGAAATGGTACTGGCTCACACCACATAATGGTTTGGCTTGAACTGAGCCATCCATCCCCTACACACCTGGATACATAATAGAATACCCATCGTCCCCTCCACAGCACACCACCCCCCCTTACTGAACATCCACCAAAACCTCCCATACTTGGGCTGTTAGCTTGGGCAAGCCATTTCTGCACATAGTGCCCCCTACCCACATCTAGTAGGAAGTCTCACTCTAGACAGTCTCAGGCCTGCAAACTAGGTATCCCATGTATGTATAACCTTCCTTCATTGTCATATAACCAAAAGAATGGGGGTCATCAGCGTCCACAATTTTTGGACATCCCTCATGGGATAAGTGTCTGTTCTCAAAATTAGACTTGGTGGCACAACATGATTTCCACCCCCATTGACATCTGAACACAGGTTGGATTAGCAGTACTTGTCCACAACCCTGCTCAGCCTCTACCCGGTCCTGCAGAACCTATGACCTGGGATTAAACACCTGACCATGATGCACGTCTCCCCATGTGCATTATTGGGAATATATACCTTTCACATGTTCCCTAGAAGCTTCCCCATAGCAATCTTCCAAATAGTATACATCCACAAATTGTATACCGTGTCCAGATTCCACATTGTAATGATGCACACAACCCCTGAACACAAACGGTGCAGGTCCCTCCCGGATGCGGGTGTTCATATACATGGCCATGTATAACCCTAGATATGTAGTCATATATCTATAAATATACATACTTATATTTGCATAGCTACAGCTACACATCACACATACATGCATATAAGTAGTCAAGTATGTGTCCTATTCATAAATATGTATACTTGCAAATGTATACATATGTCTCTCAGAAACATATGAACATTAACATGTATTATACATATGTACACCAACCGACTGTCACACTTGTTGCCAGTAGTGTGGAATGCTTGTAGTAAAGTCATATATACCAACTACCTTCCATGCAGAATGTATCACGGATGGTTTAGTAGTCAAACCAGTGACTATGGTGTTTCTGTTCCTGGGTCCAAGCCATGCAAGGGCTGCTAATTTTATATGATGCCCAGAATAATGGCTGTCAGATATAGGGTGATTAAGGCACTTTCAAGCAGACGTTAGCGGGTATGCGTGGTGGTAAGTGGCGGTCATTCAACAGTATGGGAAATGTAAATAATTATGTAGGTGTATATGCATGTGTATGTACAGACAGATATATATATATATATATATATATATATATATATATATATATATACATGAAAAATGAACATGGTCACAATAAAGCATTCATAATGAATGTGAAGGCAAACAGCAGCGGAACCCCCGTATTATGTAGTGCTGTCATATCAAGCTGGCCAGAGGTGAACAAGCCTCCTTCATCTCCAACCACAGGTAGGACGCTAACAGTGGGACTATCTTCGTCCATGTGCTAAGTCTGACTTTCAAACAGGTACAGGGCAGTCCCAGTCTCCAATCGAACGAGCTGAAAACCAGAAGATTATTTGAACACCCTAACCATTATTTGAATGTATGTTCCAGGACTATTAGCTTGGGACGTCTGAATATACTTGGAGTGAGCCAACATACGGGACGTGTCTAGAGCAGTAGGGTGTAGCGCATGTGTAGTGGTGTAGTTATTTTACAGCTGGAGAATGGAAGACTGATGTGTTAGTGAAGTGTTGCGGCGTGTGTTCGGGTAACTATGAACCATGGGTATGCATCAAAATGAAGCAGCACACCAATAGTGTAGTGGTTAGAGCATCCGCCTAACGAACAGGCATTCACGGTTCAAGTTCAACT
This sequence comes from Protopterus annectens, assembly GCF_019279795.1. Classification (NCBI taxonomy): domain Eukaryota; kingdom Metazoa; phylum Chordata; order Ceratodontiformes; family Protopteridae; genus Protopterus; species Protopterus annectens. Next base: position 222,888,334 of record NC_056726.1, read on the forward strand.
ATAGCACATGTCATTTTCCATGTGGAATGAATGTTGTTCTGCTGTAAAACCGGCATAATAATATGTAAAAGTGAACTTGAGTATCACATGGAACTTTTAACCAAATCCATTCAATCAAAGTGATACTTTCATAATGAATAAGGCACAAGTAAGCACAAATAAGCAGCAGTAAACATATATAACAAACAGTAAACAAATCTGAGTGCGCTTGCGCCGGTGTAAGTAGTGCCCAGCACAGGAAATCTATATAAGTATGTACAGATGTAATATATATGTATATATATATACATATATATATATATATATATATATATATATATATATATATATATATATATGAAGAATGAATGTCGTAACAATAAAGCATAGAAAAGGAATGAGAAGGGAATCAACAGCAACTATAGTATTATATAGTGCTGTCAGTGTATGTCCTATCAAGCTGGCCAGGAGTGAGCAAAGCACTGCTACTCACACCACAGGCAGGGTTTTACCAGTGGGAGTAACATTGTTGATCTGCTAAGTCTACTTTACAAACAATCAGAGGGTAGTCCCCAGTGGGACTACCAAAAATTGACAGAATATTTATATCTTCGTGCACTACACAAGCAAGGGCAGGTATGTTCAAAGACTAAATGGTGGGAGAACATGATAATACATGTGTTGGGACAACATACATGTAGGGCCCCTAACGCTGGGGGGAGGGCAATGTGTGGATGTGTGTCATGGCTGTGAAAGCAACTGGATAATGGATGGATTGCATGTATGTCAAACTCGGGTGGGTATGTGATTATGGATCCAGGCATGTCATGGTTGGATGGCCTGGTTCTAACTGGACCGCCTCGTGGAAGCCAGCGAGTTAGTTATAAGTATGTATGCATACACACATGCATACATCTATATGTAGAAGTACATTCCCTGTAACATATCCATTCCATTTGCAGACATAAACACATAAATGTGCCCTTACAAACCTCGACAGTAGATAGAATAATAGGTAGTGCATAAGAGGGAAGGGACGAAATTGCTAAAACGCAGAAATGTGTACAATGTCCGAAGTCAGTGCTGTTCTGAATAAATCAAATGTGAGGACTGTCTCACACATGGAATTATCCCTGTGATCTACCTGCAACGGCAACGCCAAATACTAAACCGGTCTATTTGTAAAAGAATTACACCGAACACGTACATAATTAGTTTTCAATTGTAATCTGTACGTTACCATATAGTCAGACTAATTAATTCATTGTAGTGTCATGTTAACAGGAGTAATTATGTAAGGAAGTAAGAGTCTAATCTTGACATAAAGACAAGTGTGTCCCATATGGGGTAACTCAAAAATCGTGAATAGTGTCCTATTGGTCACTCATGTCACCAATGTTTGTGGACTAAACGTTAGGGATTCCTGAGGATACATGTAGTGAGTCAACCAATGGGATGGGTCTACAGGGGTAGGGAGCAGCCAATGTGTACTGGTGTGTATACACCTCAAATCCAACTGGAGAATGGATGACTGCAGTGTCAGTGAAGTGTTGGGGTGGGTGTTTGGGGAACTAGGAGACATGGGTATATGGGTATATATGCAACTGAAGCAGCACAGCAATAGTGTATTGGTCAGAGCATTCGCCTAATGAACAGGCATTCACGGTCCAAGTCCCACAATAGCACATATCATTTTCCATGTGGGATGTGTATATAAACATATTTATACATTGTATTGCTGTACAACCTACATAAGAACATGTACATGTGAACTGGAGTACTGCATGAAATGTTTAATTAATGTCATTCAATCTCAGTGTTAGTGACATAATGAATAGGTTACTATTAATGAGGTGTAAGCACAAATATGCAGTAGTAAACATATATAAGCACCATAAGCATGTTTAAGTGCATTTGCGTGGGGGTATTTGTCTGTTAACGGGGCAACACTGTTAATGCGGTTGCTGACTTCCGAATCCAGTGTCAAATCGTGTATTTGTGTTAGTCTTAACATGTGTGTGTACAATGTAGAAGTTACAGCTGTTTTCATTTTGTTTTTACATTTTATTCATTTAACTGACTTACAAACAACTGTTAACATTAACATCCAAACAACATGGCTTGAGGTTGGAGTCGGAGCTCAGCACCCGCATTGAAAGTGTTTGCCCGAAAGTAGAATAGTGCAAAAACAAAGACAAAGGCCTACAATTACAGCAGTCTATCCACTATAGGGAAAGCAGACATTGTAGAAAACGTTTTCATTGTCAAATACCCTTCCTCAACATCTCTAATTATACTTACTCGGCTTCTTTAAGCCGCGAGGATGCGATTACAATAAGTAAACAGTGATCATTTGTTTTTTAAGAGTGTCAGGCATGGATTTAGGAAGGCATCGCTGAGCCCAGAAATAACTATGTTTACGATGTATACATCTGGTGCTATTGTACAAGGCTTTTACATAAATAATCCAAGTTGAAGCCTAATCTTAATAACTTGTGTCTTGTAAGCCCTTCGTGGCAAACATATACATAGCAATTTCACTGCCTTTTAATCATCATTTCACATGCCTCACAGAGGACTGAAACTGTCTGATTACAAATGGTCAGCATGACTACGTCTTTGTAAACTGTAAGCACAGGCAGCTACTTCATGTTAGGCATTTCATGCAGTGTACATGTCACCATGTCATGCCTAATTAACAGAAGAAAGGAATGTCATGTTATTTGCAAGTATTTCCTTACTACTGATTTCCTGTCTGTGTGACTTACCAGGGCAACACTTTAAAGCGATCGCTCTGCTGTAAAGCAGTACCTTAACACGTCTGTCAGGCAGACATGTGTAACATTAGACTAGTTACTTGGTTAAACATTTAATTATTAACCCAAGCATTTTATACTGACATGTGCTCAACAGGCATGTTAATGAACTGCATTACACCTGAATAATTGCATTCATAGTGTTGCCCTGATAATGGAAATGTACCCATTCAACAGTACAGGACATATAAAAACCACAACGACAACCACAAAACTTGAAAAAGACGAAGGAAAATAGGAGTCCACAGATATCAAAAAACAGTTCCACAAATGTTTTAATGGTAAGCACTTTCATGCACGACAAATACATGCACTTCTTCAGACATTTGAACTGACAAATAGTAAAACTTTAAATCACATTAATTAATGACGTTACAAGAAACGTCAGCACCCTTAAACAATTAATTAAGTAATTAAACCTACTCCAAATAAATAAAATAAAATAAAAAAAGTATAATACCAAAAACATAACTTAAAATTTAGAAAGGATATTGTCCTATTACTTTAAATTCAACATTAATATTTTTTATTTTTAATATATTTTGTTAAAAAATATATTTACTAAAAATATTCGTTAAAAATAATCCTACACTCTCGCATACATCAACTAGAAAACATAATCCATATGCAATATGTATAATATATTTTAAACATGTAGGTCATAACCAATGCATTAACTATGCATTGACATAAATGTAAAAAGTATGTATATACACATATCACTACATACAATGATATGACTATCAACGTTCCAAAGCTCTTAATCTAAGCAAGCATTTGATGGAACAGATGTCATTAATACCTGGATATACATGTGCATTAGTACGTAATTGCCATAACAATTCTTGTTCCTCTAATCTAAGTTGCCAGGGACCTCCCCTGGGATTCTTAGGGACACTTTGCACTACCACAAATAAAAAACTGTGTGTATTAAACTCAATAATATGCCTAGCCAATGCGTTCATCTGGACGCATCTGGATATAGCATATAAATGTTCGTATATGCGTTGTTTGAGTTGGCGTTCAGTCTTACCCAAATAAAATACAGGGCACGATACACATTTAGCCATATAAACAATCCCCTGACTTTCACAGTTGTATTTGTCATCAATGGAATATTGAAAGCCATTGATGTCAAAGAAAGGTCCCGTCGATATGTATTTACAATATTTACATTGACCACATTTAAACATTCCTTTTATATGTTTATGTTTTTTATACGGAACTTCAAATAATTTTTTCAAGTTAGATCCTTTTTTAAAAGTGATCAAAGGTTTAGATCCAAATACTTTCCTTAATGCTCCTTCCTGTATAATAAGACCCCAATTAGAATATAGGATGTGTCATACGTCCTGTGAGATACCATTAAATTGCATCGTAAAACTAGTATTATACATATTATTATCCACTATTGTTGGTAAGTCGTGTTGAGAAGTTGAAATAACATCCAGATCAATGTCATTGACTAGCCAGCTGTCAAAATTGGACCTAAAAGTCTTCGTGTTCTCTTGTATACTACCTCATTAATTAAAGACTTAACCATACCTACAGGGTATCCACGATTGACAAACATATTAAATAAAAGATCACATTCTGTATTGAAATCATCATCATGTGAACACATCCTTGAGGCTCTGACAAACTGGCCCTTGACCACACCCCTTTTCTGAAAGAAGGGGTGATTACTTCCAAAATGCAAGAAGGAATTACTGTAAAAAGGTTTACGATATATGGCAGTTCTAAATCTGTGATTAACCACATCTTTGGTCAAAAGTATGTCCAGAAAATTGATTGTTTCATTATTGAAACAAAATGTAAATTCTAAAAAAGATGTAAAAGTGGACATATGCCTCACTAACTTTTGAGCTTCTTCATGATTACCTTTAATAATAAAGAACATGTCGTCTTGGTAACGCGTGTACCAGACGACAATGTCTTTGAAGAATTGATGTGGAAATAAATAGGAACGTTCCCAGAATGCCATGACTGAATTGGCAAAGCTGCCACCACATGGGGAACCCATGGCAATACCTGACTTCTGCAAAAAGAGATCACCTTTAAACATAAAATAGTTATTAGCCAGGACTATTTCAAGTAAAACAAGAATCAAATCAATGTCCTGACATGGAATTCGTTTTAGAAGTAAAAATTCCCTAACCCATTCCAAACCTACACTTTGTGGAATAACAGTATATAAATCTTTTATATCCACAGTGAGAAACGCATAGGAAGCGTCAAAGGGAATTTTATTCAGATGTTCCAACACATACCATGAGTCACGGCAGATCTGACTTTCCGTTTTCAAAACTTCTTTCAATCTGGAGTCCACCCATTTTGCACAAGCATATGTAATGGATTTGCGACCATCAATAATGGGTCGCAAAGCAGGGTCCTGCAAGTTCTTGTGCAATTTGGGAACGCCAAAAATAACTGGTGTAAGGGGAGCCTGCATATTTAAATAATGAAAGGTGTCAATAGATATACTAGCATCAATGAATAAATCATTTAACTGTGACTTAATGCTCTGATAAGCTTGGTTAAACTCATTCAATGATACTTTTACATAATTTGATGTTAATAACATTTTATACATCCTATTAGAATAATCTGCCTCATCCATGAAAACAGCCCCTCCTCCTTTGTCGGGTTGCATTACCCTGATATTATGAGCTTTAACATATTCATTGAACTCCCTTTGTGCCAATGAGATGTTATTCTGTTCCATGCCCAAATTATGATGGTAATGGGCAACCAAAGATCTAAAATGGATTTCCGTTATTTTCTCAAATAAAGCTAAATTGCTGTCTAACGAAGGATTAAAAGTACTTGTCACGTATTCACTTGTGGAAGAATAGTGACAATTGTTAAACATAATACTTAGATTTAACTTTCGAACAAAAAGTTTCAAATCACATAACAAACGTCCCAAATTGGGCTTCATGTTAGGGACAAAGTTAAACCCTTTTGTCAAAAATTGCATGTATTTGTCGTGCATGAAAGCGCTTACCATTAAAACATTTGTGGAACTGTTTTTTGGTATCTGTGGACTCCTATTTTCCTTCGTCTTCTTCAAGTACAGGACATATATTCAATTACATAGATGTATGTGTGTTAATGTCCATAGATATATATATATATATATGTGTGTGTGTGTGTGTGTGTATATATATATATATATATATATATATATATATATATATATATTATATATCTATATATACATACATAGATATAGATTATATATCCCAAGAACAAACCTCGTGACACCAAAGCATTAGAAAAGAATGAAAAGGAAAACACCTGCAACTCCTGTATTTTGTACTGGTGTTAATCCCAAGGCAAGTGTGTTTCTGTCCAATGCATGGGTTCAGACTGCATTCTGGGTAATATTAGGGTTGCTGACTTTACTCACCAGGCCTATTGCCAAATGTATGGGTATGTCTCGCCAACCCAGTCACTTGACTGATTGTGACATATTTGGCCACTATAAAGGAAAACTACAAAACACGCTCCCCAACACATCCAGTGGCAAGACACTCACAGCCACCAACACACAGGATATGACTGACAAACACACACACCTGCTATGCCTCAGAATAGAACACCTACCTAACTACTTTAACGCACTACAGCATTACGCAGTTACAAAATACGCTACCGAGATTACTGGGTTACAGCAGGCCGAGAGGTGTATTTCTAGGTGGGTGAAATCAGCAGGCCTGCCAAAGTTAAGTATATGAATTGTACGGAGTGTGAGTACTCTAAAAGCATTGGTCTGTCCTCAGGCAGATGGTCACACACATACACACACAGTTGGCAAGTCTGGGGTTAGAACTGCTACCTAACTAGTTTGTCACTACAGCAGTACGCAGTTATGGGACGCACCATGGAGATTACTGAGCTACAGCTCTCCCAAAGGTGTATTTAACATTGGATGACCTCAGCAGGCTTGTCATAATACTGCTATGGGGAGGGCAGTGCATGCATGGGCCATAACCCATTCATGTAGGGGTTGACATGCCACGTGGGCACACACAGGGTCATATGTCACAGGTACGTGTATACAGCTACTAGATGACTACTTCCTTGTACAATCATGTTGCACAGCTGGCACGTGCACCACATAATCTGTCATGCTGACAGATACTGGTGGCTAGTATCTGCAGTGAATAACATCTGCACCTCATGTGTTTGGGGCCCTTTGGCTGTGTGCTGGGTGGGACAGGCCCAGATGGCTCCTTGTCACGGTCACCCTCTTCCACACATCTATGTTCATCTACCTTTGGCTTATTATAGTGTGTTGTCCTTACATATATGCCTGTATTCCTATCCACTGTGTATGCAAGACAGGAGTGGTGCATACTGACATGTGTCTGCACTAAGAACTGCAACTGCCAGATATGTCTGGACTACTGGTGTTTGCAGACATGGCCTTCATGTGTTTAAGTGTTTGAGTATGACCAGTATGGCTATCTGTATCGCATGTGTGGATCAAGTCCAGGTAGTTTGTACTGCGGTGCTGACCTTTGTGTTGTACACAGACAGGTAGCATGCTGTGTCTGCAGGGTATCCATCGGTCATTTGGCATTGACTGTTGCTACATGTTTGCATAGCGGGGGGGACACCTGACTGTATCTACATTCCTACACAGGAGCGTTAGGGGCACACCTGACTGTTCCTATAAGTGTACGTTGGATGGTGGGGCACACCTGACACTTGTACACATTTGCTAGGACTTTATTGATATGTCAGGTACTCCATTTCAGTGTGTAGTCTTACCAATTGTGCTGGCTAGAGGCATACCAGTGTACTACAGATTTTAGCTTTAATTACCAACATATTAGTTTTTGACTTCCTAGCCTTCACAACTTACATCCAACTGCCTGGCCTGCTGTAGTCTGTCTGTGTGGGTCTGGAGGAGGGGTTACCCATAGGGCACATTCAGAGGACATAGTACAGCATTTGTTTGTGTCTGTCTACACCTGTCCTGCTGACTGAGACTTGTGTGGGTCTTATGGACACACATGTCACTCAGCCCATTACCTGTAGTGGGTTTTGTCACCCTGTGTAGTACTGGCTACTATGGTGACTCCAGTATGTGTTACAGATGTCATAGTGCCACTATGGGTGTCTACTGTCTGCTGCCTTAACATTCGGCCACCCATTTCCCTTGCATGCTCACATCCATACAATAGCTACAGGTAACAACACATTCTACTCCATTTGGCAATTGGTAGGTTGATTGACATTCCTTGAGGGTGTGCCAGACTTGAGGATGGTGCTGGAGGGCTGCCTATGTCGGATGCACATAGTACACTCCCTATACATGGTTGAGCACAGGTAGTGTCATGTTTGGCATCCCTTTTACTGTCTGTGCGAGTCAGAGAGGGTGTCATTCCCTGGGTCCCTACTGTGTCAGTGCATATGCTATGCGTTGCCTCTTTGCCAAGGCCAGGTCATACTGGGCATGCCTCCTTCTGCCTACTGGGTCAGGCTCAGGTTGTTTCCCCTCCAAGTCACTCTGTGCCTGTACAGGCTTTGGCATTGGTGGGGAGCTGTGTGGTCCTGCCCCATGCTGTTTCTGCTGCAGCTGTTTTCACAGGATCATATTGTGTAGCATAGCACATACCATAACAATTTGGGTGCATGTAGCTGGTGAATACTGCAAGGCTCCACCGGATGTGTCCAGACACCAGAACCGTGTCCTGAGCATCCCAAACACATGTTCTATTATATGTCTGGCCTGTGCGTGTGCCTCATTATGGTGTTGTTGTTCAGGTGTGTGTGCATTTCTGATGGGTGTTATCAGCCACGGCTTCAGTGGGTACCCAGCATTCGCCCACTAGGTGACCGTAGGGGATGTCCATATCGGCATATCTGTGGTACAGTTGCATCATATGCCATATTTCTGAATCGTCATAGCTTCCAGGGCAGCCAGCACACACATTCATTATAATGCCCTGGGCATCACATATGACCTGGCAGTTGATGGAGGGGATGCCCCTGTGGTTGATGTAGGCCCTACCCTGCTCACTGGGTGGTGCTTTGATGCATAAGTGCGTGCAGTCTATAGCACCCACTACCCCAGGGTATTCAGCTATGTGGTGGAAGAGACGCATATTGCTGGTCAACACCTCACGTGTGTTGAGGAAATAAACATGCTCACTGGCATGTGCTGACATGGCATCCAGGAACTGGTGGAATACTCTGGATGCTGATGCCTGTGAGATCCCCATGATATCCCCAGATGTGCTTTGAGAGGTACCTGTGGCTAGTATACCTAGGCCTACACATACCTTGGTATCCACTGGGATGGGTTCCCCTCGGCCAGTTTGATGTGTCAGGTGTGGCCGGCACAGCTCAACAATTTGCTGTAGGAGGTCTCTGTCCACCCTATAGCACTCCACTATCTCCAGCTCATGTAGCCCCTGGTAGGTTACCCTGAGTCTGTACACTCTTTTCTGTCTCCTCACTGTGGGTTGCTCACCAGCATTCACATCCTCACCACCCTCAGCCTTTTGCACATGTTGTTCTATGTTGCCTGCTGCAGCCCTTCTCATTTTGTAGGTTTGTTTGTTAAAATTTCCCCGCTTGTATACACCGATGGTGTAGAGTGTGGAAAAACCAGAGGGGAAGGTGTTTGCTTAGTTTATAGTAGTGTTCTGGGCTGAGCTGGTCTGCTGCCTCTGTAATTGGCTGATCCTGATACATTTCACCTGTCAGCTCAGCTAGTTCTCCTTGATTAGTTTCCTACTGCTGTTTTCCCTACCAATTGCCCTAGGCAGGTTTAGACACACCCCTAGCTTAGCCGTGCTAAGCTAGGAGCAATCCCGAGCCACAGGGCTCCAATCCACTTACAGTATGCCTGACACACCCCCCCATGATGTCACCTATATCCAAGTCTTGCACCTTGCTATCTATACTCTTACAGTCTTGGGACCTGCCTCACACCCTGGGGAAAACTGTGATCCACTATCCTTCACCTCATTTGCATAGGAGTGCCTGCTAATACATAGTTACATGTCCCATACTGAGCCTCCCCTAAACTAACCACTGCTTACCGTCACGCAAACCCACACACACCCGCTCACAACTGCTTAAAAGTGCCTTACTCACTCTGTATACAACGGCCCTTGTTCTGCCCAGCAACAAAATAACCGGCCTCTGCAAGGCTCAAAACCAGGACCCTGTACACCACAGCCGATGTGCTTTACCACTAAGCCATGGCAGATATACAGACATTGGATGTTATCACGAACATATCATCCAACACAGTCATTCAGCAGTATAGGACATGTATATGTATGTGTGCTAATGTCTATATATATATATATATATATATATATATATATATATATATATATATATATATATATATATATATATATATATACATACATACACATGCATAGATATAGATTATATATCTCAAGAACAAACCTCGTGACACCAAAGCATTAGAAAAGAATGAAAAGGAAAACACCTGCAACTCCTGTATTTTGTACTGGTGTTAATCCCAAGGCAAGTGTGTTTCTGTCCAATGCATGAGTTCAGACTGTATTCTGGGTAATATTAGGGTTGCTGACTTTACTCACCAGGCCTATTGCCAAATGCATGGCTATGTCTTGCCAACCCAGTCTCTTGGCTGATTGTGACATATATGGCCACTATATAGGGAAACTACAAAACATGCTTCTCAACACATCTAGTGGCTAGACACTGACAGCCACCAACACATAGGATATGACTGACAAACACAAACACACACACCTGCTATGCCTTGGAATAGAACACCTACCTGACTACTTTAACACACTACAGCATTATGCAGTTACAGACCGTGCTACTGAGATTACTGGGTTACAGCAGTCCGAGAGGTGTATTTCTAGCTGGGTGACATCAGCAAGATTGCCATAGCTGAGTATAGGAATTGTATGGAGTGTGAGTACTCTAAAAAGCATTGTTCTGTCCTCAGGCAGACGGACACACACACACACACACACACACACACACTTGGCATGTCTGGGATTAGAACACTGACCTAACTACTTTATCACACTACAGCATTATGCAGTTACAGAACGCGCTACCGAGATTACTGGGTCATAGCAATCCTAGAAGTGTATTCATAGGTGGGTGACATCATCAGCCTTGCCAAAGTTAAGTATAGGACTTGTAAGGAGTGTGCAATCCCAGAGGTGTATTCCTAGGTGGGTGACATCATCAGCCTTGCCAAAGTTGAGTATATGACTTGTACGGAGTGTGAGTACTCTAAAAAGCATTGTTCTGTCCTCAGGCAGACAGACAGACACACACACACTTGGCATGTCTGAGATTAGAACACCGACCTAACTACTTTATCACACTACAGCATTGCGCAGTTACAGAATGCACTACCGAGATTACTGGGTCACAGCAATCCCAGAGGTGTATTCCTGGGTGGGTGACACCATCAGCCTTGCCAAAGTTGAGTTTAGGACTTGTACGGAGTGTGAGTACTCTAAAAAGCATTGTTCTGTCCTCAGGCAGGTGGACAGACACACACACACACACACACACACACACATGCCAGTGGTGGGATCAGAACACCTGCCTATCTACAGATCACTATTACAGTACTACGCAGTTACGAGTCACGCCACAAAGATTACACATTCCAAGGCAGTCATCATGACCTTTTAGGATTGCGGACATCAACAGGGATGCTGACAGTTAAGATGTACATACCTGTGAACCTGTGTGTTTAAAGTAGGAGTCTATCCTGAACAGGAGTATGCCCATCTGTGGAATGGACAACTACTATCACTATACAGGGTTACAATGGCCATGCTCATACACATAGAAGCACATAACTTACACAAGGTGTCAGTGGGCATGCTCACACACTTAGTAGCACAGGGCTGTTTGGAATGCACTATGAGTCCAACTACGCAAGGTTATACTGGGCATGCTCATACACTTAGTAGCACAGGGCTGTTTGGGATGCACTCTGATTCTAAACACAGACGGCCACAGTGGCCATGCTCATACAGTTAGATGTACAGAACATGTTGTAATGGACTCCGGTGTTAGTAGTTGTCATTGTTAGCAGGAACACTGCACTACATATATCTGACACTGGTCATCTACACAACGTCTACTGCTGTCCGTCACCTTAGATGTATCAGTCTATACAGCACAATACTACCACTCACAGTGATGTCATGCTAGGAATGGCAACTGCTTGACCAACACAATGAGCCAATGTCCTGCTGTAATTACGAGGTTGTCCAGTGTCTGTCATTCTGGGATGACATGGCTGACAGAAGACAAGCCTTTGTCACAGATCACATTTATCCATGATTCAAGGGAGTGGTGATAATACCTAGGTCACATTTGCACATATAGTGCCATTCCAAGGCAAATGTCCTAAACACAGGATAACACCCTGATACCTAGAAGACAATATATGCTAACAAGTGCTAGATGTGTTGCTGTCATAATCACAGCTGCTCACTGTATAACCTACAATGGGGAATACTGACATCTGTGCAGTGAAGAACACCTGGCTGAAGGCTTTGTAGTGCACAACAGCACTACCATCATATAACTCAGAAACAGACATGTGGGCCATAACACTGGTATGGACCACTCCAGGTGGTGGTGTCCCCACATTTATAATGGCTACTCACATGTACAGACCAGTACTCCAACATAAGTCATCACAGATGAGCCAGGTGCAGGTCACAGTGCCAAAAGCTGCATTCTAGGATGTAATCCTCAGACACCACCATGTCCTCAGACCACCAACACACATCCATACATGTGGTATGACATATAATGGTACAACACCAAGTAACCTTTGACTGGTGGACTGTACCTAGCCTTACAACAACTGTGCAGAGTACCCATGTACTGACACAGTTGCATCATGTGTTATGCAATGCAATGATACCACTGTTTGTAACCAGGTCAGCTGTACACATACCAGGGTCCCTCGGATATTGACAGCATTAACAGATGACTGTTGTTGTACACCAGTAAACAACACCCTCATGGTTTGATATGACATACATGTACCTGCCCTGGATATGTACATGCCACACTCATACAACATATATATAAATAGCATAGCTGTTGTTGTCCTGTGTACATACAGGTGGCTACATTCATTAAATACATGCACATGGAAGATAGGTCCATGGCTGCTGAATGCTAACAGTACATAAGGTGTGATATCAGGGTTGACAGAGGTAATATTCCCTCTGTACTGGTCACCTATGACACCTATCATATCCTACAACATTCGATGTGTCATGTATGTCATTACACATGTCCACCAAATGCAATGCCTACAAACATACCCAAATGACAGGATTGTAGGACCTGCACACATGTACATGTATTGATGTGCATTCAGAGTCCATGCGTGTGCAGTTGCTGATGTTTAAAGGTGACATGTGTCTTAGTACATCATGCAGTTGCAATGCAGCCTCAACATTGCCAACTGTATATGGTGATATGCTCAAGGTACAGTAAGCTGTACTTCAGGTATGGACAGATGTGTAGACATAACTAAGTGGTTGTGCATCTTTGCAGATTAATGTTTGCTGAGGACAGCTCACAGGTGTGTTACAACCATTCCTACAATAACCTGTGTAACTGTAAAGCTATGGTTTTGTTAATTGAAGGGGAAGACACACAACTTAGACAGCGGTCAGGGTGACACTGAAGGTAAACCACTTGACACCTGTAAAAGTTAGACCTCCCATGTACATATATTGTGCATATATCAGCACAGTTGCCAAAGGAAGAGTCAGTGCACTTTGTAGCGTGTGCAATACTGCTATAACTCTGTCATACCTATCATGAGATAGGCAGATGTTTGATTCACAATACTGGCACGTGTGGTTGTGTGTGTGTCCATATATGTCACATATGGTGGGGAATACATCTCAATTGTTATTCACTCTCCTGTACACTGTTGTAGACATCGTACAGACTGCAATGTAAAAAGCAGGACATAGGCAGAGGTTTGGATCTCACACATGTCATGTATCTGTATGTGTGTGACATAGGTGTATTTATTTGTGAATGCCACAGTGTGTGTGTGTGTGTGTGTGTGTGTGTGTGTGTGTGTGTGTGTGTGTGTGTGTGTGTGTGTGTGTGTGTGTGTGTGCGTGTGTATGTATGGCTGTCTGGTCCCTGGAGTGAGGATGTATGTTACCATATTGAACTGTTAAGACCCCTCCCCCCATCCAGTTAATGCAGTGTAGTATCCCTGTTGATGTCCTCGATCTCAGGCCATTCTGACTACCTGCACATGTGTAATCTCTGTGCCGTGTCATGTAATTGCACAGTACTGTAATGATGATTTGCACATAGGCAGAGGTTCTCACCTCAACACTAGCAACTGTGTGTGTGTGTGTGTGTGTGTGTGTGTGTGTGTGTGTGTGTGTGTGTGTGTGTGTGTGTGTGTGTGTGTGTTACTGTGTCTGTGAATCCGTGAGTGTGTGGGTGTGTTACTGTGTCTCTGAATACCTGTGTGTGAATACCTGAGTGTGTGGGTGTGTTTGTGTGTTTGCATACTGTCATGGGAACATGTATTACTGCTTCCCAATGAGGCAACACTTTTTCCACTGGCCTCTACTCTTGTCATCTGCAAGACTGCTCTCTTACCTCCCTGCTCCACGTAACTGTACCTGTGATGTCACCCAGTATGGATGTGACGTCTCTGGCCACAGTAGTGTAATACACAGCTATCATGCTCTCGGATCAGTAGATCAGTAGATGTGTTTGGAACTTGGGACTTTCTAACTGTGATGTGGAAGCTACAAAGTGCATGCTGGTATTTTCATACAGGCCTGTGAGTAGTCTACATTTACATATGGGACACTAACTGCAAACACTGACATCCCCCCGGCACCATGCAATAACACCTGAAGGAGGAGGGCAGAACATCAAGACCAACATGCAGTTACTGTAGTTACATATGACAGATACTGTTGACAGTACAAAATGCATTCTAAACCTGTAGTACATGGTATGTCTGCTGCCTGTCAACAGTACACAGCAATTGCAATTTACAATTATCTTCCTAGTCTGTTCACCCTATGCATCAGACCATATGAGCATGTCCCTGCACTGATGGTGTGGATGACAGGGATGTGGCACAGGCATCATCATATGCACAGAGTGATAATGTTTGCCAGAGGCCTAGGCTACACCATAGGTTGACATCATGTGTGTGGGCTAGGGCCTCCGATCTCATTGTGCGTGTGTGGATGTTATGCGTGTGTGTGTGTTGCGGTGCCCTACATTTGTTTCTGGTGTGTGCGTGTATGTATGCACACAGTTCTGGCATGTGTCTGGCCTACACAAGGGTATTATTGACAGCTGAAGACTGTACAGGCCAGGCTCCATGGTTCACGGTGTCCAGGCACAGCCACGTGTCCTGCACCTGCCAGGGGTTGCACGGGCACTACCAGGCAGAGGTGCAGATTGGGTACTGTCTGATGACACATGTCCACTGGAACCGTGTCCATGTTGGGACCATCCAGGGCCATGTGCATGTGACCTGCTATGTCCTGGTGTGAACAGCAGAGCACCAGCTGCACTGCTGCGGTTACCGCCACTATGGGAGCAGGCATGTGAAGTAGCACATTCACGTAGTCCTTCAACAGGTGATGTAGCTGGCCTATGTCCACGTGCCTGATGCCTCACTCCTACCAGATGTTCCAGCACAGATATTCCACGATCGAGGACTGACATGCCATGGTCAAGGACTCCCACCATGTCACCCAATTGTCTATCCAAAACATTAGCAAGATGATGGTGAGCATTTGCCATTGCCTGGATGTTGTTGGTTAAAGAATGAACAGCAGCCCTCTGAGCCCTCAGACCTTTTCTGTTGTGCCATTCCATGCATGCCTGTGCCTCCATTGCAGCCTGAAACATGCGTCTGGTGACACCAGCTCCTGTGCTCTGTCTTGCAGGGGCATGTTGGCCAGAGGTCCTCCTACGAGCAGCATTGGGCACATGCCTGCGTGGGACATCACCAGTCAGTTGGCTGACACCATGGTGTTCAGGCACACCTTCCATAGTCTCCACACTTTCCTGTTCCGTGCTACCACACACCAACTGTCCTTCCTCTATGGCCACTGGTGATGAGGTATGTGTAGGCATGAGAACTGTGTGCAGGGATGAGGGAGATAGAGGTGGAATGGCAATGAATGGCACAGATTCAGCCCATGATAACCCTGCCTGTGCCTCAATCATACTTTCATTATCACTGCTAGAGTCTGTGGGGAAACTAACATCAGATGGACCGCAGGGGGGCAATGCACCTACATCAACACCTGTGAGGGGCAGACAAGAACTGTACATTACAATCTATACAACAGACACACACACACACACACACAAACACACAGACACACACACAGACACACACACACAGACTGACACACACACACACACACACACAGACAGACACATGCTATGGCACCCAACATGCATGTGATATGACAGAAGGCATGCAACATGCATGTGATACAGCAGACGGCATTCAGCTGAGACAATACTAGTGGCAGTTATCATACATCCCTGGGTTGCACACAACAGCATGCATGTGTCATAGCAGAAAGCATTCACATTACACAATACAGCATGCATGTGTCATAGCAGAAGGCATGCACCTTACACAATTATAGTAGTAGTTAGCATACATCCCTGTGATGCACCATTTACACTAGCACAGGTTAACAGTACACCAGCCTGATGTGTGGCATATGACCTTGACAATCACATGTAGTATGACATGTGACTTGCTGACGTGTGGAATGACATGCATACATGTTTAACACAATGGTGTCCTGTCAATTATACAGTGGAGTAATTGTGTCCAAATGCAGGGACATGTTATACTAACATGGACCTTCCGCTGACGCAATGTTGTACATCCGCCCTACAGATATACAGTGACATACTACACATTTAGCTGATGTGCATGGCCATTGCAGGGAATCATGTGGCTTCTCTATTGCTATACAGTGTGAGTTACAGACACAGTTTATAGCCATGACTGTGTGCAGATACAATACATTTATACTGTGGAATGTGACCCATGTCACTGAGGTGTATACACACTAAACCATAATGTGGAATGTGTGACACAGGTCACTGAAGAGTATATGGATGACATCCCTGCACATCTGCAACCATATTGCTGATGCCTGGCAACTATGGCCAGACATGGCAAACTCATCAGTACTCCATATCCCACATGACATCTGTGTACCACACACACATGAGGAGCAATGATGACAGTGATGTCTGACACCAGCAAGGGGAATGTACTGTATCTGTGGCCTGATGTGGTTGTCTGTGTATGTTGTGCAACACATGTATGTATTTGGATACTGTACAGGTGACTGCTGTCATGTCGTGACACACTCAAGATGATCAACACATGTTATGTGGTAGCTTGATGTCACGCCTACACAAGATGTGCACAGGCCTGTAGGATGTTTAGTGTTTCACATCTGCAATATCACCATTACACAAAGGTCATAGTTGGATTATGTGGAGCCAATGTACAACAGGGTGTACATACATGCACAACACTTGTACTGTGTGTGTTGCTTCATGTCTCTGACCATCCTCCATGGCCATGTGTGAACATGTTTTGCCCAAATGGTTGTGATGGGCATCAATTTCACATGTCAGTGTTCTCCCATATGACATACACCCATAGATGTCATATGCTCCACTGACAACAGGGTTATGCAGACAAAGGGTGGTATGTTTGGGATGTGGGATATGTTTTGCAGGATAGTTAGGCAGTGTTGCAGTCAGCCCACTAAATGTCATAGACATATCAGATAGCACATAACATTGTGTGAAATTCATAGCAGAGATATAATCCACACAGGTGAATCCTGTGGGCTGGCCATACTCCAGCTCACTGTGTAGTACTGTTTGTATTCCTCACATGTGTAGTTCTGATCTGTAGTACATGTCCCTACAGTGAACCACACCTCCACCATTGTATGCACAGCTGTCCACACATCTCACAATGACAGTTTGTGAGGTTTCATGTTGGTGTTTCATATAGTTGTCAATTATTGCACATGGGTACCCTTGTGATGCATTGCAGTTCCGACCTGTATATATTGACAGGACCATACATTATGTGTACATGTGGTAAATGGCCACATGGCCGATTGATCCATGCATTATTATGCCTGATACATAATAACAGTCTCACCTGCAATGGGCTGCTGTTGCAGCAGAATGCCAGAGGTACCTAAATAGGAGTGACACAGCAGTATGATCATTATCCACACCTGTATGATAGCCACAGGGTGCAATGTGCATGTTAACACATAAGCCAGTACAATAGACTATACGATGGAGTATGCACATGTGTGCATGCATAGAGTAGCAAACTATAGTATGTGGCATGTGTGCATACATGCCTTGCATATGATGTTACATTACATATTGTAGAGTGACACATGTAACTACATAAACTATAGTTGTTATATGTGCAGTGGTGACTTACCAGGCAACTCCAGGCTCGGTGGTTGAGAGACACCCACCTCCACAATATCAGCTAAAGCTTGTGGATGATGTTCTGCAGGTGTCCCCAGGTTGGCCAGTAGCTCCTTGGTATGTGTGAGTGGGGGCTGGGTTGGTGGCCCACCACCTGTTGCACCTTGTTCCCTGGTGATTGCATTTGCATGCTGTTTCACCCATCTAATTAGGTCAGTACAGTGTCTGCACACCTGCTGATAGGTGCGATTGTGGCCAGCCACATCATTTACCCTCCTACGAAGTTCTTGCCACTGGGCATCCTGCTGCTGTGCATCCTGTGGCACATGGCAGAAGAGTACATGATGGTTATCAAGGAGGTATGGGATGAGAACCTCATCCTCCAAGCGGATATATGGCAGCAGCCTTGCACATGGCATACTTGGAAGACATAATGATGGAGACAGGTCACAGTAACTCACAGAGACATACAGAGGTACAGCTGAACATACATGTGTATCACATTCATTATGATTAAATATTTGTCATTGCAAACTACATGACACTAACACCACTGACATGTTTGTGCCACACACATTTGACACTCAATGGTGATTGGATATTATCATCATATATGTGTGTGTCAAGTGATGACATTGCTCATACTTCATGTGGATGCTGTCTTGATGTGGGCATGTCTGTTTGCCTGTACTGGTGTTCTTACCTATCAGTGCATGCCTGGATGTGTTAACATTAATGCAGTAGACCTTGATGCTGTGTATCTGTCACATATATAGCCTTACACTGCCTTAACGGACATGACCTGTAGCTCTGCAGACTTGCTCATGGAAGGTTTTACATGTATGTGTTTTGCCATATACATCCTGACAGCACTGTATAGCAGTTCAACATCCTGCCATATATTACCTGTGTTGCACATGTGATACACATGGGACACTGGCTAGCCTGATGGTATTTGCAGGGTTGGATATCAACTATAGCATGTATGGTCATAGTCAACTAGTAGGCTATATGCCCTGGGCCATGTATGAGCCTAGGATGAAAGGTTACCTAGCTGTGGCCAACAGGCAGGTTTCAGGGGGCAGGTCAAGCAGTGCCACATAACTGATCCCACAGGGTTACTGAAATATTTGCCATGCGGTCATCACACCATGTCTGAAAGAGGGGCAATGTGCAGCTTTGCTGGACAGGGATGCATAGTATGGCAGGAGTATGTAAAGTGTATGGGACAAGGATCAGTCCAGCATGTGGTGATCCTTGTACTAGGAAGGTAGATGTCCATGAAGTATGTGTTTGAGATCAGGATGTGTAAGTGTAGCATGTCCAACATCTCTGGGTTGGACATGGCTTTATTCAGGGTAGGCATCATGCTACATAGTGGAGATAGGGATTGGAAATGCTGGTGTAGGCCATCTGAACATGGCCAATAACCCTTAAAGGAAATATGTGATCTGATATGGGTCACTTGAGTGTTGAGTATGGCTGAACAATGATCTCTATATTCGTGGATGGCACCCTGTCATGATTAGGGTTGCCACTTACAACTACCTGACAGATGTGGTGACGTAACTATCACAGGAAAGACTACTGTCTAGCTGCATCCCATACACACAGTGTCCATTATGATGACCGTTTCCTAGGTGGTAGTTCATAGGTACAGGGTTTTCAACATAGGGGTTGACAATGCAATATGTAGCTGTCAGATTGTGGCCATTATGTCATACATCTCACCCACAAATCCCCTTCAGTATGTTGACTGCAACACTCATTGAGTCAAGTATTGCTCCTAGTTCATAGTCATTTGCATACTTCAATAGGCGGATGCCTTCTGTGTTAGTCTGTGTGGTATTACACTACAAAGAGGGGGTGTACAATGAATTAACCCTGTATTACTGTAGCTGGCACTGGTTTGATGTGCATGTATTATTCAGACACCTTCTGTAGTGTTGGTTCTGCCAGCAGTCCAGTTGCAAAACATTCCTGTGACATAGGAATGTACATCTAGTATACTGAGTGTAGCTGGAACACAGTATGGGTGATTATGTCCTATGACCTGGCATGGTTATGATATGCTGTGTGAAATCAACCTTACTGTCATCTACATCTGTACTGCTGACATCAAATAAGTTGACCAAGGTTCATGGCCTTTCAGACCAGACTCAGCAGGGTAGTAGTGCAGTAATTCCCATTATCAGTGGTGTCTCCCCCTTTGTGGGTTGTGATAACTGTTGCTTTGCACCATTCAGTGTGTACACAGCCTGACATGAAGCTATGATTGTACATGATGTTTATGTGGAGAGCAAATTGTTTTGACATTTGTGTAGGATACAACCTGGGATGTGGATGGGTCCCATGCAGCCTGTATGTATGGCATTAGAGAGTGCAGCTTGTACCTGCATAGTTGTTATTACAGGGGCTCTGTAGTGTACATGGATATACGAATGTGTACCTGTTGGGGGGGGGGACAGTGTGTTTATGTTATCCAAGACCCTATCTGGATGAACAGGTGCTATTTCCATAGGTGCAGTACTTCTCATGCCATAGTGCTATGAAGCACAGCAGGTCTTGTTGTTGCCATTATGTTTCATGACACAGCTATGGAATCCTCTGTGTTTGGCCTCATAATATGTGGATAATTAGTTTCAGAGTAGCTTTGTGTGGCATTATATGGTGTATCTGCATCTTACTTGAGGCTGACCATGGATCAAATTCCACTCATGTGTGTTGACTCTTGCAACAGTTACTACCTTCTGTGGTACAGTTTAAGGCAGGTTACCACCGGTTTGCCTTCATGTTTGTGTTTGGTTGAATCCTGTTTCTGTTTCAATGGCACGATCACTGCACATATGTGAGTGCTTAAAGTGCATTTGTGTAGGACCCAGCATTTGCACATACATTGTACATCTGCCTCGGAGCCATGACAGTCACCACTTCACTCTTAAAGAGCATAACATTGGCTTTGAAGACTGACCATGTGTGGCATACTGTTTGCCCTGTTGGTGTGACTATGGTGGTCCAGGTCATTGGTGTTGATGAAATCCATCATGCATTGAGCACATGTGTTGGTACATGATGAGTCTTCCCAGTTCATAATGGGATAGCTGAGTGGCTATGATTATGGTTTCATGTCTCAAAACTGGTATTCCCCATTACAGCACAATGACAGTTGGGAATTCTGAGGCATGGTGGATGATCTGCCACAAGGTGCAATTTGGATTACACTTTGGCACAAAGGTAGTTGCTCAGCATAATGCATCTTACATTGTGCAAGTGCAACTAGCGTGGGGGTGTACATATCCCTCAGGAAGTTGGACACACCTGTGGCCCATGTGTTCCAATAAAGGATGATGGCCAGGAGGTGAGGTATGTGTTATAACATGGCCATGCAGGGGTGCTCTCCAAAGCACTGAATCATATCTCAAGCACTGCACAGATAGTTTCTCCATGTTCCAGATTGCCGTGAGTCCATATTGAGTACCTGATTTGTATCATTGAGTAGCAAGACCCACAGTTTATTACCTGGCTGTCCCTGTTGCACCAGTAGACTTTCACTTGAACTTGGCGTGATGAGGGCACTATAGAGGAAATACGGGCCTTTGCCAGTATCCAGATTCTCAGGGGTGACAGCTGCAGGCCCTGTCTGGCAAAGCATCATGGTCTGCCAACCATGTTATCCCAGGCAGAGAGATGCAGGATACTCTTTGAATTACACCAGTACATTACACAATAGTGGAATACAGTCCTTGTCCCTGTAAGGCTGCATCATTCTGGCCAATGGCAGAATGCTACCCAGGACTTGGGACATACCTGCATGGGCTACAAGACCTGACAGTTCCTACATGTGTTTCCATGCAGTCCAGGCTACTGCATCACAGGTCCTGCACAACAACATAGGATATGCCAGAGACATGTGTATAGTTCTAAAGGTGGTCTGAGTGTATGGGTATAGGTTCATAGGTAGGTACTAGGCTATCGGCCCAAGGGCCTACTTAAGCCTAGCCAACAAGGTTCCCTGGCTTACGCCACCCAAGAAAGTTATTTTCCTGTGCCACTGTTGAGCAGAGACACAGAAGTGATCCCCTGGGTGTATTTCCTATTTCCCATCCACTCATCAAGATTTTTCTTGAAGAGTGCTAATGAAGAACTTTGCTTGACATAGATGGGTAGCCTGTTCCAGAGTATGGGAAGTCTCTGGGACAGGAATCTATCCCTCCAGCATGTCCTGTTTATTGTGGTGACAAGGTTTAGGTCCCTAGAGTGTGTAGCTCGGAGGGATTGAGATTTCTTTAGGTGTAGCATGTCCAACATCTCTGGGTTTGACATAGCTTTATATGTTAGGCAGAGATCACCTCGGAGTAGGCAATATGCTACGGAGTAAAGTTGGAGTTTTTTGAGGCGGTCAATGTAGGGCATTTGTTTAAGGCCAGTAATCCTCTTTGTGAGGTACTTCTGTGGCCTTTCCAGCTGCAGATGTCTTGTGAGGTACATTCCAAAAGGGGCATTGTACTCTATAATGGGTCTAATGACTGTCGAGTAGAGGGGAACAATGACCTCTTTTTTCCTGGATGAGAACCCTTTTATGATGAGGTGTGCCACGTAGAAGGACTTCCTGACTACTGTGGCAATGTGACTATCAAAGGAGAGACTACTGTCCACCTGGGTCCCAAGGTCTCTTATCGCACATTCGGTGTTAAGTAGATTGCTGCCTATGTGGTAGTTCATGGGTACAGAGTTTTTACCAAAGGGAATGAGACTGCACGTTTTGGCACTGAGCTTGAGGCCATGGCTCTGACACCAGGCATTTGTCTCAGTGAGGCCCTTCTGTAGGATGTCCACATCATTTGGGGACTTGACTATGGCTCCTAGTTTGCAGTCATCTGCGAACTTTGTTAGCCAGAGGCCTTCTGTGTTAGCCTGTACTTCAGAGAAGTAGATGCCAAACAGGAGAGGTCCCAGGACGGAACCCTGTGGTACTCCACTTGTCACTGCTTTGCAGTCAGATTTGGAGTCTGCAACTTTTACAGTGTGGGTTCTGTCAGTGAGCCAGTTGGTAACCCATCTTGTGACATAGGGATTTATACCTAGTTTAGTGAGTTTAGCTATAATTCCAGAATGGGGGATGGTGTCGAAAGCCTTGGTGAGGTCAAGATAGGCTGTGTGAACCACCTTACCCTCATCTACGGCTTTGGTGACTGCCTCAAAGAAGTCAATCAGGTTCAGGAGGCATGATCTGCCTTTCACAAACCCGAACTGGGTGGGATCCAGAGTTTGGAGGTTACCAATGTCTTTGTTTATGAGTTCCATGATGATACATTCCATGGCCTTGCAGACCAGGCTCATCAGGCTAATAGGTCGATAGTTCCTGGGATCAGTGGTGGCTCTCCCTTTGTGGAGTGGGATAACTGTTGCTGTCCACCATTCAGTGGGCAAAAAGCCTGAAGCGAGGCTATTATTGAACATGGTGCTTAAGTGGGGAGCCAGTTCATTCTGAAGTTCGTGTAAAACGCAGCCTGGGATGTTGTCCGGTCCCATGGATGCTGTGTTTTTGGCTTTAGAGAGTGCAGCTTTTACCTGCATAGTTGTGATTACAGGGACTCTGCATTATTCCTGTATATATATGGGCCCTTTAGGGGGTGAGAGGGGGGGGTAAAGTTAGCACTGAACCTATCTGCCAGGATGTTGGCAATATCAGTTGGTTCTGTAATTTTCTTGCCTTTGTGCTGTAACTCAGAGCAGATCTGGGTGCTGCCATCGAGATTCTTGACATAGCTATAGAATGCTTTGTGGTTGTCCTTAGAATTAGTGGCGATTTTGTTTTCGTAGCTAGCTTTGGAGCATCTTATAAGGGATCTCAGCTTCTTACTGAGGCTGACCAGGGAGCTCCTCCACTTATGGGATTTTACTCTCTTTTGCAACAATTTCTTCCTTCTGTTGTACAGTTTGTTTATGGCAGGGGACCACCAGATTGGCTTCCTTTTTTTGGAGGATAGCATCTTGGTTCTGTTTGGGATAGCACGATCCATGCACTCGTGCAAGTGCTTATAGAGTGCATTTGTGTAGGATTCAGCAGTTGTAACTGTATTGTCCATCTGCATGGGTGTCATGAAGTTCACCACTTCTGTCTTAATAAGCATGAAATTGGCTTTGGAGAAATGTTGTCCTGCGGTTTCCTTAATGGGGGGTGGGGGCGGAATGTGGATATCAAGGGTGATTAGCTTATGGTCGGATTGGACCAACAAGGAGTTGACTTCAGGTGTGGAACACCAGTCACTCATGTTGGTAATGACTAGGTCTAGGATATTGTTGCCCCTGGTGGGGGTGTGGATAAGTTGATCCAGGGCATTGAAGTTTATGAATTCCAGAAAGTGTTGAGCTAAGGAGTTGGTACACGAGTAGATTTCCCAGTTAATGGTGGGGTAGTTGAAGTCGCCCATTATTAGGGTGTTTGGTTGAACCCTAATATTTTCCAGTACATCAAGAAAAGAGGAGTGGGAATCCTGGGGCATGGTGGGGGATCTGTAGCAAGCTACAATTTGGATTGGAGTTTTGCCCAGAGTTAGTTGCACTTGGATAACCTCGGATGCATTATGCTCAGCAACTAGCCTGGAGGTGTGGATATCCTTAATAAATATGGACACACCTCCACCTTTGGTGTTTCGGTCTAGGTTACATACCTGAAAAGTGTGGTATGAGTTATAGCCTGGTAGTGCAGGTGTGCTCTCTGGAGCCTTGAACCCGTTCTCAGTCACTGCAAAGGTATCGATGTTCTCCATTTTAAGGAGTGCCTCGAGGTGAGTGCATTTTGAGATTTAGACTTCTAGCATTAAGTAGCATCACCCTTAGTTTTTGCTTTCCTGTTCCTGTTATGGTGGTGAATTTGTTATTTGAACCTTGCCTAAAAAAGGCACTATAGGGGCAGCAAGAGCCTTAGCCAGTATCTGGAATCCCAGGGGCGACAGGTGCAGGCCATCTGTGGCAAGGCATCGTGGTCTGTCGACCATGTAATCCCAAGCAGACAGATACTGGATCCCCTTAGAATGACACCAGAAGCTTAGACAATTGTTGAAGTCAATCATTTTGTCCTTGTACTGCGGTATCTTTCTGGGCGATGGTAGAATGCAACTCAGGGCTAAGGTCATACCTGCCTGGGCTACAAGATCAGAGAGCTCTTCCATGTCTCTTTTCATGTAGTCCAGGGAGGTACATCTCAGGTCATTCACACCAACATGGACAATGACAGAGTCATATTTGTAGTTGTTGTGGTGTGACCTGAGTGCGTGGGTTATGTGGTGGATCCTGGCACCCGACAGGCAGGTGACAGTAACCTTCTTCTTGTTTAGCCTGGTGAGTGGGATATCAGTGTGCCTGACTATAGAGTCACATATGACTAGCGTGTTGGGTACGTTGTTTTGCCTTATTGGCTGTGGTTGAGTGGCACACTGAGTCTGTGGGCTATGTGTCATTTGGGTTGTGTTGGGGGATGGAGGTTGTTTGCGTTTCTGCTTTTGAGGTCTCTGTTGCTTAGACAGATTATTATTGAGAGCCTCGGCAAATGTTTTTGTGTTACTATGTGTGGATTTTGGTGGCGTAGATTTAGTGAGACTATGTGATGAGTGTGGTGTGGTGCAAATGTTTACCTTCTCCTCATGACTGTCAAGTTCAGTCTTGGTTGGAGAGAGCTTTACCTCCAGTTTGGCTAGATAAATGCATCTCTCACAGATTGTAGTGTTGGGTGGTAGGAGGAGAAGGTTGTCTGTGTACATGAGGCAATTTTTACATTGCCTCAAGATGCCTAGATTCATCAGATAGACAGGAGAGAACACTGGGAGCTGACCCTTGGATATGCCTGAATAAAAACTATTTTCCTCTAGATAAGTGAGGAAAGTTAGTACAAGAGCTGTTTTTCTCTAAGCAAGTGAGAAAAGTAAGTACAAAAACTGTTCTCCTCTAGGTAATGATGAAGATTGAGTGCTATAGTAATTAGTAGCTTATTTAGTGCTTACAAGTTCTGAACAAGTGTTGAGCATGAATAAACAAATTTAAGTGCTAAAACTAAAAATCTGTATCTGCACTAGACGAGTTTCAGGACTGAAACAAGTGCAAATGCAGGCTTTCAAATCAGAAAGTTGAGAGAGATGGAAGAGATTGCCCAAACGGCCAATAACTACAATTTTTGGGCCAGAACCACTCCTTATGTGGTAGACAGGTTACCTAGTGCTTACCACTCCCACTGATAAGCTAGAAGGCTTCTCTCCAACACAGAAAGGCTTGGAAGGCACAGAAGCTTACATATAGTCCTAGATACAGCAAATCTGTATCTGGAACACTAGTTACAGGAAAGATAGGAAACAAGCTTACAGTTTTTTTTTACAGAAAAGTAGCATAAACAGTAGTAAAAACAATCCACATGCAGTGCAAGCTAGCACACTTGAGTATGTATCAATATTAGACCAAACACAGTTTAAAAAATGCAATTAAATTAAAAAGGACTAAAAGCAAGTGCAGAAAGAGTTTATTAGGTAGAATGTGGTAATGAGATAGGACTGGGGGAGTGTCCCAGATCAAATCTACAGTGGGGTGGGCAATTGCAAAAGCCACCAAATTTAAACTACAAACCAAAAATATGGAGTGTGGGTAGGACAAAACAGTTTCAACAGAGATCTAAGCAACAACTAACAGTACAAACTCTAAAGCCAAAAAATTATACTCAGCTCTGTATATTTGCAGATCAGTCTCTCAGAACAGTGAGACAACAGTTTCAACAGAGATCTAAGCAACAATTAACAAACTCTATAACCAAAAAAAAAAACACTCAGCTCTGTATATTTGCAGATAGTCTGGAAGTTAGTCTCTCAGAACACAGGTTCCAGCAATTAAATGCAGGCTGTTACTAACAGGTCAAATTAAGTGATGCTTGAGTTAGATAATACACAAGCTGTAAAAAACAGTTATACCAACTGAAGACATGGCAGAAAATGGGAACAGTTTCAACAGAGATCTAAGCAACAACTAACAGTACAAACTCTAAAACCAAAAAAATATACTCAGCTCTGTATATTTGCAGATCAGTCTCTCAGAACAGTGAGACAACAGTTTAATTAGAGATCTAAGCAACAATTAACAAACTCTATAACCAAAAAATATATATACTCAGCTCTGTATATTTGCAGATAGTCTGGAAGGCAGTCTCTCAGAACACAGGTTCCAGCAATTAAATGCAGGCTGTTACTAACAGGTCAAATTAAGTGATCCTTGCATTAGATAACACACAAGCTGTAAAAAACAGTTATACCAACTGAAGACATGGCAGAAAATGGGGGGGGGACAGTTTCAACAGAGATCTAAGCAACAACTAACAGTTGTTGTGTCTTTCGGCTTTTCCCGGTTAGGGGTCGCCACAGCAGAACTCCGGTCTGCTAATGATTAGCAGTAGATTTTTACATGCCAAGTTGTTGGCCCTGATGCACAAACTTCAACAAAGGTACGCCCATTCACACATGTCTCCACACAGAAGACGCTCTAGTTGAGAATCGAACAAGACAACATCTTACTGTGAGGCGACAACGCTACCGCAGCACCACCACACAGTAAGCAACAACTAACAGTACAAACTCTAAAACCAAAAGAAAATACTCAGCTCTGTATATTTGCAGATCAGTCTCTCAGAACAGTGAGACAACTGTTTCAACAGAGATCTAAGCAACAATTAACAAATTCTATAACCAAAAAAAATATACTCAGCTCTGTATATTTGCAGATAGTCTGGAAGGTAGTCTCTCAGAACACAGGTTCCAGCAATTAAATGCAAGCTGTTACTAACAGGTCAAATTAAGTGATCCTTGAGTTAGATAACACACAAGCTGTAAAAACAGTTATACCAACTAAAGACATGGCAGAAAATGGGGGGGTAGTTTCAACAGAGATCTAAGCAGCAACTAACAGTACAAACTCTAAAACCAAAAAAATATACTCAGCTCTGTATATTTGCAGATCAGTCTCTCAGAACAGCGAGACAACAGTTTCAACAGAGATCTAAGCAACAATTAACAAACTCTATAACTAAAAAATATATACTCAGCTCTGTATATTTGCAGATAGTCTGGAAGGCAGTCTCTCAGAACACAGGTTCCAGCAATTAAATGCAGGCTGTTACTAACAGGTCAAATTAAGTGATCCTTGAGTTAGATAACACACAAGCTGTAAAAAATAGTTATACCAACTGAATGCATGCCCGAAAATGGGGGGGGGGGGGTTTCAACAGAGATCTAAGCAACAACTAACAGTACAACTCTAAAACCAAAAAATATATACTCAGCTCTGTATATTTGCAGATCAGTCTCTCAGAACAGTGAGACAACAGTTTCAACAGAGATCTAAGCAACAATTAAACTCTATAACCAAAAAATATATACTCAACTCTGTATGTGGCTAATCATGGCAGACAGGCAGTTGACAGTATGTTTGCCCTCATATAGCTTGGTGTGTAACATAGTGCTAGAGTTTGCATTCACAAAGGAGTACTGTTGGCCATGTTTCTGGCCACGTGTTCTGAGGTGTGACACAATTATGCAAACTATGTCATACAGTCTTTGTATTCTGTTGTCTGTCTATTCCAACTTGGGAGGCCTCTTGCTTGGCCAGATACTTAGAGGCCTCTGTGGATGTGTGTGATATCTGGTGGCATGTGTGTGTGTCCTTACTGTGTTCTGGTAAGGGCATGTGTTGGTTGTGGTGATGAGATGCATGTGTTAACCTACACCTCATGACTGTCTAGTCCAGTCATGGGTGTAGAATGGACTGCCTCCAAACTCACCCCTGTGGCTGCATCCCAGACAATGTGTGGGGTGTGGTATTAGGTGGGTTTGGCAGTGTACATGGAATAAGACTGCATTCCCCCAGGATGGCCACATACACAAAGCTGACATTAGTAAACACCAGTAGCTGACTAGTGGACATGCCTGTATGAGCATTCAGTACTACAAGTACCACGTACTGTATTTAGTTTACTTACTGCTTATGAAGATGTTTTAGACAGTGATGCTCACATGTAAATATTTGTGTTATGGATGTGGCAACACTAGCTATTACAGGAACATGGTAGCTACGTTTAGTAGCAATCCCCCTCTGAGGGCCACATCACATCCTGATAGTTGATTACAGATGATGCAAGTGTGAACAGGGCTGTATCCTTGTCTGGGTATATACTCACATACCCAGCAGAGCCATGAGCTCTGTTGGGCACAGACACCCACTCCCCACACAGAGTCAAATATCAATAGACTCTGCTGCCACTATCGACATGATCAGGATATAATCAGATAGTGTATGCCGTCACCTATGAAGCAGCTATTACACATGGGCAGCAGTTTCCTACATCTTACACTCCTACTGCAGATGTCACACTGGAGTTAAAGATGATATGCACCCTGTTTCATTACCAGTACTGTCAACATATTTCCAAGCAGCTGTTTGTCTGGCAATGAGAGGTTAGGCTACGCAAATCTAAATGATCAACCAGTGTGTCTCTACTGTCAATATCCACTCTATGTAGATGTGCACATAGCCATTTGGCACAGCCCTGTAACAAGGGTCAGTACACATTTGCAGAACATGTACACATGCACAGCTGTAATTGCTTGCAAACAATACTAGAGAGGTGGATATTAGGCAAGGTGAACTTTTAGGCAAGGCTCAAAAGACAAACCCACCACCATAAATATCACAAGTAACCAGAAACTGAGGGTGTTGCTACTCAACGCCAGAAGTCTAAACCTCAAAATGCACACACTCGAGGCACTCCTCAGTATGGAGAACACTGATATCTGTGCAGTAAAAGAAACCTGGTTTAAGGCTCTAGAGAGAACCCCAGTACTACCAGGCTATAACTCATAGCACACCTTTCGGCCACAGAACCCGGACCGGAACACAAAAGGCAGGGTGTATCCATATTCATCAAGGATACTCACACCTCCAGGTTAGTGGTGCAGCAGGATGCAGCAGAGATCATCCAAGTACAACTGACAATGGGAAAAACTGCAATCCAAATTGTAGCTTGCTACAGATCACCCACCATGACCCAGGACCCACATTCCACAATTCTGGAGACACTGGGAAATATGCAGGTCCTACCAAACACCCTAATACTGGGTGATTTCAACTACCCAAACATTAACTGGGAGAACTACTCAAGTACTAACTCCCATGCCCAGTGCTTCCTAGAATTTATAAACTCAAATGCCCTGGATCAACTGGTCAACAACCCCACCAGAGGGAACAACATATTGAACCTTGTCATCACCAACATGGGCGAATGGTGTTCCACACCAGGCGTCAACCCCTCGCTGGTTAGATCAGACCATAGACTAATCACTCTGGATATTCAGATTCTGCCCACAACCCCAACCAAGGTAACCACCATGAAAATATTTTCCAAAGCAGACTTCACTTTGCTTAAGCCCGAGGTGGAAAGGTTCACGGCCCCCACGTCAATGGACAATGCTGTCCAAGATGCTGAACCCTATACATAGGCACTCTATGATCATCTGCAGGAATGCATGGATCATGCTATTCCAAGTCAGACCTAGACTCATTCCTCCAAGAAAAGGAAACCAGTCTGGTGGACCCCTGCCATAAACAGGCTCTACAATAGAAGGAGGAAACTAGTACAGATAAGAGCAAAATCCCTAGAAGGACAGACATCCCTGATCAGTATCAGCAAGAAACTATGATCCCTCATGAAATCATCCAAGGCTAGCTTCAAAAAACAAATTTCCAAGGACTCTAAAGATAACCACAAAGCATTCTTTAGCTATGTCAAGAACATAAGTGGGAACTCACAGATCTGCTCTGAGTTGGTGCAGACTGGCACAAAATACACTGAACCGACTGATATTGCCAACATTTTGGCAGACAGGTTCAGTGCAAACTTTGCACTCTTCTCACCCCCTAAATGACCCATAACCATACCAGAAGAATGTACAGTTCCAGCAATCACTGACACACAGGTTAAAACAGCCTTATCTAAAAACACAGCCTCAATGGGACAGGACAGTGTCCCAGGCTGTGTCTTACAAGAGCTCCAAATTAACTAACCCCCCACCTAAACACACTGTTCAAACCCAGCCTCTCTACAGGCTACATACCCACAGAGTGGTGCACAGCAACAGTTATCCCACTCCACAAAGGTGGTGCCACCACGGACCCCGGGAACTATTACCCTATAAGCCTGACTAGCCTGGTCTGCAAGGCTATGGAGCGCATCATCATGGAACTCATTAACAGAGACATTGGGAACCTCCAGACACTCGACCCAACCTAGGTCAGCTTGATTGAGTGCAGATCATGCCTACTGAACCTGTTTGATGTCTTACAATCACCTAGACTTTAGGTGAGGGGTGTAATAGTTCATACATACTGCCTGAACCTCACCAAGGATTTTGACATGATTCCCCACTCAGGTATTATTTATAAACTCACCAGCCAGTACATACACCCATACATTACAGGTTGGGTTGCCAACAGGCTTACACACAGAACCCACAACTGGTGTCCCACAGGACTCAGTCCTGGGACCCCTACTGTTTGCCATATACTTCTCAGAGGTACAGGCAAACACTGGTGGACTACAGCAGACCGTGTTTGGTGATTACTGCAAACTGGAAGCCATAACCAACAGTCCAGCTGTCACAGACGTCCTTCAAGGGGCCTCACATAGACCGACACAGGGTATCCAAGTCATGGCATCCAGCTAAAGGCCACAAACTGCATGGTCATTCCATTTTGGGAAAACTAAACACCCACATATTAACACATGAGTGGTAGCCACTTTAATACAGTTGAGGTAATGGGTATGTGGGGACTACATTAGATAGTGATCTCTCCTTTGACAATCATATCTCCAAAGTAGTTAGGACATCCTTCTATGTAGGCCATCTGATTACTTAAGGGTTCGCATCTAGACATACTGAGGTTATTGTGCCCCCTTACTCATCACTCATCAATCCCATCATCGAGTATGATAACCCATTTGGGATGTACCTCAGAAGACACATCCAACAGCTGGAGGGTCCACGAACGTACCTCACCAAGAGGATTACTGGCCACAGACATGTGTCCTATGCTGCCAGACTGAATGAACTCTTGCATTACTCAGTGGCATTTTGTTTGCTTATAGATGATCTTTGCTGGCCAACAAAGCCATGTCCAAGTCAGGCTTAATGGATATGCTCCACTTATGGGAATCCATGTCACAGTGAGCCACATACTGTAATGAGCTACACCTTGCCACAACCATAACTGGAAGATGCTGGAGTGACAGATTCCTGTCACAGGTACTCCCCATGCTTTGGAACTACATCCCTGATTACATTATATGGAGCCCCTCACTAACACTCCAGGGAAACCTTGAAGAGTGGATGGTGAACAGTGGATACACCCCAGGGATCACACAATTGGCTCTGCTCCACAGAGAGACAGTTAATCAATGGGGTGGTGACAGCTGACACATTTTGGCTAGGCTTATGAATGGCTTCGGGCAGTTAGCCAAGTACCTACCTATGTACCCATGAACCTATACATACAGTATCAGCACATGCTGATAGCTTAATTTACTGTTCAGGTGTTGACTTACCTTGTGCCAATAGCAGTTGTGTGTGCAATAGTTGAGGGCTGCCTATGTAGGATGCACACAGTAGATCGCCTATACATGACAATTTACAGGTGGTCTTGTGTGTGTGCCATCCATGTTTACTGTGTGTGCAGGTGGAGAAGGGTGTCAGTCCTTAGGTGCCTACACTGTCAGTGTGTGTGCTATACATTCCCTCTTTGCCAAGGCATGGGCATACTGGGCACGCCTCCATCTGCCTACTGGGGCTGGCTCGGGGTGTTCGTGGTCTGAGTCCCTCTGTGCCTGTGGGGCCCTTGGCAATGGTGGTGGACTGTGAGGGCCTTCACCATTCCGTCCCTGCTGCAGCTATTTCCGCAGGATCATATTATGTAGCATGGCACATACTATGAAGATGTGGGCACACGTGCCTGGAGAGTACTGCAAGGCTCCACCAAATATGTCCAAGCAACAGAACCGTGATTTCAGCATCCCAAACACATGCTCTATGATTATTCTGGTTTGTGCGTGTGCCTCATTATGGCATTCTTGCATGGGTGTGTGTGCATTGCTGATGGGAGTCATCATCCACGGTTCCAGTGCATAGCCAGCATCCCCCACCAGGTGGCCATATGGGATGTCCAACTTGGCAAATACCTGATACAGCTGTGAGGCATGCCAGATGTGGGAGTCGTGATAGCTTCCAGGGCTGCCAGCACACACATCCATGATAATGCCCTGGGCATTGCACATGACCTGGCAGTTGATGGAGGGGTATCCCTTGCGGTTTAAGTATCGCCTACCCTGCTCACCGGGTGGTGACTTGATGTGTATGTGTGTGCAGTCTATTGCACCCAGTACCTCTGGGTATTCTGCCACATGGTGGAAGAGATGCATATTGCTGGCCAACTCCTCCTGCTTTCGGGAGAAGTATATGTGCTCACTGACATGTGGTAACATGGCATCCAGGAACTGGTGGAGTACCCTGGATGTTGATGCCTGTGAGATCCCCAGGATATCCCCAGTTGGCCTTTGAAAGGTACTTGTGGCTAGTATTCTCAAGCTTACACATACTTTCGTGTCTACTGGGATAGGTTCCCCTCTGTTATTTCTGGCTCTGAGGCATGGCCAGCACAGCTCAACAAGTTGCTGTATGGTGTCCCTGTCCACTCTGTAACACTCTACTATCTCCAGATCATTTAGCCCCTGGTAGGTTACCCTGGGTCTGAACACTCTTCTCCTCCTCCTCCGGTGCCTGAGGTGGTTGTCAACATCATCCTCCACACCACCTCCAGTCTCCAATGCATGCAAGTGAATCAAAGCTATGGCAGCCCCTAACATGTACATATTAAAAGTTCCCCATCTGTATACACCGATGGTGCAGAGTGTATGGGAATACACAAGTGCGTATGAGGTGCTTTCATACTTTATACTATTGCGCTATGGATGCTGCTGATGTCACTGGGTGTGTATGTGCAATTCCAGCTGCATGGTATCTTAATTATGGGTTTTAAAGTGAGTACTGCAAATTGTGGGGTGTTTGGTGTTGAATTACGCTTGCCTACTATGATTCATCTGTTGCCCTTTAATTCACTTTTCAACCCGAATCCCCTCCCATTGTCAGGCATGCATCCGGCTGCTGGCTTTCTTGTTTTGTACTTTCCCTACCCAGGAATGTGTTGTGAAATGTGTTATGTAGCTGATCTACTGCAATTTTGCTTTTTTCTGCTGTGACAGTACTGTTTTCTTTGCAGTATGGCACCTCCCATTTCCTGTTTTGCAGGTAGCTGCTAGCAGCCTTGTTAGCTGTTCTCAATGGCCCACTGTGGGTTCCTAGGTGTTAATTACTCATTTGTACTCCAATTTCCATACTGCAGCATTTCCTTATTTTCTTCCCGTATCCTTCCTGTTTCAGCTGTGCTGCGTGCCGCGCACAGCCATTTACTGGGTTTACAGCATGTTTTCATCCACATTCACATGCACATTCGGTTACCTTGTGTGCTCTCAGCTAAGCAAAGCTATGGCTACTTCAACACACCCCTATCCTGTAGCTTTGCTTAGCAACAGGCAAACTAGATTAGCAATGCTCCAATGTGCTTACAGCAAAGGTGGCACACCCCTCTCTTGATGTCATCTGTATATCCAGGGCACACCTTGGTGTTGTAACGCTACGCTGTGAGGTACATCCTTACACTGGCAGGGAATTTGTGATTCACTATTACTCCTCTCATTTGCATGGCATTGCCTACTAATTCCTAGTTACCACGCAGAACACTGTCACAGCCCCTTAGCAACCCTTGCGTAATGGTGTGGTGTAGCATGCTTGCCATTGACTATTATGGGGAAATCATGAAAAGTGTTACATTGCAGTTTTATTCCATATAATTCTATTTTCATTGTGATCCTGTTTGCACACCGATGCCCTGCGCTTTAACTTCGCGTTAGTGTGGGCATGACATTAAATGTTCTTTTTTATATTTTGTGCATTTTTTTATGCCAATGGCTATGTATTTAGCCATTGGCATATATTAACAGTATAATACATGTGTTTGGTCTGCTGTCATGGCTCCGACTTTATGTTTGCAAAAATGTAAACCATTTTTTTCAGTTTACATTTCTGCATGCTTACACTATGCCTGCACCACTTCCTGAATCGCTATATACCTTCATTTGCATGCTACACTGCTGCACATGGGGTGATTAGCATACAGGCGCTGGGAGCTGTGCGGGCATAATGTATGTGGGCTAGTGCATGTGGGAACAGCTCACAGCTGGATCACTCGGCGGCTATATTTGGTGTTGGAACACCAACACTACACCTGCACCTGGCACAAGCTTCATGAATCCCGGGGTATGTCTTTTCTGTACTCAGTACTTGTTTATAATTAGCACCATACAGACTCTGAACTATATTCTTGAGAAGCAGTGCAAGTATTTGTAATTTCAGTTGCATACAAACATACTTTCTGCAACAATTGCTATTTTTCTTGGGTCCATATTAGAAGACCGAAGACGTATTCAAAAGAATGCATCTTGGTTGAACTGAAAATACTGAAACAGCAAAATATCGAAGCGGCTGTTAAGCAAATTCTTTCCCTGGGAAAGAATTTGCTTGGCCGCTTCAGTACTTTGTCGTTTTCAGCACTGTAGTGCGGTCTCAGAGTTGGTATATTTAAGTAGGGGAGATGTGGGGGGCAAAGACCCCGACTTAATGTAATGTTTGTAATTGATTATTTTTTTTTTTTTTTTTTTGGAACAGCTTTTTTTTTCCCTTGTAAAAAATTGTTGTTCTGACACTTTGATATTGTAAGCTTTTGCTTACATAGGGTCGATTAAACACCGTTAAGTGCTCAAAACCAAATAGTTAACACTAGGTTCTGAACTCCCATTGAACTTTTTGCTGGGGTCTAAAGCTGCTTCATGTTCATTTTCCCTTTTTATGTCTGAGCTGTCTTCATGGTCTGACAACATCTGCTGCTGTCTTTCTGAAGCTATTACAAGATAGTTCAGACCTTCACTGTTTTTTCTTTCTGTCAAGGTCGTACAACAAATGCCATCTGCACTGTCACATTGCAGATCATGGTCTGTATCTGAAAAAGCTATTACAAGATAGTTCAGACCTTCACTGTTTTTTCTTTCTGTCAAGGTCATGCAACAAATGCCATCTGCACTGTCACATTACAGATCATGGTCTGTATCTGAAAAAAAAACAAGGAAACTGTTATTGGAACACTTCTTGATAAAATCATTAGAATCAGGAACATTCATCATTATAAAGTGTAACGCTGCACACAGCTTTATGTTAGCTTCCTATCCCCACCCTCTGTACAGTTCCACAACTGTACATGAGAAATCAGCATTTTGTGAAAGACGCTTAAGAAATGCTACTTAAGGCCTATGCTGTTGCTGTTAATTTCCACATGACCACCTCTACAAATAAGCATGCTAACTGGAAGTTTGGGGGGCTTATACTTCCATATTAGGTTCATAGGTAAGTACTAGGCTATCTGCCCAAGGGCATTATAAGCCTAACTAGAGTGTGTTGGCTTTCGCCACCCACTCAGATTACCTATGACTCTGACCAGCAGAGCCATTAGTTCCCTGCGCCTCTGTCCAGCAGAGCCACTGCAGTGATCCCCGGGGTAAATTTTCTGTTTATTATGCCTCTTATCCTTACATTCTGCTATCTGCCCAGTCAGACTAACCCAGTCAACAGATGTGAAGTAAATAAATAAATAATAAATAAATATGCCTTGAGTTATAATACATGCATGGCATTCTTTTTTAGCAAAAGTATCTTTATTCTATGCAGCTGAGTGTTATTTTTGTACCTGGTGTCAGTGCTCTGAGACGTGAAGCAGAACTATGCATTGTGCATAAAAAAGAAACATGAGGACATTATTCCTAGCAACGCTCTTCCACTTTTTTCAGCAGTATTACACTAGATGTTATGTAACAAACCATTCCCATGTTGTCAGAATGCATTGCATTATTCAATGTTTGAGATGACAGTTCACAAACTATTACCCAAGCGCTGTGTTGCAAGTCCCTACAGAATTAAGTAAATCAGTAGTAATTAAGAATACTACACCATGTTACAAACTCAGTGTAAATAAGACATTTTAAAATAGCAGCATAACTGCTGATCACTGAAAAGCTGGCTGTTGGCAGATGGCAAAGTAAAGAATGACTGCTATGGTCTAGTTAGTTACTGTCTTGTTCAAACTCAAGCACTAACAAGGTAATTCAAGCCTTGCTTTCTTTCTTTATTTAATTAGAAATTAATAATAGGTTAAATTTTCTGTAAATCACAGGAGATGTTCAGATACAATTATTACACAGATTTATGTGAAATAGCAAGGTAAGTGGTGACACATGGGGAAGACGTGATTATTCAGAGACAGAAGCAGCATGACCCTGGTCATTCTACTCAAGAAATAATGTTGTATATGTGGTGTGTTGATGAGTGGTAATACAATAATGACATTCACTGTGAATGAATGTTGAAACTAAACAGAACATTTCATTAAGCAATAACCGACGACGTGGTGTGGTATATTGAAGATTTACTCAAGGTTGGTGTGGTTTAATCACGAGGGCAAAGCCCGAGTGATTAAATAAATCCAACCATGGGTAAATCTTCAGTATACCACAACCATGGAGTCAGTTATTGCTATTATACAATGACATTATTTAAGAAAAAAATACTTTTCTTAAATTATGTCTTTGTATAACGGCACATTACTGTTCTTCCGCCGTTGGTGGTATACTGCTTCCTTGTGTTGATGTACTGCGCATGCATATGGGACTTGCATTCCCATGCATACCCAGTAAGCCAATGCTTTGAAACAGAAGCAACAGAGAAAAGAAAGTCTCCGTTCCTGTTTTTTTTTTTTTTTTTTTTTTTTTTTTAATTAAAAAAAAAAAGTTTTGGACACCTTATACCAATGGGAAAAAGTATGGTCGACCAGACCTTTTTCTGTTGGTATATTGTGGGATTTACAATGGGCACACTGGCCAATCAGCGTGCACGTTTTGGAATATTAATGGGAGGTCATTGTATAATAAACGTATAACTTTACCTGGGACAACCTTGGTAATCAGCTATTCTGACAACCAGGATTTGTCAGCATGCAGGATCTTCACTTGTGTTATGATGCTAAGAATATCATCAGTAGTCCCAGGACAGCATGTAAAATGGCTACTGTTGCAGCCAGTGTTAGTGATGCTGTGTCGCACTCCATATAGTGGATAAATGCACTAGAAGCTAACCTACCAGTACTTCCAGATTGTCAACCACTATCATGTGGAGAAGGGCACCATACAGGAGTTAATAGACATGTTACTTTTATTCTCACATGGAATCAAGAGGAATGCATGGAATACCTATCCCAGTGGACACAAAGGCTTGTGTAGCATTAACCATTCTTCTTATGGGGACCCTTCAGCATCCAGTAAAGGATTCATCAGGAGTTTAACTGGCGTGACAATCAGGAATTCCACACAGTTCTTTGATATGATGCTTCAACATGTAGTGGAGTATATATGGTTCCCAAAAACACTGCATAAGAAATAATCACCATTATGTGGGGATTCTGTGACATAGTCAATTCCCTGAGGTCCCAGGGGCCACTCTGACTGCACCCACAGTGCCATCAAACCCTGTCTGTTCCACATCTTGTCCATTATATCAATAATAATGTCTTTCCATCAACTGCAAGGTGGTGTGCAATGCACAGGCTACTATATATAATATGTGTGTGTACCAGGCATTTCCTATGATTCCCCCATCTGGCAACTATATGGCCTATGCCAGTGGTACATTTTGATTGGTCACAGGGCCTTGTTTGTGTTCTTTTATTTTTTTTAATCATAATAAATAAGTGTCTCAGTTGCAAAACACTTGGCTCATAACCTATGAGCTCTGAGGCATTTGGTGACGTTTGGCAACCACACTACTTGAGAAGAAGAGTGCTGCTGGTTTCTGCTAAACTCTACAAAAGCAGACTTACATTACCATATCCACTGTTTTGGAACTTGTTTTCACATTGTTTTTGTCACAGCTGCATTAATTGAGTGTTTTTGTGTTGAATATCTGCACTTTTTGACATTTTTATAGAATTTACTTAGAACTGCTGCTCTCCATTCAGTGGTGCCTAGCAGTGATCTGTACAGACACCGATATCTTACCCCTTGTAATCTGTGTGGACACTTTTCTCACAGTGTAAGGTTCCATTAAAATATTTTTTCTGTCTAGACAGATTTTTTTAACTACTGGAGCATCTAGTTTGTGCATAGCTGAGCATTACTCTTCAAGTTCCTTGTGTTATTGACCTATTCAATATTTAAATTTCCCTCACTCCTCCCTAATATATCAGTAGCCATGGATATGTAGTTCCTGACTCTTTCTATAGCCAATCTGGTTGAGATGGGTTCTCTGACGCATCATAGCAATTGCCTCATGTACACTGACAACCCACATATTCTTAATTAAAACAGATAAAGTATGCAAGAGTTGTAAACACACAAACACTGAAGGCAAAACTCTCTCATACAAGCAAAACTAATCCTATAGTGTTTGGCAGTGATACTTGCACCATGCCTAGTGCACAGGGAAAAACCCTACACATAAAAATATTTATGCAGAGGGACTTACAGGTAAGCATCCTAAAACACTAAGACCTCCTGCATAGTCCAATCAAAAAAAAAAAGGTCCTCAGCCATCATGTAAACACAGTTAAAACACCATCCACAGTTACACATACTAACACTGTATTTAATGCCTCTACTACAGTGGTGCACAACATCCAGCCCTGGGGCCAAATTCGGCCCTCAACGCAACACCATCCGGCCCCCAGAGAGTAACCAAAATTTTTTTAAAAATGAAAAAATCCTATGCCTTACTCCAGTCAAGCAAACTTTCTAGCACATGCTTACTTACCTAATTGACTGCAGTTGCACACACCTCTAATTTTAGCTGCAGAAGTAACTATTCTTTGTTGTTTGCAACTTGTAGTCTGTAAACAGTAGTAACTTTCTGCAAGAGTTTGTAATAAGTCATGACTGCAAGCCAGAATAAAGTTAAATGCAAAGTTAATATAGAAAACATGCAATTTCATGACTGCTGTCTTAAGTAAAAATGCCAGTCACTTGTACCTGTTGTTAACTCATAACCACTTACTATGTTGTATTAAGAATTCATGTAGTGGCCCTCCCCACAAAAAGGTTGTGCACCGCTGCTCTACTGATAAGCCCTTAAGGCAAACAAGTGCACAGCCAATTTTCCTGGACATAGGTGATTCTTTACTGAGGCATACTGATGTCACTCTCACCAGACTGAGTAAGAAGAAAG
Source organism: Protopterus annectens (assembly GCF_019279795.1). Classification (NCBI taxonomy): domain Eukaryota; kingdom Metazoa; phylum Chordata; order Ceratodontiformes; family Protopteridae; genus Protopterus; species Protopterus annectens. Next base: position 222,929,117 of record NC_056726.1, read on the forward strand.
CCACAGTTAGCTGCCTTTCTGGGATTAGGATCTGTCAAGTCACACAGGCACACAGGTCATTGAACCACAGGTACCAGTATGACTCTTGTCATATTCCATGTAGGTGTTAATGACCTGAGAGGTACCTCCCTTGACTATATGAAGTGAGACATGACTGAGCTCACTGATTATGTGTCTCGGGCAGGTATGAGCCTAGCACTGAGCAGCATACTACCTTCTCCAAGGGTAATGCCACATTATCAACAGAACATTCTTAATTTTAACAAATGGCTTAGCTTCTGGTGTTACTCCAAGGGATACAATATTTGATGGCCTGGAAGGACATGGTGGACAGAACATGTGACTTTGTCAGGGATGATCTACATGTATCCCCTCTAGGCTTTCTAATATTGGCAAAGACCTTTTCCACCCCCATGGTGCCTTTTTTAGGAAATGCCAAACTGCTAAACCTCCCAAATTAATTGAACCTACAAAGGAATGTCTGAAGGTGGTACTGCTCAATGCTACAGGTCTTAATAAGATATTCTGCTCCCTGCAAGCCTTTCTATCCCTGGGGAGTCTAGACATGGTTCACAGGTTCATAGGTTGGTACTAGGCTATCGGCCCTAGAGCCTATACAAGCCTAGCCATAACAATTCCCTGGCTATTTCCTCCCACACTATTTACTTCTCTAGACCCCTGTCTAGCAGGGCGACTGACGTGATCCCTGGGGTGAATTTCCTTTCTCCCATCCAATCGTCAAGGTTCCTTTTGAAGATGGCCAAAGAGCAGTCTATTCCAGAGTCTGGGGAGACTCTGGGTCAGGAACCTATCCCTCCAGCATGTTTTGTTTATTGTGATGACAAGGTTTACATCCCTGGAGCGTGTGGCTCTGAGGGATTGGGATTTCTTTAAGTGTAGCATGTCCAACAGTTCTGGGTTTGACATGGACTTGTATGTTAAGCAGAGATTGCCTCTGAGTAGATGATATGCAACAGAGTATAGCTGAAGTTTTTTAAGGTGGTCAGCGTAGGGCATATGATTTAGGCTTGTGATTCTTTTAGTGAGATATTTCTGCGGCCTTGTTGCAGATGTCTTGAGAGGTACATACCAAATGGGTATTGTATTTTATAATGGGTCTAATGAGAAATGAGTTCAGTGGGACAATGACCTCCTTTTTTCTGGATGAAAAGCCCTTAGTGATGAGGTGTGCCACATAGAAGGATTTCCTGACTGTTGTGGCGATATGGTTATCAAAGGTGAGACCACTGTCCACCTGTGTTCCTAAGTCTGTTATCACACTTTCTGTGTTTAGTGTACTGCCACCTATGTGGTAATTCACGAGTATGTGTTTTTTCCCAAAGGGGATAACTATACATTTCTTGGCATTGAGCTTGAGCCCATGGCTCTGGTAGCAGGCATCTGTTTCTGTAAGGCCCTTTTGTAGAGTATCCACATCATTTGGGGATTAAATAATGGCTCCCAGTTTGCAGTCATCTGCAAACTTTGTTAGCCAGAGTCCCTTAGTGTTGGCCTGTTCTTCAGAGAAGTAGATGCCAAACAAGAGCGGTCCCAGGACTGAACCCTGAGGTACTCCACTTGTCACTTGTCTGGAGGTGGATTTGGAATCGGCTACTTTTACAGTGTGGGTTCTGTCAGTAAGCCAGTTGGCAACCCATCGAGTGACATAGGGATTAATGCCCAGCTTAGTAAGTCTATCTATGATTCCAGAGTGGAGGATGGTGCCAAAGGTCTTGGCGAGGTCCAGATAGGCTTACCCTCATCCATGGCTCTGGAGACTGATTCGAAGAAGTCAGTCAGGTTCAGGAGACAAGATCGGCCCTTCGCGAACCCAAACTGGGTGGGGTCCAGTGTTTAAAGTTTGCCAATGTCTTTGTTTATAAGTTCCATAATAATACGTTCCATGGCCTTGCAGATCAGGCTGGTCAAACTGATGGGGTGGTAGTTCCTGGGATCCTAGGTGGATCCCCCCTTGTGAAGTGGAATAACTGTAGCTGTGCACCACTCAGGGGGCACGAAGCCTGAGGTGAGGCTATGATTAAACATGACACTTAGGTGAGGTGCCAGTTCATTTTGTAGTTCATGTAGTACATAGCCGGGATGTCATCTGGTCCCATGGATGCTGTATTCTTAGCTTTGGAGAGTGCATTTTTTACCTGTGTGGCCGTTATTACCAGAAGTTGGCAATCTTCCGGTATTGAGATGGGCCATTTAGGGGATGAGAGGGGGGTGAAGTTGGAACTGAATTGATCTTCCGGGATATTGGCAATATCCTTGGGATCAGTATATTTAATGCCATTCTGTTGCAGCTCAGAGCAGATCTGAGCATTGCCATTTAGATTCTTGACATAGTTATAGAATGCCTTGTGGTTGTCTTTGGAATCTTGCAATTTTAGTTTCGTAACTAGCTTTGGAGGATGGTTTAAAGTTATGGAGAATACCCTGGGAGAGCAAGTTTATAATGCTTTTCACACCTTTTTGACCAGCTACTGCACAGGATGGAACCAAAGATGGAGTCTTAGTATATATCAAAAACAACCTCACATCCAGACTCATACATGTGCAACTCACCATAAATATGGTCTCGTACCATATCCTTACAACCTATGCGTCCCCCTCCATGTCCCAGGAAACCCATACTACCTATCTCAATATACTAGAGTCCCTCACCATTTGACCCAATATGATTTCATGGGGGATCTCAACTATGCCTCTATAGACTGAGAATCCTACACCATTTCTAATGCACAAGTCCAGTAATTCTAAAACTTCATTAATAACAACATCCTAGAACAGCTTGTCTATTCTTCTACCAGGGAAACAAAAAATCATTGACCTTGGACTCATGAACATGGGGGAGTGACATTCCTCACCCAGTGTAATGTCCTCGCTCAACAGGTCTGGCCATAAGGTAGCATTGCTTGAAAAAAAATTAAATCCAGTAACTCAGCAAAATCAAAAACTTTAGGAACTATTCCAAAGCTAATCTCTTTCTACACAGTGACACCTTAGCTAAATTCCAAGCAGCCCCAAACCCAGCAAATACCACAGCAGATGCTGAGCTATTTACCAATCCCCTGTACAGCCATATTGATAGCTGTGCAGAGTGATCTGTGCCCACTTGTGTTAAGAATAAGAAAAACTCAAAACACAAGCCACCCAGGTGGAATCACAATATCAATCAGTTATACAACAAAAGAAAAAAAAATCTTGGCCAAACGTAGAAGAAATAAAGCCCAGCATAACAAAAGCTCCCGAACAAGCTGAACAGGCAGCTAAGAGGGTTAATTAATACTTCAAAGGGTAAATTTGAAGAAAAAATAGCTTCTCAGGCAAAGGACAACCACAAAGCTTTCTACAGCTATGTCCAAAACTTCAAGGGAAATATGCAGCAATAGGCAGAACTTATTGTAAATGTCATCACCCACACTGAACTGGAGGCTAATTCCAACCCTTTGGTTAACAGGTTCAGCTCAAATCCCCCCCTATTCCCCCCAGTAGTCCAAAGGAAATAACATACCACAATCCCCCTAACAAATACTAGGGAACAGGTCACCAATTCAGTTTCCAAGGCCAAAAATACTGCATCGATGAGCCCCGATAACATCCCAGAAGGCTTACTACATAGGATGAAACATGATCTCTGGTCCACTTAAATCACTTTTTAGCTGGAGCCTACAGTTAGGTTTTGCTGAGGAATGGAAAATGGCTACAGTCATTCCCTTTCACAAAGGACGTCCAACCACTACAGGCCCATAAGTCTGACCAGCCTCATATGTAAGGCCATGGAAAGAATCAAGGACATAGGTAACCTGCAAATGCTAGACCCATCACTGTTCAGCTTTGTTAAAGGACAGCCATGCCTATTAAGCCTGACTTCTTTGAGAGGGCCAGCAAAGCAATGGATGAGGAAAAGACTGTACATACAGCTTACCTCGACTTGGTCAAGGCTTTTGATGCAATACCCCACTCAGGCATTATAGACAAGCTCACTAAATTAGGTATAAACCCTTTTATCACCCACTGAATAGCCATCTGTCTCCCTGATAGGACCCAGGAGGTTAAAATAGGTTAGGCCACCTCCACCAAGAGGCCAGTACCTAGCATAGTCTCCCAGGCCTCAGTACTGGGTCCACTCCTTTTTGACATCTATTTCTCTGAGGTGACAGCAAACACTGAAGGTTTATGGCTGATTAAGTTTGTAGATGATTGCAAGCTGGGGGTTATCATCAACTCCACTGCAGACACTAGGATTCTTCAACAAGGTCTATCTTTGACTAACAAATAGTGCCAAAGGCATGGTTTTAAACTCAATGCTAAGAAATGCATAATTGTATCCTTTGAAAAGTCAACCATCTCAGCTAATTATCATGTCAATAATTTGCCCCTAAGAGTCAACCCAGTGGTCAGGGATCTGGACATTCATGTAAACAGTAGCCTTACCTTCAACCACCATGTGGCCACAGTGGTGAGGAAATCCTTTTATGTTGTGCAACTTATAAATAAAGACATTGCATCTAGGTCCAAAGAGGTCATTATCCTACTGTACTCTGCCTTATCAGATCAATCATAGAGTACAATGTTCCCTTCGGTATGTATCTGATCAGGCATATGCAGCAACTAGAATAACCTCAGATGTTCCTAATGAAAACAATACAAGGCATAACAAACCTGCCTTACACACAGCATCTTAAAGCCCTTTCCCTCTACTCAGTTTCCTATAGATTGCTTAGGGGTGATACATGCCTAGCTTACAAAGCATGTGCAACCCCCACACTTACGAATCTCCTGCATATTTGTAAGTCAAACAGTATCAGAAATACAAGGTCTAGGGACCTAAATTTTGTGTGTAACTTAAACAGAACTGGCTGGAGAGACAAATATATGTCCAGAGACTGTCCCTCCTATGGAACAGGCTTTCCATCCATGTGCAGCTGAGTTTGTCTGTTACCCAATTTAAGTGCAACCTAAACCAGTGGCTGGGGAATGGGAAATTTACACCGGGCTTGACACTCATGTACCCTATGGATGGAGGTAGCTTATAAATGCCTGGTCCTCAGTGTCCTGTTTGGATACAGGAAATCCTTATTATTTTGGAAAACGTGGCTAGGCTTAAAAAGGCCCCTCGGGTCATGGCCTAGTACCCACTGATTTGATGTGCCAGCCACTACCCTTCTGACTGCTCAACCCAACTGCAGTTCTCTGCTCCCTTCTGAAATGGAAGTGCAAACAACCCCAGAATGTCAATGACCCAGCAGACACTGAGACTATTTTTTCATTGCTGTGTATGCCTTTTCCATATTTCTGTACTTTTAGTACCTAAAACCTATAATTTTAGGTACAAACTGTTTCAGTGGCTCACACACCAACAGGATCACTGCCAGTAATTTCCCATCTCCAAAAGTAACTACTCTGCAACCACAAATCATTCTTCCCTATTTTTGTTAGATTAACTTAGTTAATTGCTTTGTCAATAATTGGAGCATTTTTCCTGTTTCCCAGTAACTACCATACACCCTCAAATCTTTCTCCTCTATTTTTTGCTAGTTGCATTAGTCCAATTGTTTTTGCCAGTAACTGCAGTAATTCTTGACTGCCAGAAATAACTACTCTACACCCTCAAACTCTATCTCCTCTACTTTTCTGTAGTGATTTAGTTCGATTTCATTGCCTAAAAGACCTAGTGAACATATGTTCAGGCTCAGACCTGTTGCAAGCAGCAGTAGCTGATTGTTTTTGCTTTGAAGTCTTTTTGGTCAGTGAGGTTCCAACTCAGTCCATTCACCCTCACTATGCTCAGGCTCACTCTACTCCCCTACCTTACCCCCATTCCCACACACCCTCTTTCCTTGGGTTTATACTCACATAAGGCACACCCTTTCCTGCTTACTCTGTTCTTTTCCTTCTCCCAGCCCCATTACCCCTCCCACCACTTCGTGTACTCTACTTTCTCCACCTCCCTACCTCAACTTACTCTAAAGACTCTAGCTGCCATCTCTCCCCCCAATCTCTGCACAACTCCACTCCCTAATATTTTTCTCTCTATACATACTCCAAATATGCAACACCGTTTCTCACTTTATTACCACTCTATTCTACTATGCTTTCTCTACCTAACCTATAATGCCTCTGACCCCCACAATTATAATATATATAACCAACACTCACCTGCACAAATGCGTACTACTCACCAACAACCATTTATACACTATAGCTTACATATGCCCACAACTTTACAACATTCTCAACTCTCTCTTGTTCACTTTCAAACACACAGTCCTCACATCCTCAGCCTCCCACTCTCAGGTTCCATCTGGCTGTAACCAAGCTAAAAAAACCTTCTATTCCCCTCCCTTACACATATTACATTACAGGTGGACATCAATTCCAACCCTTACAGGTGGACATCCATCCCAACCCAGGCCCAAACAATGTTTTACCCTCAACTCAACTGCAGCACTCAAATTCTCCTAACCAAAATCTCTCTTGATTCCAAGGTACATACCTCCCTTCCAAATACTTCCCATTCTGACCTACTAATAACCAATTTCAATCTCAGGAGCATTGTAAACAAAATCACTGAATTTCATACTATCCTGGCCACCTACTCTCTGGACATAGCTGTCATTACAGAAACCTGGTTAAAACCCCACATGAAAGATTCTGAAATTACATAAAACAGTTGTAATGTTATTAGACAAGCTAGACTAAACAAAAGAGGTGATGGTGTAGCAGTTATGTTTAAAGATTCCCTAAAAGTAGAAAAACTAAACTGTACATCACCAGACATCCCCAATGCAGAAATCCTCATCACCCGCCTGCAAATAAATCCCCACAAATCTATAATTATTATTGCTGCCTATCTGCCCCCTGGAAACAATCTTCACAGCATAGAACTTCTCGTCTCTTGGTCTGCCTCCTTATTCATTCAAGAAACTATCATCTTAGGAGACTTTAATCTTTACTGGCTTTCCTGCTCCTCAATCAACCCTACAAATTTCATCAAACTTTATAATTTCTCTCAAATTATAAATTGTCTCACTCACACTGATAAACACAGTAAAAAACTGTCACTGCTGGACTGGATATTAACTAATAAGCCAAACTTGAATCACCAATCAGGCTGTCTACCCATTAACCTAAGTGACCATACCCCTACATTTCTGCTAAGGAAAAAAAAAACTCGAACTCAATCCCACACTCCCTATCAATACACCTGCAATAAAAAACACTTCTCTACAGACCTATTTAATCAATTACTTCAAAATTGCAAATGGTCACCATTACAAAATCTGCAACTGGATCTTGCAGTAGAATTCTTAAACAACAAATTCCTTGACATCCTAAATAGACTTGCCCCCACCAGATAAAATATGCACCAAATCAAAACAGCTACCATAATTGTCTCCTGATGCTAAACTACTAATTAAACACAGAGACAAAGCCACAGCCCTATACCTATCCTCCAAAAACAAAACCAATCGCACCACTTACCAGCAACTTAGAAAACAAACTAAGAAAAAACTCAACAATGATAAAAAACACTACTTCCAAACCTCTCAACAAAAGTACATTAATAACCCACACAAATTCTTGCCCTTAGCCTCACAGTTCAACTCATATTTCATTAACTCTATCTCCTGCCTTCTAGAAAGCCATCAGCACCTAACATTCACAATCCCCTCCCCTGCATCTAGCACAGCATAATCTTTCTCATTTAAACCTATGCAAACATCTTATATTAAAATTTCCTAAGCAAACTAAAACCCTGCTGCCTTGCTGCCAACTAGCCACCTAATGAATTCCTAAAAATTGCAGCTCCATCCATCACCTATCCTATCTCAATACCAATCAATTGTTCAGTCTCTGAACAATATGTGCCCCACCTCTGGAAAATCTCTCACATCATTCCTCTTTACAAGGGTGGCCCCTCTAGAGAAATCACTAACTACCGCCCCATTGCAATTCTTCCTTCCATTGCCAAAATCCTTGAGAAATGAATTCAGCAACAATTTCTAAATCACCTTACGTCAAATAACCTCCTAGCAGACACCCAGGACAGTTTCCATCCCAAGCATAGTACTAACACTGCCTTAATAACTTTCCCAAATATCATTCACCACCTTATAAACAGTGGACAACAAGTCCATGCAATTTTCCTGAACACGTCAAAATCTTTTGACTTCATGTCCCACCAACTACTTCTTAACAAACTTGCCACATACAACCTTAGTTCATCAATCCTAACATGGTTTCCCAGTTATCTGTCTAACTGGCAACAGGCTACTAAATAGGACCACAGTCTCTCCCCTCTTCTGCCTGTATACACTGGTGTACCCCAAGAGTCCATACTGGACCCTTTCTCTTTATCATCTTTACCAATAACCTAATGTCTGCCACTCAACTTGCCTCAATCATAAGTATGCTGACAAGACCTCTCTTATTGTCTCGGCCCGCTCCCCACTAGAACTCCAAGATAAGATGCGAAAAGCATTTCAGGAAACTGAATCTTACCTTTCAAGTTACTAACTCATTCTTAGCCCAAAAAAAGACTGTTGGTTATATTCACAAATAAATATACCAAGTACAACTGTTTACCCTTTTCTATTCTCTCCACTAATGGCACCGAAATTGAGCCAACTAACCAGACCAAACTCCTAGGTATTACAATTGATGACCGGCTAAAATTTGATATTCATATATCCCAAACAATCAAAAAAGTCCATGCTAAACTTGGTGCTCTCTATAGGGCTAAAACTTATCTAACATAAGCCAGGCTAGCCACAGCTAGATCTCAGCTCCTATCTATTCTCCTATACTGCTCACACATTTTCAGCAACTTATGCAAAGCCCACCTTCAAAACCTAGAGTCGTGTTACAACAACATTGCTAGGTTTGCCACCCATCTCCCACATAAAGCCCATCATTGTACTGCTCTTCAGCAATTAAAATGACTCGAACTCCCTAACCTGTTAACATTAAACCAACTTACCATCACCCACAAAATTATCCACAACCCCAATAACTGCCCCATAATTTGTACCCCAGTCCAACTACATGTGAACAGCAGGTCCCTCAGGTGTTCCAGCAGACCACTGCTCTAAATAACACAGTCTCATATCTATCACAGGGACTCCCTTTACTCAAACAAAATTGCTAAGTACTGGAATTCTCTTCCACTAAACATACAAAGCACTCCCTCCTATCCTTCTTTTAAATCAAAATTAAAAGAATACCTTTTAAAGAAATGGCTCTGCTCCTGTCATCCTGGATCATATTCCTCTCTCCTAATACTCGTCACCTCCTCGCCTTCTCCTGTATACAGTTGATAGCTAGTTTCTTCTTGGTATTAATGGCCGTCTACTCTATGTTTAGTTCATTTTCTTCCTTATTGCAGCTTTTGTCTCTCCAACCTTTCCACTCACTATAATTGTCTCATAATCCTGTCTAGTTGCATGCTATTTGTCAGCCTCATTTTATTACTAATTTCATAAAAAGAATCTGTAATTTTAGATTCCACATGGTTCCTTATGTACAATATTTTTAGTTAGTTTCACTTTGATATTTATATAAGGTTTTACTCAAACCCTAATACTGTAAATTCTGTGCTGTTTAAATTGTATTGTTTGAATTGTATTGTATTTGTGGAACGTTTCTCCCTGGGTCTCCTCTGAAAACAGGCTACCAGCCCAGTCGGACACTACCCAATAAACAAATGTAAAATAAAATAAATAAATTAACCCAGTAACAATATATGAATCTATGAATCTATATCTATGTGTGTCATATTAAGGTGTATTTACCTTTTATATGATGGATGATAACCACTGTTGTCAACCAGTGGATTGTCATCCATGCATTAATGACTGTTCATCTAAGATGATTGTATGCAAGTCTTATCTAGTTTGTGTGCCATCATGCACACATTGCGATGTGTGTACATTGTACAAGGTAACTACAAGACATACGTGCCAAACTTATATAAATACAATCATTAGTAATACTTTGCAAGTGTCCAATGTTCCCACTTCATTATTACATATTGGGAAGGTTAATGTGTTTCATTGCAAAAAGTATCTACACTATGTACTATAAAGACAGCATCACAGTCAGCTCATCATATCTTGACTACAACAAGCCATTAAACTATATATAAGTAACAGAAGGCACTCACATTACTTTCTTTCTTTCTGTCAAAATCACTTACTTAAGCACACTGCTGGCAAGCTCATTTGAGCATCTGATGGCAAAGTATTAGAGCATGCATAATTATTTTTTGAGTTTTTGAACTTATAATGGGAAATAGCAGTGGTTTATTGGGGTCTATATTATATGAACGAAAGTTCATAACCTCGAAAATACCAGACTTCGAACTCCTTATTGTGGAGAGCTGCACTCCCAACACCCCCCACTAATTTTATATATATATATATATATATATATATATATATATATATATATATATATATATATACCAACTCTGAGATCGCACTACAGTGAGGAAAGGGCAAATATTCCCACATTTACTGTACTGCAATCCCACAAGAAGCTCTTCAAGGTCTGGCATTTTCGCTCTTCAGAGCATTCAAGATTATGAACTTTGGTTCATATAATATAGACCCGTTTATTGTACTCCATGCCAAGTTTCATGCAACTAAAGAGTTCGGGCATATACACATTTCTGATTCTGAGCCATGTGTGTTGTGTTAATGCTTTGGGTGTCATCATTTAAACATATGTCATGATTATTGCAATAAAGTGTTCATAATATGGGTAATACAGGGACATACCTCTCCACATTTGCTGAATGTCCACATGTTTAAGTCCTGTTACTGTGTTCCTTATATAATTTGGATTTTTCATGCAAATCAGTGAGGATTGAAGTCACTAGATAATGACATACATCTATGTGTCACACTTCATATACTTCTGAAAATCCATGCTACTGCCAAATCTTTTATTATGGAAACTTCCTAAGTGTATAGGAGCAGTAATTGCAATCTGTCCCTATTTTTGAGCCTTTGTCACTCCATTACTTTTGGCTTTGTTCAAATGTCTTTCACTTAGAGGTGAAAGGATATGAGCAGGGATGGGACAGTGGTGTACTAAAGAAAGTTATTTGCAAGATACTTGTGTTAGACTAACATCTGTGCAGTATTTCAGAAGGGAAGATATTATTAGAAAATAAACTGTAAATAATGTTTGACATACTGGTGAATTCAAACTCCTTCCAATCTGCATCAGTATTGTCATGACTAGAAAATGATCAGGTCCCACCACAAAGGAAGTCATATTTCTGGTAGTAAAACTCATACATTTGAAGAGACAACGAGCAAAGTATGAAGCTAGTGAGTATGTGTGCATCAGATATCATAACAGTAACAACATTTGAAACATCCTGCATGATGTACACTAAATCCTGCAGCAGGTTAAATCAGTAAGAATGACTGCCAGCTCATATTATTATCATTCTTGTTTTCTAAGCACGGCTGCAAAGAGAGAATCCTTAGCTTTTGTCACAGGACATGAAGCATCATTCATCACTGATTTGTGATGCCAAGCAGCATGCAATGCTGAGGACAAAAAATAGGGCTTGATTTATGGGCCATTTCTGGTCATGTGTGGTGAGCTGAATCGATTTCTTGACCAGATTAAAAGGGGTTGATAGGACAGTGGTGAAAATGTGGGGCAAACAGAGGGTAGGACACAAGAGGAAGACTGAAGGAATGTGTAAGATGATGGTGGTGGAAGATCGCCAGAGCTATCTACTTCTTCACAAGATAACAATGTACTTCTGAAAATAATTTGAGTAGTCACCACATCAAGGGTGTGTCACAACTTTATAATGAAGTGTGGACAGTTGGACCAAATCAAGTGTGTCCTACACACCCAAGATAAGGGGAGAGCTTTGTAAGGGGCATAATTATTTTTGTAGGAAAAGTGCCCAATTTTTATTTTATTTTATTTATTTATTTGTTGAGAGAGGAATGTTGGGGAAGGAAGTTAGGAATAAGGGAGTTGTGTACATATGGTGGGGTAAATAGCAGGTGCAGACAGAGGACATACAAGACAAACATGGATGGTGATGGAGACAAAAGGTTGAAAGACATCATGATTGGACATAGGCAGGGGACATTAGAGGCACATACCCATCCAGCATGAGTAGAGTGAGAATCTAGTCCTCATTCTCTGAACTCTCATCACTGTCTCCTGTCTCAGACACTTTGGGCAGTGCCAAAGAGAGCATTAATTTGGCTATTTGATGTAAAATATTTTCTATTCTGCTGATGCAGGCACCAAGACTCCTCTCCATTATTGCCTTCACCAGACCAGTCAGCTCTTGTTGGGTGAAGTAATTGCCACCTCCACTTGCACTACTCCCACTGGACACCAGTACAGCAGCCCCCAGGGCAGAGTTACCTGACACAGCTGGAGCAGGTAGTGTAGGAGTTATGGATGTAATGCTGCCAGGTTGTGACCCAAAAGTGCTAAATGCCAGTGCTGCCTGTGGTGGTGCCATCACAGCCACCTGTAGAAAGTTGGTGGTCTGATACCCTGTAACTGATCTAGCTACCCATGCTGGTGATTATTCATGTTGTAGCAGGAGTTTTGGACCAAACATCATTATAAAAAATGAAAGAGTTGCAGATGACTGCAAGCTTGGAAGTCACTGAATCCTCAATTGACTTAGCCATCCTGTAGGATGGTTTGTCTCAGATAAATAACCGGTGCCAAATTCATGGACTGAAACAGACTGCCAAAAAATTCTTTATTGTATTCTTTAGGAAGTCATCTGCCCCAGGGAACTACCACATTAACAATACCTCCCTAAGAGCTGATGTGGTTGCTCAGAATTTGGGACCTTATGTGGACAGTGATCTAACTTTTGACCAACATGTGTCAGTTGCTGTAAGAAAGTCCTTCTATATAGCACAGCTTATAAACATAGGGACTGTGTATCTAGGGATGTCATTGTCTCCCTTTACTCAGCACTCATTAGGCCAGTCATTGAATATAATGCCCCCTTTGGCATGTATCTATCCAAACACATGCAATAACTGGAACATCCACAGAGATACCTTACTGAAAGGGTACAAGACCTAAACAGCATGTCCTACATGAACCGACTTAAAGCCCTGTTCATATACCCAGTATCCTACAGACTGTTAAGAGGTGACCTGTGTCTGGCATGCAGGACATCTTCTGACCAATTACAGATGAATTTACTGCACATCAGCAAGTCAAACGTAATCAGAAATAGTCTAGGGATGTTCACAAAAAAATAAACAGGTGAGGCTTAAAATGGCCTGCAAGTGTAACTAGCCTAGTCCTTACCTATTAACCTACAGGAAATAGGTTTGGTGGAGACAACAAAGAAGAGATAACTACCATGTAATTTTTAGTATATCACACTCCCATCCATATTACCACATAAATTGTTTAAGATTTTTCACATCCCCATATGAATGTGAATCCTTACATGTGTGTTAAACTGCACAGTGATCTATTCAGTAGTATACACATTAGGCAAAGAGGTGCGTGACTATTGCATGTATGCTTTATGCACTCCAACTAATAAAATGTCCTTGTGAAAGGATTATATTATTCTAACTTATGGATTGCAGAATAATAAACTTTTAGATAATAAACATTAAATGTTGCTGCTGGGATTTGAATATGTTTGTTATATATAAAGTATGCTTACTCATTTGAGACTGTGTCAAGCAATTATAGACTGAAGCTCTAAGAACTGACAAGTGATTTCATTTTCTGACCTATTATTAAATGGCTACCATACTTACCCTGCACCTCCTTGGGGCCTTGTAGTCTCTCCTGATGCACCTGTGCACCTCCCCTAGTCCCTTTATTCTATTCAGAAGTTATACAGAAAATAAAATAAAAAATGCAATGAAAGTACCTGTTTGTGTTGGCATGCCATGGTATTTTAATGTGTGGTACTGGGCTGCTATACTTACCCAACTCAGGCGGGGTAATTGGTTTAAAAATATTCTTCCCATCATTGAAAGAATTATTGCGTGCACTTTTTCAACTTACTGTAATGGTGATAAGGCTCTACAGTGCATGGGATGCCAGTTGCACTAGTGCCAACCTTGGCCAAGCTATTCCAAGCCTCAACCTTGTACTTGAGCCTGTTAGAGATTTCCTGTAATAACTTTCAGCTATAGCACTCCATGTAGACACCAACAAAGATCTTAGACTGTTCCTGGAACCACCTTTGTGCTCAAAATCAAATATTACCCTCACCATTGTTTGCCATGTCTTCTCAAGGATATCAGGAAAATGGCAGGAAATTGGCACATAATTCAGATTTCATGTCTACCAGCTTGTGTGCAACAATGAGCAAGATAGGCAAATGTATTTGTGCAACAGAATCCACATCAATGGAATGGAATGAAATCTGAGTATGATTTCTTCAATGTTCATTTTAGGTGTGAAACATAGCAGTAGGACTTGGTCAGGTGTGCTGATCAATGTATGTACAAATGTTCCACTGTGACTCTATCAACTGTTTAATGGATATCTCAGTTACAGTTCAAATGATATACTGGCACCTCTGGGCATGTTCTATGTGATGGCTTATGGCAGTTGTCATGCTGCCAGCCCAGCTATCTGGAATTTTGTAAAGAACTCTATGTCATTTGTGAATATTGATATGATTTATGCAGAACTGTATGTTATGTACTGAGCTTCAAGAATGTAACCATAGCATACCCTGCTGGAACATAGAATATTAACTTGTAAAACTTAAGAATAGCTGAGGTTAAGTTACTTTTTAGCTGGGCCATAAACAAAAGATGTTATCTTTCTGTTTCAGTGCAGCAGACACAATGACTAGAGCTAAAAGTTTTTGTATTGTCTTGAAAGAGAAATAATTACTAGATTTAAAATGTAAACGTGTTTTATTGTTTTACAACTTCCAATATCTGCAAGCATCTGAGAGATATGTATTTTCATACAGAGATGTTAAATTCTGTTAGTTTCTGTTTTACCCTGAGGTCAGGTGATGAAAAGTGATGTCATCTAAGTTAACCCAGCAGTAATATTTTATATTAATTTAAGAATTCTCTCAATGAAAGACTGCATTTTGTATTTTGTCTTGGGCCCAGCAAGAACATCCACTCATCATCACCATCTGCACTTATCTTGCTCTGTAAATAAGTTTCTAGGGCATACTCTTTTTAGATATAGTTAGGAATATAGTAAAAATTAGTTTAGATATTTTCTCTGTTTATTTGAGACTGTCCTGCAGAGTTGTTTTGAATATTTCCTGTTATTTTGAACTCCAAAGTAACTGTGTTTGTTTATTAAGCATTGTTTTGTTCTTTTATTATTTATCATTACATATATTTAATCCTGTCTTTTGGCTGATATTTGTGAGACATATTTAAGCTCTGAGAGTACTTGCATTTGTATTTGGTGACACTGTACAGACCACACCTAAATAGGCTTGCTTGGTCAGACTACCATTTGGATTAATAGTAACATTACACACAAGGATTGGACACCCTTTGGTAAGAGCCTTAAAGTAGTTAATAAGTAGTGGCTGGTGGCAGCTGGAACTACCTTATAGTCTGGGCAGAAGGGGGTGTATCTGGTAAACCTGTGCCAGCCTTTCTGTATGTGTGTGACATAGGTGTATTTATTTGTGAATGCCACAGTGTGTGTGTGTGTGTGTGTGTGTGTGTGTGTGTGTGTGTGTGTGTGTGTGTGTGTGTGTGTGTGTGTATGGCTGTCTGGTCCCTGGAGTGAGGATGTATGTTACCATATTGAACTATTAAGACCCCTCCCCCCATCCAGTTAATGCAATGTAGTATCCCTGTTGATGTCCTCGATCTCAGGCCATTCTGACTACCTGCACATGTGTAATCTCTGTGCCGTGTCATGTAATTGCACAGTACTGTAATGATGATTTGCACATAGGCAGAGGTTCTCACCTCAACACTAGCAACTGTGTGTGTGTGTGTGTGTGTGTGTGTGTGTGTGTGTGTGTGTGTGTGTGTGTGTGTGTGTGTGTATGTGAACTACTTAGATAGGGGCATGAAACACTGGTTGGACAGAGAAGGTGCTGGAGGTCTTGGCTTAGCCACTCAGCTGAGATCTCAACCCTATAGCTGTTCCAGTGGAGAGTCTTACTGGGGATCTGGAGAAACAGTGAGAAACCAGCCCCAGACTGACTGTGATCTCTGTGTGCTCTTAAGGGAAATTGCACTTGACTGTGTGTGCACTTGTCATCCTCCCAGTGTGTACGTCCCCCACTTTAGCCAGTGATGAGGATTGAGACTCCCTGATTACTGGGCCAGTGCAGGGGCATCACATATTAATTGGTTGACAGTGGTGGGATAGCCACATCACATATTAATTGGCTTGTAGTGGTGTGGATATTGAATTCCTGTAGCCTGTGTACAGTGATCAGTGAAGGTGTTGGTACTCTCAATCAGCCACACAGTGAACATTCAGAGTTTTGCATCACAATTGTTTTATTTTTTTTGTTAGCTTAGTTAGTCAGGGAGAGCAGGCAAGCATGTCAGCAGAGGAGTATGGCAAGCTGACAAAGAGCCAGATGGCTGAGATGTGCCAGACTAAAGGACAGGTGCATACCAACCTGACTAATCCAGAAATGATTGTAACTTTAGACTCAGTTGCATCACAGACCAGTGATCAGGAGGACAAACAGTCTGGCTTTGGAGATATACAACTTTCAGAAAATGGACAGCTCAACCTTTCCACAGAGGGTTCAAAATCTGTCTGGAGTTAAGGAGGGTTGAGCTGGAGGACAAGCATTTGGAAATAGAAGCAGCAGAGACTGAGGCATCTAGAGGATGAGGAAAATGAGAAATTGAGACATCTAGAGGCTGAGGAAAATGAGAAACTGTGACATCTAGAAGCTGACGAGAAGGAGAGGCAGAGGCAACATGAAAAGGGGATGCTGAATCTTTGCCAGAGTCATTGAGGTAATGGGGAAGGGAGTAACTGAACCCCAGCAGCAACAAAGGACAGTAAATTTCTTCCACAATTTACAGAGGTGGATAGTTTTGATAGTTTCATTCATATGTTTGAAAGGGTATGTAAACAGCATAATGTTGACCAGGACTCTGGGTACGGTTCCTGACCCCCTTACCCCATGACAAAGCTCTAACTGCTGTTTCTAAATCGTCTGATACTGATTACTTAAATTATGTTCTTCTTTCCCGGTAGGGGTTTCCATTTCTTCCTGTCCTCTGCATCTTGCTCTGTCACACCAATCACCTGCATGTCCTTCCTCACCACATCCATAAACCTTATCTTAGGCCTTCCTCTTTTCCTGTTACCTGGCAGCTTCATCCTTAGCATCTTTTTCCCAATATACTCTGCATGCCTCCTCAGCACATGTCCAAACCAACGTAATATAGCCTCTCTGGCTTTGTCTCCAAACCTTCCAACCTGGGCTGACCCTCTAATATACTTATTCCTAATCCTGTCCATCCTCGTCACACCCAGTGCAAATCTTAACATCTTCAACTCTGCCACATCAAGCTCTGACTTCTGCCTTTTTGTCAATGCCACTGTCTCTAACCCATATAACATAGCTGGTCTCACTACCCTCTTGTAGACCTTCACTTTCACTCTTACTGGTACTCATCTGTCACAAATCACTCCTGACACTCTTCTCCACCCACTCCATCCTGCCTGTACTCACTTCGTCACCTCTCTTCCACACTCACCATTACTCTGAACTGTTGATCCCAAGTACTTAAACTCATCCACCTTCACCATCTCTACTCCCTGCATCCTCACCATTCCTCTATCCTCCCTCTCATTCACACACATATATTCTGTCTTAGTCCTGGTGACCTTCATTCCTCTTCTCTCTAGAGCATATCTCCACCTCTCCAGGGTCTCCTCCACCTGTTCCCTACTCTCAGTACAGATCACAATGTCATCTACAAACATCATCATCCACAAGGACTCCTGTCTGATCTCATCTGTCAACCTGTCCATCACCATTGCAAATAAGAAAGGGCTCAGAGCTGATCCTTGATGTAATCCCACCTCCACATTAAACGCATCTGTCACTCCCACTGCAGATCTCACTGCTGTCACACTACCCTCGTACATATCCTGTACCACTCTTACATACTTCTCTGACACTCCCAACTTCCTCATACAATACCACAAATCCTCTCTAGGCACCCTGTCATATGCTTTCTCTAATTCCACAAAGACACAATGCAACTCCTTCTGACCTTATCTGTACTTCTCCATCAACACTCTCAGAGCAAACATCGCATCTGTAGTGCTCTTTCCTGGCATGAAACCATACTGCTGATCACTAATCATCACCTCCCTTCTTAACCTAGCTTCCACTACTCTTTCCCATAACTTCATGCTGTGACTGATCAGTTTAATCCCTCTGTAGTTATTACAGCTCTGCACATCACCCTTATTCTTAAAAATCGGTACCAAAACACTTTTTCTCCATTCCTCAGGCATCCTCTCACTTTCCAAGATTTCATTAAACAATCTAGTTAAAATCTCCACTGCCATTTCACCTAAACACCTCCATGCTTCCACAGGTATGTCATCTGGATCAACAGCCTTTCCATTCTTCATCCTTTTCATAGCTATCCTTACTTCCTCTTTGCTAATCCACTGCACTTCATGATTCACTATCCAACCTTATCTCCCTCTCATTCTCTTCATTCATCAACCCCTCAAAGTACTCTTTCCATCTGCTCAACTCACTCTCCTCACTTGTGAGTACGTTTCCCTCATTATCCTTTATCACCCTTACCTGCTGCACATCTTTACTAGCTCGGTCCCTCTGTCTAGCCAATCGGTACAGGTCCTTTTCTCCCTCCTTAGTGTTCAACCTTTTATACAACTCTTCATACGCCTTATCCTTAGCCTTCCCTACCTCTCTCTTTGCCATGCACCTCATCTCCTTATACTCTTGTCTACTTTCTTCATCTCTTTGACAATCCCACTTCTTCTTCGCCAACCTCTTTCTCTGTAAACTCTCCTGTACTTCTTCATTCCACCACCAGGTCTCCTTGTCCTCCTTCCTCTTTCCAGATGTCACACCAAGCACCTTTCTAGCCATTTCTCTTACTAGCTCTGTTGTAGTTACCCAGCTATTCGGTAACTCTGCACTGCCACCCAGTGCCTGTCTTAACTCTTTCCTGAACATCACCTCACAATTACCCTTTTTCAATTTCCACCATTTGATCCTTGGTGCTGCCCTCGTACTCATCCTCCTCTTTTTGATCACCAATGTCATCCTACAAACCACCATCCTATGCTGCCTAACTACACTTTCCCCTGCCATCACTTTACAGTCTCCAATCTCCTTCAGACTGGCCCTTCTACATAAGATATAATCCACCTGTGTGCATCTTCCTTGTATGTCACCCAATGCTCCTCCCTCTTGTTAAAATATATATTTATCACAGCCATGTCCATCCTTTTCACAAAATCCACTACCATCTGACCTTCTGCATTTCTTTGCTTAACACCATAACTACCCATCCCTTCCTCATCCCCTCTGTTCCTTTCACCAACATGCCCATTGAAATCTGCTCCAATCACCAGTCGCTCACCCTTGGGTACAGTCATCACCACTTCATCTAACTCACTCCAAAATTTTTCTTTCTCATCCATCGCACACCCAACTTGTGGAGCATATGCACTAACAGCATTCATCATTACACCATCAATTTCCAGCTTCATAAACATGACTCTATCCGACACTCTTTTCACCTCCAAAACACTCTTAGCATACTGTTCCTTCAGGATAATGCCTACGCCATTTCTCCTCCCATCCACACCATGATAAAACAATTTGAAACCGCCTCCGATACACCTAGCCTTACTCTCCTTCACTGATTGCTTAAATTATAATATTGTAAAAAAGTGTCTTTTAGAATGCTTTAACACCTGAAGCTTATAGGAAAAAGTTTTGTGAGCATAGACACAAGGCAGATGAAACTGTGTGCAAATATATTGCTGAACTAAGCACTTATTTTCCTAGGTGGGTGAGTGGATGTCAGGTCATCACTTTTAAAGGGCTGGCAGAACCTTTGGTGAGGGAACAAGCCCTTAGCACTTTGCCTGAGGACATGAAAATCTGATTAGCTGATAGACAATGCAGTATTGCAGATGAGCTGGGGAAGAAGGGAGACATATACCTAGCAAGCAGGGCATCACTGCACAGGAAAGGGACACCCAGAGCTGCTCATGGGTCCAATGTAACCCATGGTGGGCAGCCCAGATTGCCCAAACAGAGTCTGTAGGTACACATCCAGGACCAAGGGTTAAATGTTTTAAATGCAACTACTGGAGTCATGTAGCATATAGATGTCCATGGAGGCAAAGTGGGGAACAAAAGGTGGGAGAGCCAGTAAGTGGGAATGACAAAATGCCAGCAGTAAGTTGTCTTGAGACAACAAGAGTACCAAACTATGACAACAGGTTATATCTTATCTTAGTGGATGGTGAAGAGGCCACTCCTAAGACAGACACAGCCTCTGACCTAACTATTATGAACCCTGCAGTGGTTAATAGGAGCACCACTTGCTTGGGCAGTCTACTCCAGTCAGAGCTTTAGGAGGGACCCCATTCCAAATACCTTTGGCCAGGGTTCACCTTGACTGGAAGGGTGGAAATGGAAGCCAGCAAGTAGATGTGTTTGAGGATATCCCTGCAGATGTCCTGATAGGGAATGATTTTGATAATGCAGTACCCTGTGTGCATGCAGTTACATGCAGTTAGGATTGGAGACAAGCATGTGGGTCTGGTAGCCTGAGGGAGACCAAGACATACAGCTCACTTGCAGACAGGACTAGTGAGATGGTTACTTCAGGGAGGGAGCTACTCTGCAGCACTGAGACTGAAGGTGAGCCACAACTGCTTGTGGGGTACTGATGTTGGACAGAGGGACTGCAAGGGCAGAGGTGAGTAGTTGTACTCAGGCTGACAGTGAGGCAAGGCTGCCAGAGAATACTAGACTTCCTGTGGAAGGGGAGCTAAGAAGGGTTACAAAGAGAGAGAGAGAGAGAGAGTTAAGACAGGCTCAGCTGTCAGACCCTACATTACAAGGCCTGAGGGAGGTAGCTAGTGAGGCACCTAATTCTCAAGGGAAGGGGGAATCTGTATACTGGGACAAAGGGTTACTGTATAGAGATTGGACCCCTGAGGAAGGGCTAGAGGGTGAGAGATTGTAGCAGTTGGTAGTGCCCAGAGCCTACCATCAGGCACTTCTAGCCATAGCCCATGATATTCCCTTTGCAGGTCATATGGGCATAACACATACAAAGAGACATATTATGGAGAACTTTTATTGGCCTGGGATTACCAGAGATGCAACAGGGTATGGAAGGACCTGTGAGCAGTGCCAAAATGTAGGCAAGGCAGGAGACAAGGTGAAAGCTCCTGACTGAAGAGCCATTTCAGAAGCTAGCTATGGATATTGTGGGGCCTCTGAGTACCCAAACTCCCACATAGAAAAAGTATATCCTAGTGGTAGTAAATTATGCTACCAGATACCCTGAAGCAGTGGCTCTGTCCTCCATTGGGGCAGAAAAGTTTGCAAATACTCTTTTAGAGATTTTCAGCAGGGTAGTTTCCCAGACAAATACTGACTGACAGAGGTGCCAGTTTCATGTCAGACTGCTGGCTTGTCTGTGGAAGCACTGTGGGGTGAAGCACCTAAAGACCACCCCCTACCATCCCCAGACAAATGGTTTTGTTGAGAGGTTCAACTCTACACTCAAGTCCATGCTACAGGCATTTGCTGACCAGTTTAAGAGGAAGTGGGACAAATATTTTCTCCATCTGTTGTTTGCTTACAGAGAGGTGCCCCAGGAATCCACAGGTTCTTCACCCTCTGATTTGTTGTATGGGCATAGGGTGAAGGAGCCTCTAGATTTGATTTGAGATGAGTGGGAGGCTGAGTGTGAATCTCACACAGTGTCTGTTGTGGCATATGCCCTAAACCTCAGGAAAAGGCTTAGGGAACTCATTGGCTTGGCCCAGGAAAACCTAACAGAAGCCCAACAGCAGAAAAAGGTTTGGTATGACAGTAATGCTCGAGCTAGAGAGTATGCTGTAGGGCAGCAGGTAATGGTTCTCATTTCTGTCAGACACAATAAGCTGAAAGCAGCCTAGGAGGGACCCTACAAGGTGGTAAAGAAGGTCAGTGATGTTAACTACATGCTAGAACTGCTAGGCAGGAGACAGGGGCACAAATTGTACCATGTTAACATGATTAAACCTTACCATGATAGGGAGGTGCTTGTGCTGAGTAGTTTGCAGTGGTAGGATGAGTCTGAGAGGGATCTGGTGACTGATCTCCTCATTGAGGCTCGGACTGACACCTCAGTGGAAGTAGTAGCAATGTCCCAGCAGCTATCCCCTACCTAGGTTTGAGAAATCCAAGCAGTGTTACAGGAATTGTGGGGCATGTTCACTGGGAAACCAGGATATACCCACCTAATTCAGCACCATGTGGATACAGGACCCCAAAGGCCTATTAAGCAGGCCCCTTATAGGGTGCCTGAGAGAGTCAAACAGACTCTGAGGGAGGAAATACAGGAAATGTTGGGACTAGGTGTAATTCAGGAATCCAGAAGTCCCTGGCCCTCCCCAGTGGTCCTAGTACCAAAGAAGGATGGCAGCACCAGGTTCTGTGTGGACTACAGGGAATTAAATAGTCACACAGAGTCAGATGCTTACCCCATGCCTAGGACAGATGAAGCCCTGGAGCAGCTGGGTGGGGCTAAATATCTTGCCACCATTGATCTTACCAAGGGTTACTGGCAGGTGCCCTTGACTCCCAGTGCTAGAGGGAGGTCAGCCTTTGTGACTCCTTTTGGCTTGTATGAGTTCACAAAGATGCCCTTTGGGATGAAAAATGCCCCAGCAACTTTTCAGAGGCTGGTAGATCGTATCCTAGCAGGAGCAGGAGATTTTGCCCTTGCTTACCTAAATGATATTGCCATCTACAGTCATTACTGGCAAGAGCACCTTCAACATGTCAGGGAGGTGCTGGGAAAACTACAGAGGGCAGGCTTGACCATTAAGCCCAGCAAACGTCAGATGGGTATGGCAGAGGTCTCCTACCTGGGACATAGAGTGGAGAGTGGTAAGATCAGCCCAGAACCTGCCAAAGTGGAAGCCATTCAGGCATGGCCTGCCCCTGTTACCAAAGAGCAGGTGAGGGCATTCTTAGGGACAGTGGGGTACTACAAAAAGTTTGTCCCCAATTACAGTCCCATAGCTGCTCCCCTCACAGACCTGGCAAGGAAAAACAAGCCTGATAAGGTAGTATGGACTCCAACGTGTGAGCAGGCATTCCAGAAGCTTAAAGGAGCTTTGGAAGGACCCCCTGTGTTAGCCAGTCCGGATTACAGCAACAAAAATGTTTGTGCAGGTGGATGCTTTAAACCATGTAGTGGAGGCTGTACTTAGCCAGGTCTCCTCAGAGGGAGAAGAGCACCCAGTAGTACATCTCAGTTGTAAGCTCCAACCCAGAGAGGAATGCTATGCAGCTGTTGAAAAAGAGTACGTAGCCATAGTGTGGGCACTGCAGAAACTTCAGCCTTATCTGTATGGAAGGAAATTCACTGTCATTACAGACTACAATCCCTTAACATGGATACATCGAACTAGCCAGCAAAATGCCAAGTTACTAAGGTGGAGCCCAGGGTTGCAAGCATATGATATGACAGTGCAGCACCTCAGTGGGGTTAGCAATGCCAACGCAGATGGGCTCTCAAAACAGGGAATGGGGTAAGGTATTCCCTGATAGGCTCAACCCTCTCAAGCAATGTTTCTCAAGGGTCACTTGAAAATCTAACTTGAGTTTTTGGGAGGGGAGGGGTTAATTTCAGGCTGCCAGCCCAGCTATCTGGAATTTTGCAAATAATTATATGTCATTTGTGAATATTGATATGATTTATACAGAACTGTATGTTATGTACTGAGCTTCAAGAATGTAACCACAGCATTCCCTGCTGGAACATAGAAGATTAACTTGTAAAACTTAAGAATAGTTGAGATTATAGGTTTATAGGTAGGTACTAGGCTATCTGCCTGAGGGCATTTATAAGCCTAGCCAGAGTGTGTTGGCTTTCACCGCCCCATTAATTAATTAATTAACTGATCCTCTGTCAAGCAGAGCCAATGAAGTGATCCCAGGGGTGTATTTTCTGTTACCCATCCACTCGTCAAGGATTCTCTTGAAGAGTGTTAGTGAGGGGCTCTGCCTGATGTAATTTGGAGTTTTGTTCCAAAGCATGGGGAGTCTCTGTGACAGGAATCTATCCCTCTAGTATGTTCTATTTATTGTTGTGGCGAGGTTTAGCTCACTAGAGCCCGTCGCTCGCAGTGACTTGGATTTCTTTAGGTGAAGCATGTCCATCAATTCTAAGTTGGACATGGCTTTGTAAGTCGGGCAGAGATTACCTCTGAGTAAGTGATATGCCATTGAGTACGGCTGGAGTTTTTTCAGTCAGGCTGCATAGGACATATGTTTGAGGACAGTAATCCTCTTACATTATTAAGTTACTTTATAGCTGGGACATAAACTAGAAATGTTATCTCCCAGTTGCAGTGTAGCAGGCACAATGGCTGGAGCTAGAAGTTTTTGTATTGTCTTGAAAGAGAAGTAATTACTACATTTAAAATGTAAGAGTGTTTTATTGTTTTACAACTTCCAATATCTGCAAACATCTGAGAGATATGTATTTTTCATACAGAGATGTTAAATTCTGTTAGTTTCTGTTTTAGCCTGAGGTCAGGTGATGAAAAGTGATGCCATCTAAGTTAACCCAGCAGTAATATTTTATATTAATTTAAGAATTCTCTCAATGAAAGACTGTGCATTTTGTATTTTGTCTTGGACCCAGCAAGAACATCCACTCATCATCACCATCTGCACTTATCTTGCTCTGTAAATAAGTTTCTAGGGCATACTCTTTTTAGATATAGTTAGGAATATAGTAAAGATTAGTTTAGATGTTTTCTGTATTTATTTGAGACTGTCCTGCAGTCTTGTTTTGAATATTTCCTGTGATTTTGAACTCTGAAGTAACTATCTTTGTTTATTGAGTATTTTCCTGTTGTTTTATTATTTATTATTAAATATATTTAAACCTGTCTTTGTGACTGGTATATGTGAGACATATTTAAGCTCTGAGAGTACTTGCATATGTATTTGGTGACACTGTACAAGACACTCCTAACTAGCCTTGTTTGGTCAGACTACCATTTGGATTAATAATAACATTACACAGTAGGATTAGACACCCTTTGGTAAGGGCCTTAAAGTAGTTGATAAGTAGTGGCTGGTGGCAGCCGGAACTACCTTATAGTCTGGGCAGAAGGGGGTATAGCTAGTAAACCCGTGCCAGCCTTTCCAAGATGTGTGTGTGTGTGTGTGTGTGTGTGTGTGTGTGTGTGTGTGTGTGTGTGTGTGTAAATCAAACCTCAAAGAGTGTGTGCCAGTTACTTGGACAGGGGCTTGAAGCACTGGTTGGACAAAGAGGGGGGCTGGAGGTCTTATCTTGGCCACTTGGCTGAGATCTTAACTCTACAGCTGTGCCAGTGGAGAGTCTTATTGGGGATCGGGAGAAAGAGGGAGAAACCAGCCCCAGGCTGACTGTGATCTCTGTGTCCTCTAAAGGGAAATTGCACTTTACTGTGTGTGTAGTTGTCATCCTCCCAGTATGTACATCCACCACTGTTGCCAGTGGTGAGGATTGAGGCTCCTTGATTACTGTGCCAGTGCAGGGGCATCACAGCAGTCATAACTGGAACATTGTCACAAACAAATATGACATCACAATCTCACTAATGTTATTGTTGTCACTTAGTGCTGTCCTTATGTAAATTTACTTTAGCTAGTACATAACGCCTTGGTGGCACATAAATTTTAAAAACTTTAAGTAGCACCACTTGGGACTTGAACCCATGACAACAATGAACATAAAATTCTTTATGCTGTGTAACAACTGCTGATGCTACACAAGAATTGAGACCCCAAATGTGTAACTTGGCTTATACAGTTTTGAAGATGACTGGTGATAGACCTGATTCCTACAAAACTCTAGTTGTTGTCCATTGAGGTGTTTTTTTTTATTGTATTAATAATTTCAGGTATAACTGATTTCATGTGGAAGCATTTCCAGCAATGCTAATTGATGCATGCAAAAGCCAAGCATATTTGAGTAGATGATGGCAAAGTCTTACTGCATGAATATATTTTTTGTACCACAGGATGTGAAGTGCCATTTTCTAGTCATTCCTACATATTGGCAGTGCTCCATGTCAAGTGACACACAAATAAATATTTAATACCTTTAAAATGTTGATTTTTGCGGTGGCCAGTTGCATTCATTAAACAAATAATACATTAATCTTATAAATCATGTACAGCAAATGGCCAAAGTTTACAGGAATGATGTTCTATATAGCATACATTCGTACAATATACATTTGAGGTAACGACAAATCTTATTTCACTGAAGCCGTGTTTAGCCATATGGCTAAACCTGTGTTGCTGAACTCTTCAGATATGCCTAACCCCTGCTGTTGCTAAATGTAATACCTATATGTTTGCACAAGAACTGTTTGTAATGCCATGCACATGCATGTGTGTTTAACATTACTATAAGTGCTATTAGTAATACAAAGCATGAAGGGGACTTGAACATAAATGATAGTAAGTGCTTTCATTCTTTTTATTGTACTAAGAACTTCTTCAGAATGAACCAAGTAACTTCATGTCCACATTTAAAACTCAACTGTCAATTCACACAATTACCTGAGCCAGTAGAAACAATGAAGCAATGAATTAAGAATTCTAAAAGCTACAGTGTATAAAAAATACAAAACATGCTTCCACTTTTCTGATAGTTTTGCCGACATAGTAGCATGAACACATGTCACAGATGGCTAAATAAACAAAAATCTAATACCACACATTTGGGCACATGGGGCAACCCTGGCACTTAAAAATTTGGCAGTTGCAGATATTGTAGGTTTGTTAGCAATGGTTCCAGCATTTATTTACGAGTTTTAAACAAGACTATTTGGGCAACAGGCAGATTTGACTGCAGTTCTAAAGGTGGTGTTTATTTAGCTATCTGTGACACGTTTGCACTATTACTGACATTTGCCATTTTTACTGTAGAAGTCTTGCGGAATGTGGCCCTTGCATACGTTATGATAATGAAGCATGAGAAAGTACAAACAAATGTCTGCAAGACAAATTATCTTATTTCCTTTTTTGTGTGTGCATTACTCCATTGTGATCACTTTGTACCATTAATGTATTACATTTTGCAATGAGTTAGACTTATTTTCTATGTTTACATTGTGTACATTTAATATCACTTACAGCCTCTTTGTTATCAAAGACATTATTTTCTTACAATATATTATTAAACTGTGTATAAAGGTTATCTCGTAGTTAGTAATGTGCATCAAACCTTGCTAGTATGTCTGTTTTTTTCTCTGACACACCCTCAGTAAGTGTACTTCCCATTACCAGGTGAGATAAACAAGTAATTATATGTATAGAACTGCTAAAGAGTCACACTTGCAAAATAATACCTAGCCAAAATTCTGAATACTTGCTCTTGTATTGCTCAGGCATGTGCATGCAACATGTAGATCCTAATACCATGTTTTACTGCCCCCATTGTATATGTTTGGCATGCCAGGAGGGGTTAATCTACATGATATCAGCTGAACTTGGTGTTATGGAACTTCCATCAAGCTAGGGAAGACTGTTTGGATTTCCAAGTGCTGCCAAACAAAATTACTGTTGTTGACTATAACATTTAGCAAAGATACTCCAGGTATACTAGTGATCTACAGAAAAAAACACCAGTCAGACATTTGGAACTATGGTTTAATGAACAATTTTGTGCTTTTTTTTTTCATATCTTAATACAAGAACTTCTTCAGAAATCTAAACACAGCACAGCTCACTAACTTAAATATACAATTCAGTGTGACCTATTAATTAATCAGCACGTACCAAGTCCTATGCACGAGGGTTTGCACGGTCCAAACCATGTAACCAGCACCAAATTGACCAAATAGACCAGCAAAGCAGCACAGAGTTCAGTAAATTTATTAAATATTTGTGTCTATAACAGACTAGTTTCGGCAAACAGCCTTCTTCAGTGTAACACAATGTAGTCAAGTTCCATTTTAATCATCTTTTAAATACTTATCCAGAGCCAATCACAATCATTTGCTCATGAATATTGATAAATTTGAAACATCTTCATTTTTTCATACAAAAATACAAAGGGTACTGTATATACTGATAAAGTCATTCCTGAATGTCAGGCTAAACACCCCAAAGAGGTGCATACACAGAATTAAGAAGTTGTTATAATATTATGGTATATCCATCCTCATGCTCATATTAGTAGAGAACTGTGTTTAGATAGCCATTATCCCTGGCTACTAAGCCAATCTTCATCAAAAGCACCAAGTGTATAATACATCAAGTGCTCAAATTAAATAGACTAACAAAATAGGGGAAAAATTAGATCATATATATAAGAAATCGTAATAAATCTGCATATATGAATATGTATAGGTGTACAAAATAACTGAAATAAAGAATGAAAATTAAAGAATAAAAAATAAAAATAAAAAATAAATAAATAAAAATCAGCAACATCCACAATATAAGGCTTATACCAAAGATTGAGCCCAAAATATGTGTCGTTAACCTCCAAGACTGATAATGTAATAGTAAATGCAACTATGTATTAATATCTTATCTAAGATAATAGTGAAATCAGTCCTGAAAATTAGCGTGAGCATCCCAAAAAATGTGTACATAAGATAGGACCACTTATTTACATGATATGGCCTATCCATCCAGTCATGTACTCATATTGTATCAGTCTATATATGTATGGCCATAATCCTTGTCTTTTCAACAATTATTCATTTGAGGCACCAAAAATGTTGGATGTCGAGTACTTGAGGTAAGAGGCCTGAACAACCTATATCAGAACAATGGGGAAATCAAAGGCGTATATATACAGGGAATGAAGTAAGTATACACCTATAATTGAATATGAGTATGCCATTATACATACTAAATGATCCATGCTGAGAATCTTCAATTAGGTATTGAAAAATAGAAATCCAAAGACACATTCTTAACCACCAGGATCTAAACAAGTATGTTAATATGTGGAACTGATTGAGATACTGAATAAAAGACTGTGTGAAGCTTGTATGACCACATTGGTTCAAATTGGTCATTATATTACACATGCACATAGTCCATATGCTATGTATAATTAGAGTAGGGCCAATGATCAGTACCAGCCAAGATGCTAAGTGATCCTAATCCCTAGATGATGGGTAACCTAAAGAAATGTAGTCCACTTGTTGGAGTCAGATATATCAACATAAATGTTGTCAAATAGCCAACTTCTCCTATAACCAACTTCTCCTATAAATGGTCATTCAATCCAGGATGAAATAAACCCCCCAATGTAGTAATCCAGTATTTCTCTTTTTGGTCCAGTAACCCATGCCAGCCCTGTTTGTTGGTTCTATCTCCAGAAATGCGGTCAATAATCATAAAGGTAAACCTAGCTTGAGGATGTTTTAATGTGTGTTGATATAAAGCACTAGTCTCCTTATGGTTTTTCATATCGCTGCGGTGTTCATTCATCCTGAATCTCAGAGCCCTCGAGGTTTGTCCAACATAAAATCCCCCACAGTAACACGAGGCCAGGTACACCACCCAATCGCTACTGCAATTACCAAAAACCTTAATGTCAAAAATTCTACTGGTATTGCGACTGGTAAACTCCTTGGATTTAAGCATATACTGGCAGGATCCACAATGGCCACAAGGGAATGAACCAATAAGTTCATCACCATGAAGTGTCAGTTGTTTATGGGTCGTCCCCACTTGCCATATGTTTGAAATGTGAAAAGTAAGAACCCAAGGTTTTACCTCGTTTATATGAGAAAAGACAACGAGGTCCCAGGATGCTTCGTAGCTTTTCATTAGCCAGTAGAATATTCCAATGTTTGTTAATAATGTTTCTGATCATATTAACGTTTCTACCATATGTGGTGATGAATCTGACACCTGTACTGCGAGATGATTGATTTTTGTTCTTATTGTGATATTGTAATAGGTCATCCCTTTCAAGACCATTTGCTCTACTCTGTGCAGACAGAATATCAAATCTGTCATATCCCCTTTCGGTAAATCTTGACCGAGATCCCTACTGGCCACTTGGTATTCCTCAATATTAGAACTGAGCCGTTTGATACGTATGAACTGGGATATAGGAATACTCCTGATGGTGTGACGGGATGTAAACTTGATGCGTGTAACAGGGTATTATATTGCGGGTATTTACGGAAAACCCTGGTAGACAAAGTATTGTCTGAGTTCCTATATACAGTGACATCCAAAAAGCTAATGCTGTTTCTATCATATGACACAGAAAATTCAAGTCCCCAGACATTGTCATTAAGATACTCAACAAATTCCCTTAGGTAACACACATCAGCCCGCCACACCAACCAGCAGTCGTCCAGGTAACGTCTCCAAATGTCCATTTCCACCTGAAAGATATTATGTGATGTATCATAAATCATATATTCTTCAACATAGGCCATGAATAGGTCAGCGTATATAGGGGCAAAGGATGCCCCCATAGCTGTTCCTTGTAGCTGCCAGTAGCATTGGCCTTGGAAATACAGAACATTCTTGTTTAACACATGTTCAGACATACATATCAAAAGAGTGTTAAAGCCTGGTGAATATAGGTTAGCCCTTTCCAACCAATATTGTATAGATTGAAGACCCGCCCAATGTGGTATGCTTGTATATAATGATTTCACATCCAAAGTACATAAATACCATTCGGGTTCCAATTGAGTTTCCCTGATAATTTGTAGAAACTGAGTGGTGTCCTGCAAC
Source organism: Protopterus annectens (assembly GCF_019279795.1). Classification (NCBI taxonomy): domain Eukaryota; kingdom Metazoa; phylum Chordata; order Ceratodontiformes; family Protopteridae; genus Protopterus; species Protopterus annectens. The sequence continues at coordinate 222,960,099 of NC_056726.1, forward strand.
CTAGATCTTATGTGTTCCAATAAGGGTTTAAGATATTTGGTAAGGAAGGCCGACAGTGGTTCGGTCAAAGAACCTATTCCTGAGACTATTGGTCTGCCTGGTGGTTTTACTAAAGATTTATGAATTTTGGGTAAAAGATACAGTATCTGTTTGCATGGTTCAGAAACCATAAGTGAATCAAACATTTCTTATTAATAATACCCTCCTCATAGGCTAGCCGCAAGAAGGAATCAATCTCATCCTTAAATACTGGTGTAGGGTCTATAGACATGTTCATATAGCACTTAGCATCTGACAATTGGGTTAGCCCTTCTTGGACATAATCCGCAGTATTCCAGACCACAACCGCACCTCCCTTATCAGCAGGGACAATAACTATGTCTTTATTGTCACACAAAGTATTCAGAGCTATCCTGTCTTCAGGAGTTAGATTACTAGCCAACATGATATGTCCCATATTCTCAAAATGAATATCCCTCAGAATACTGTCCATAAAAATGGAAACGTGTTTATTCATAGGAGGTTGGAATGAGGACTTACCAAAACGGAAGTCCCCAGATGGTTCTGACTGGTTATCCTCAAAGAACAGTCTAAGATTTAATCTCCTACAAAAAGCCTGTAAATCCTGAACTATGTGATATTCCTGGCTGAAAAATGAGGGAATGTAGTTCAAACCCTTGTTTAGTAATGCAACCTGTTCATCTGTCAATATGGTTTTGGATAAATTTAACACATTCTGAGTGGACCCTGATGTATCCCCTATTTCAAGAAATTGTCCAGAAGACCCTGAAGGGAGACCGGAGTGATTGGTCTTTCTGTGCTTTCTACCGCCCCGGTGTCCCTTACTCCCTCTAAAGGGGAAATTTTGTTAGTTTTCTTCCTGTTGGGTGAAACTCTTTCCCCAGATGCCTCAAAATCAGTAAGGGAGGATTCATCACCAGAGGTGCTGTATGAGCTCTCCCCCCTATTTTTGAGAATGGAGCAGGGGTCTCTTTTTGGTGCGACTGGGCCCTGTTCTAACCTGATTGGTATCCACAAATCTGACCGATCTACTGAAATCAAATGGTTTCCCCCTTTGATAATCGGAAAAATCACGATGAAATTTCTTAATTTTACGTTCCTTTAAGGTTTTTTCATGCTCCATTAGTTCTGAAGATAATTTTTTAATATTATCCTGATATTTTGTGGAGGATTCAAACTTATGAACCTCAGAGCATATGTTTTTAATTTCCAATATATTCGAATCTACTGTCCTTTCGTAATATTGTAACAAAATGTTCACAAATGTCATGGATCCAGTCTGAAGAGCCTCCTGCCAATCTTGATTTAGTTTATCATCTGGCTTCCCCACTAGAGGTTGTGTTAGTATTAAGTAATCCTCTGGGAGCCATGTTTTGGGCCGAATATGCTTTAAATAACTTGAGATGCCAAATGTTTGATCTAAGAGTCTTAAATGCCTTGGTGATTGAATGGAAAAACATATCACAATCTGCCAAAGAGGTCTGAGCCGTATTACCTGGATCATTGCTTGGCAGTTTCTCAATGCCAAATACTGCTATATCTTGCCGATCAGCACATAACCCAGATAGAATGGTATTTAGATCCATGTTGTGAACAATGTTTAATTATACTACCAGTGAAGACTGAAGGAGCACAAAAATGTCCAAGGAATATAGTACTTAAACAAAAGAAGTGACAATAGTTGGCGTGCCAGTCGCATCAAACAGAGAAAACTTAAACACCTAATCCTTTATAGAGAGTCACAGGGCAGAAAGCACAAGTGACACAATAATACAGTGCAGGAAAATCCCTATATCAGGTGGAATACCAAAATATCTTAGTGGTAAATTGTAATATTGTTATACCACCATTGACTAATACATGAGATATAAGAACACAACGTCGGAATAATTCAATCTCAATTAACCAATAGTTAAACACTAATCCAAAGGTTCAGTATTATACACTCCAATGGACATAACTGTCCACTACAAACAACAACTGTTTGCAATGCCACAACAAACCACTATGAGTATTACAAAACTGGAAGATCAAAACACAATGGGTATTGAGAATACCATGTATTCAAAACCCAAAAAAGTTTAATAAAGATGTGTGAATCAAATGATCAATATTGGAAAGATATATACACCATATTATATTCAGTATAAATGATCTATTAGAAAAGACTTACATAGATAATACAAAGTCCCTCTCTCAGCCAAATAATTATACTAGTCACCATACACCTGATGTGTTCTCTGTTGGTATCTATATAAAACATTCACCCAATTAACACATACACCAATATTGAGTAGGTAACAGAGCAAATTTTTTAATCAAAACTGGGGGACCGAGCAGTGGCTCGCTTCTGAATAGATAAATGGCAATAACTGACAAAGTCAAAAAACATAAATTCTGCTATAAATCAGTACAGCCATATATATGGTATATCCATTGGTATGTTAAACTTTTTAAAGACACTATAATTCCCAACACTCAAAATCAAACAACATGTAACAAATCACAACCATTGTTGTCCCTCTTATACTTATATGTTGGGAAAATCACAAAAATGGCCCGGTTTAGTTATACATCCATCCTATTTAATATTATACTATCAAAGAATCATATCAAATATTGTATGTGTAATCCATACTAAGGTCCAAAGCACACTTATGCTAAGGAATGTTGTAGGGTTGTCATGAAGGTAATCAGAAACTTACTTATGAATTATATCTACTAGACTCATACCAATATTTCCCCGGTATATTGTGTGAACAAGTTTCTTATATCATTACTGTTTGTAACTCTATTAGTATGTTTAGGTCATAAACATAATGTGTATGGATACCAACCAGGTCCAATTCACCAAGGCACCTATACAGGTGTCCATACACCAGTTGGCTGGCCTATCCAAAGGCAAAAAGCTAGATGTGTCAGTGATTCTAAACATTCAATGTTTTAGGATTCCATTCACACACTGTCTAATGATCACAGTAATGAATAAAATATAACTTGTACACTAGCAGGTGTATAAACAGGTACATATAAAAATATCCTGTATCATAGATAGTAGTGCACAATCATATACTGCACTATGTAGTCATTAGGCTAATTATTATTCCAGCAACGAGCCATAAAGGTATACACACAAGGTATACACACATATATTGTCAAAACCTATAAAAATTTTGTATATAGTTCTAACCACAATTAAAGAGCCAAAATTCAAATGCTGTTCACAACTCAATTCTAAACAGTCCATTATAGCAAAGGTTATATCAAATGCTTATAATGAGAATCGTAATTCTGATCCAAAAAAATTGGTTGTAGGAGACATATAATATTTAGAATTCCAGTCCCCCTACACAACATAAGGGTCCCAGATCCCAGTCCTGCACTAATTGCAAGATAGATGTCGTCCTATAGTTATATCCAAAAATATGCATATTATCATGCTAAAACACAAAAATACTGTAAAATTTGGAATAAACCCAACAGATATCTTAATCCTGTTAGGGATCTGACACCCTCCTATATCCCTAATATAATCGGTATGCTACAAAACACTTTCCCTGAGTACCAGCCAAAAATAAATGAACAGTATAGGTAATAATTTGGTTCATATAGATGTTTGATATAGCCCTAAATGGTCACTTCAGTCTACCTTAGATATATCTTGATATTTTACAACTCATTCACCCAAAACATAATGTTTAGAGATCAAAACACTTTGCGTAGTTAAATGCCCATAAAATTAAGCAATGTAGAAAGTCAGCAAATATTCAACAATATGTTCGATACATCCCCAAGTTGTAAAGCCTCCTAATATGAGACCATACCCAACTCTCGAAGTATGTTATTACTTCAATTCAAGTGTCATTAAGCATTACAACACATAACAAATGTGCTACAAAACACTTTCCGTAAATATCGGCCAAAGGCGAACAGTATAGAAATTAGTTTTGTTCGTATAAATGTTTGATTAAACCCTAAATGCTATGTATGCCATGTATAAAATACACATTTGACATAGGCAAACAATGAGGTAATACACCCATTCAGTATACCCAAAGTGTACCTTGAATATATCTAAGTATATCTTGCTGTCTTACACCTCGTTCCCCCAAAACATAATATTTAACGTTCAAAAACACTTTCCGTAGTTATAGGCCCATGAGGTTAGGCAATGTAAAAAATCAGCAAGTGTTCCAAAAACATGTTTGATGCATCCCCGAGTTACAAAGCATACTGATATAAGACCATGCCCAACTCTCGAAGTATGGTATTACTTCAATTCAAGTGTCGTTAAACACTAAACACACTTACTGACATCTGAACATACATGAACAACAATTTCACCACTTAAAGTATGATAAACACAAAGAATGTCCATATCACTTAATTCATTAACTCATTTAAACAACCTACGGACTTAAGTGATATGGACATTCTTTGTGTTTATCATACTTTAAGTGGTGAAATTGTTGTTCATGTATGTTCAGATGTCAGTAAGTGTGTTTAGTGTTTAACGACACTTGAATTGAAGTAATACCATACTTCGAGAGTTGGGCATGGTCTTATATCAGTATGCTTTGTAACTCGGGGATGCATCAAACATATTTTTGGAACACTTGCTGATTTTTTACATTGCCTAACCTCATGGGCCTATAACTACGGAAAGTGTTTTTGAACGTTAAATATTATGTTTTGGGGGAACGAGGTGTAAGACAGCAAGATATACTTAGATATATTCAAGGTACACTTTGGGTATACTGAATGGGTGTATTACCTCATTGTTTGCCTATGTCAAATGTGTATTTTATACATGGCATACATAGCATTTAGGGTTTAATCAAACATTTATACGAACAAAACTAATTTCTATACTGTTCGCTCCTTTTGGCCGATATTTACGGAAAGTGTTTTGTAGCACATTTGTTATGTGTTGTAATGCTTAATGACACTTGAATTGAAGTAATAACATACTTCGAGAGTTGGGTATGGTCTCATATTAGGAGGCTTTACAACTTGGGGATGTATCGAACATATTGTTGAATATTTGCTGACTTTCTACATTGCTTAATTTTATGGGCATTTAACTACGCAAAGTGTTTTGATCTCTAAACATTATGTTTTGGGTGAATGAGTTGTAAAATATCAAGATATATCTAAGGTAGACTGAAGTGACCATTTAGGGCTATATCAAACATCTATATGAACCAAATTATTACCTATACTGTTCATTTATTTCTGGCTGGTACTCAGGGAAAGTGTTTTGTAGCATACCGATTATATTAGGGATATAGGAGGGTGTCAGATCCCTAACAGGATTAAGATATCTGTTGGGTTTATTCCAAATTTTACAGTATTTTTGTGTTTTAGCATGATAATATGCATATATTTTTGGATATAACTATAGGACGACATCTATCTTGCAATTAGTGCAGGACTGGGATCTGGGACCCTTATGTTGTGTAGGGGGACTGGAATTCTAAATATTATATGTCTCCTACAACCAATTTTTTTGGATCAGAATTACGATTCTCATTATAAGCATTTGATATAACCTTTTGCTATACGGACTGTTTAGAATTGAGTTGTGAACAGCATTTGAATTTTGGCTCTTTAATTGTGGTTAGAACTATATACAAAATTTTTATAGGTTTTGACAATATATGTGTGTATACCTTGTGTGTATACCTTTATGGCTCGTTGCTGGAATAATAATTAGCCTAATGACTACATAGTGCAGTATATGATTGTGCACTACTATCTATGATACAGGATATTTTTATATGTACCTGTTTATACACCTGCTAGTGTACAAGTTATATTTTATTCATTACTGTGATCATTAGACAGTGTGTGAATGGAATCCTAAAACATTGAATGTTTAGAATCACTGACACATCTAGCTTTTTGCCTTTGGATAGGCCAGCCAACTGGTGTATGGACACCTGTATAGGTGCCTTGGTGAATTGGACCTGGTTGGTATCCATACACATTATGTTTATGACCTAAACATACTAATAGAGTTACAAACAGTAATGATATAAGAAACTTTTTCACATAATATACCGGGGAAATATTGGTATGAGTCTAGTAGATATAATTCATAAGTAAGTTTCTGATTACCTTCATGACAACCCTACAACATTCCTTAGCATAAGTGTGCTTTGGACCTTAGTATGGATTACACATACAATATTTGATATGATTCTTTGATAGTATAATATTAAATAGGATGGATGTATAACTAAACCGGGCCATTTTTGTGATTTTCCCAACATATAAGTATAAGAGGGACAACAATGGTTGTGATTTGTTACATGTTGTTTGATTTTGAGTGTTGGGAATTATAGTGTCTTTAAAAAGTTTAACATACCAATGGATATACCATATATATGGCTGTACTGATTTATAGCAGAATTTATGTTTTTTGACTTTGTCAGTTATTGCCATTTATCTATTCGAAGCGAGCCACTGCTCGGTCCCCCAGTTTTGATTAAAAAATTTGCTCTGTTACCTACTCAATATTGGTGTATGTGTTAATTGGGTGAATGTTTTATATAGATACCAACAGAGAACACATCAGGTGTATGGTGACTAGTATAATTATTTGGCTGAGAGAGGGACTTTGTATTATCTATGTAAGTCTTTTCTAATAGATCATTTATACTGAATATAATATGGTGTATATATCTTTCCAATATTGATCATTTGATTCACACATCTTTATTAAACTTTTGGGTTTTGAATACATGGTATTCTCAATACCCATTGTGTTTTGATCTTCCAGTTTTGTAATACTCATAGTGGTTTGTTGTGGCATTGCAAACAGTTGTTGTTTGTAGTGGACAGTTATGTCCATTGGAGTGTATAATACTGAACCTTTGGATTAGTGTTTAACTATTGGTTAATTGAGATTGAATTATTCCGACGTTGTGTTCTTATATCTCATGTATTAGTCAATGGTGGTATAACAATATTACAATTTACCACTAAGATATTTTGGTATTCCACCTGATATAGGGATTTTCCTGCACTGTATTATTGTGTCACTTGTGCTTTCTGCCGCCCCTGTGACTCTCTATAAAGGATTAGGTGTTTAAGTTTTCTCTCTGTTTGATGCGACTGGGTACGTCAACTATTGTCACTTCTTTTGTTTAAGTACTATATTCCTTGGACATTTTTGTGCTCCTTCAGTCTTCACTGGTAGTATAATTAAACATTGTTCACAACATGGATCTAAATACCATTCTATCTGGGTTATGTGCTGATCGGCAAGATATAGCAGTATTTGGCATTGAGAAACTGCCAAGCAATGATCCAGGTAATACGGCTCAGACCTCTTTGGCAGATTGTGATATGTTTTTCCATTCAATCACCAAGGCATTTAAGACTCTTAGATCAAACATTTGGCATCTCAAGTTATTTAAAGCATATTCGGCCCAAAACATGGCTCCCAGAGGATTACGAATACGAACACAACCTCTAGTGGGGAAGCCAGATGATAAACTAAATCAAGATTGGCAGGAGGCTCTTCAGACTGGATCCATGACATTTGTGAACATTTTGTTACAATACTACGAAAGGACAGTAGATTCCAATATATTGGAAATCAAAAACATATGCTCTGAGGTTCATAAGTTTGAATCCTCCCCAAAATATCAGGATAATATTAAAAAATTATCTTCAGAACTGATGGAGCATGAAAAAACCTTAAAGGAACGTAAAATTAAGAAATTTCATCGTGATTTTTCCGATTATCAAAGGGGGAAACCATTTGATTTCAGTAGATCGGTCAGATTTGTGGATACCAATCAGGTTAGAACAGGGCCCAGTCGCACCAAAAAGAGACCCCGTTCCATTCTCAAAAATAGGGGGGAGAGCTCATACAGCACCTCTGGTGATGAATCCTCCCTTACTGATTTTGAGGCATCTGGGGAAAGAGTTTCACCCAACAGGAAGAAAACTAACAAAATTTCCCCTTTAGAGGGAGTAAGGGACACCGGTAGAAAGCACAGAAAGACCAATCACTCCGGTCTCCCTTCAGGGTCTTCTGGACAATTTCTTGAAATAGGGGATACATCAGGGTCCACTCAGAATGTGTTAAATTTATCCAAAACCATATTGACAGATGAACAGGTTGCATTACTAAACAAGGGTTTGAACTACATTCCCTCATTTTTCAGCCAGGAATATCACATAGTTCAGGATTTACAGGCTTTTTGTAGGAGATTAAATCTTAGACTGTTCTTTGATGATAACCAGTCAGAACCATCTGGGGACTTCCGATTTGGTAAGTCCTCATTCCAACCTCCTATGAATAAACACGTTTCCATTTTATGGACAGTATTCTGAGGATATTCATTTTGAGAATATGGGACATATCATGTTGGCTAGTAATCTAACTCCTGAAGACAGGATAGCTCTGAATACTTTGTGTGACAATAAAGACATAGTTATTGTCCCTGCTGATAAGGGAGGTGCGGTTGTGGTCTGGAATACTGCGGATTATGTCCAAGAAGGGCTAACCCAATTGTCAGATGCTAAGTGCTATATGAACATGTCTATAGACCCTACACCAGTATTTAAGGATGAGATTGATTCCTTCTTGCGGCTAGCCTATGAGGAGGGTATTATTAATAAGAAATGTTTGGATTCACTTATGGTTTCTGAACCATGCAAACAGATACTGTATCTTTTACCCAAAATTCATAAATCTTTAGTAAAACCACCAGGCAGACCAATAGTCTCAGGAATAGGTTCTTTGACCGAACCACTGTCGGCCTTCCTTACCAAATATCTTAAACCCTTATTGGAACACATAAGATCTAGGTTGCAGGACACCACTCAGTTTCTACAAATTATCAGGAAACTCAATTGGAACCCGAATGGTATTTATGTACTTTGGATGTGAAATCATTATATACAAGCATACCACATTGGGCGGGTCTTCAATCTATACAATATTGGTTGGAAAGGGCTAACCTATATTCACCGGGCTTTAACACTCTTTTGATATGTATGTCTGAACATGTGTTAAACAAGAATGTTCTGTATTTCCAAGGCCAATGCTACTGGCAGCTACAAGGAACAGCTATGGGGCATCCTTTGCCCCTATATACTGACCTATTCATGGCCTATGTTGAAGAATATATGATTTATGATACATCACATAATATCTTTCAGGTGGAAATGGACATTTGGAGACGTTACCTGGACGACTGCTGGTTGGTGTGGCGGGCTGATGTGTGTTACCTAAGGGAATTTGTTGAGTATCTTAATGACAATGTCTGGGGACTTGAATTTTCTGTGTCATATGATAGAAACAGCATTAGCTTTTTGGATGTCACTGTATATAGGAACTCAGACAATACTTTGTCTACCAGGGTTTTCCGTAAATACCCGCAATATAATACCCTGTTACACGCATCAAGTTTACATCCCCGTCACACCATCAGGAGTATTCCTATATCCCAGTTCATACGTATCAAACGGCTCAGTTCTAATATTGAGGAATACCAAGTGGCCAGTAGGGATCTCGGTCGAAGATTTACCGAAAGGGGATATGACAGATTTGATATTCTGTCTGCACAGAGTAGAGCAAATGGTCTTGAAAGGGATGACCTATTACAATATCACAATAAGAACAAAAATCAATCATCTCGCAGTACAGGTGTCAGATTCATCACCACATATGGTAGAAACGTTAATATGATCAGAAACATTATTAACAAACATTGGAATATTCTACTGGCTAATGAAAAGCTACGAAGTATCCTGGGACCTCGTTGTCTTTTCTCATATAAACGAGGTAAAACCTTGGGTTCTTACTTTTCACATTTCAAACATATGGCAAGTAAGGGGACGACCCATAAACAACTGACACTTCATGGTGATGAACTTATTGGTTCATTCCCTTGTGGCCATTGTGGATCCTGCCAGTATATGCTTAAATCCAAGGAGTTTACCAGTCGCAATACCAGTAGAATTTTGACATTAAGGTTTTTGGTAATTGCAGTAGCGATTGGGTGGTGTACCTGGCCTCGTGTTACTGTGGGGATTTTATGTTGGACAAACCTCGAGGGCTCTGAGATTCAGGATGAATGAACACCGCAGCGATATGAAAAACCATAAGGAGACTAGTGCTTTATATCAACACACATTAAAACATCCTCAAGCTAGGTTTACCTTTATGATTATTGACCGCATTTCTGGAGATAGAACCAACAAACAGGGCTGGCATGGGTTACTGGACCAAAAGAGAAATACTGGATTACTACATTGGGGGGTTTATTTCATCCTGGATTGAATGACCATTTATAGGAGAAGTTGGTTATAGGAGAAGTTGGCTATTTGACAACATTTATGTTGATATATCTGACTCCAACAAGTGGACTACATTTCTTTAGGTTACCCATCATCTAGGGATTAGGATCACTTAGCATCTTGGCTGGTACTGATCATTGGCCCTACTCTAATTATACATAGCATATGGACTATGTGCATGTGTAATATAATGACCAATTTGAACCAATGTGGTCATACAAGCTTCACACAGTCTTTTATTCAGTATCTCAATCAGTTCCACATATTAACATACTTGTTTAGATCCTGGTGGTTAAGAATGTGTCTTTGGATTTCTATTTTTCAATACCTAATTGAAGATTCTCAGCATGGATCATTTAGTATGTATAATGGCATACTCATATTCAATTATAGGTGTATACTTACTTCATTCCCTGTATATATACGCCTTTGATTTCCCCATTGTTCTGATATAGGTTGTTCAGGCCTCTTACCTCAAGTACTCGACATCCAACATTTTTGGTGCCTCAAATGAATAATTGTTGAAAAGACAAGGATTATGGCCATACATATATAGACTGATACAATATGAGTACATGACTGGATGGATAGGCCATATCATGTAAATAAGTGGTCCTATCTTATGTACACATTTTTTGGGATGCTCACGCTAATTTTCAGGACTGATTTCACTATTATCTTAGATAAGATATTAATACATAGTTGCATTTACTATTACATTATCAGTCTTGGAGGTTAACGACACATATTTTGGGCTCAATCTTTGGTATAAGCCTTATATTGTGGATGTTGCTGATTTTTATATATTTATTTTTTAATTTTATTTTTTATTCTTTAATTTTCATTTTTTTATTTCAGTTATTTTGTACACCCATATATATTCATATATGCATATTTATTACGATTTCCTATATATATGCTCTATTTTTTCTCCTATTTTGTCAGTCCATTTAATTTGAGCACTTGATGTATTATACACTTGGTGCTTTTGATGAAGATTGGCTTAGTAGCCAGGGATAATGGCTATCTAAACACAGTTCTCTACTAATATGAGCATGAGGATGGATATACCATAATATTATAACAACTTCTTAATTCTGTGTATGCACCTCTTTGGGGTGTTTAGCCTGACATTCAGGAATGACTTTATCAGTATATACAGTACCCTTTGTATTTTTGTATGAAAAAATGAAGATGTTTCAAATTTATCAATATTCATGAGCAAATGATTGTGATTGGCTCTGGATAAGTATTTAAAAGATGATTAAAATGGAACTTGACTACATTGTGTTACACTGAAGAAGGCTGTTTGCCGAAACTAGTCTGTTATAGACACAAATATTTAATAAATTTACTGAACTCTGTGCTGCTTTGCTGGTCTATTTGGTCAATTTGGTGCTATTAATTAATCAGTCACACAATTAATCAATATATGAGTGAAACAATTAATGTATTTTTCAACAAACACATATAATAAACACATGTTAACAGTGGTATCCCAATATTTAATCTAATTGCCACAATCACCAATTCTGAACTTTAAAAATCAATTCTGTTGTTAAGATCTAACACAAATTCTAATAAACCCTTGTCAGCTGTCCATATAAAAATAAATTATCAGTATAACATTTATAACACTTTCTATATGCAAAGTGTGTTTTTATAATAAACTTTGTTCTCACTGAGCTAAAACTAAACTGGAGCTGCTGTGGCATATATTGCTACACCTTTGACTTGTGACTTGATGATGTATTTTATTGCTAAACACAAAAAATTGCTTTAAAAAATATCTATAAGCAAACACACAGAATTAATATCATGACTACTATATTCCATAACACTACTTACAATGACTACTATATTCCATAACACTACTTATTATAGACTAATAAAATCCAAACCTTCTTCATGCATAATGGTGGTATAGAAAGTCTTCACATCCAATGATAACCATCAATGTCTCTTTACCATGAAAAGCATTAGATCTCAATACCCCCAAGAAGCGCTAAGAATCCCTTAAATATGATGGAATCATTTGTATGACAGAATTTGAAACATTATTAATATAAGTAGTCATGAATTCAGGTTTTTTGAACAACTATTTACTACTATAGGATGGAAGAGCAATTTAACATTTTATGTATCTTAAAAACACTGAACAATTTTCCTAATCTAGGAGTGTCGACCAATAAAAAAATATTGTGTTCTAAATTAATATGGCCCTGATATAATAATTCCATTAAATAATTATCAGTCTTGTATTTGTATTAAATCTTGTCAACATTAATATAAGCAAAAAGAAGTAACTGATAATATTCAGTGATAAGTATTCAATGTACATGGCTAGGTTCATAATGACTAAACCATTGCCTTTATCAACTTTGTGTCTCCCTGCCTTCTTTAGTAAAGGGTGCTATCCCTAAACCTAAATCTGCTCCTTCCCTCAACCTTAACCCTACACCTTACTTTCTTAAAAACCTTCCTGTAACACTGCTATTATTCAGACAAATTTGAGGCTAGTGTTATTGGGGGTTTTGGTGTTAATATCGGGGAGGAAATAGTTTTTCTTTCTCAACATTATTTCATTCAATATTTTTCATTTTTGACATTGTGTGTGTTCAACCTTTTTTGTCTGTGTTTTCAATTTGACATTAAATTATTTTGATCATATATGTGTGTGTGTGTGTGTGTATATATATATATATATATATATATATATATATATATATATAGCTAGATAGACAAATATACATGTAGAGAACCGCCTGAATTTTCAGTAAAATCTGTGTCAAATGTTGGCAATAAGTCAGAAGTAACAGTTGCAAGCATTTCTGATGTAAATGTATTAAAAAGTGTCTCATTGTTTAGTACTAATGATATTAACACTGTTTAACCTATCAAAACTATAACATCTGAAAAGCATGCAACAACAAGTGATCCTATGCCTATGAAATCTAATACTGGCAGCTAGTGCAGAGGACTAAGGTTATGAACTGTTAAAAAGCTACTTCCTAGACTTCTATCAGGGTTTGATACCCTCAGCCTTTACTTGCCTTCTGTATGCCTCTGAGCAAGCCACCTAATCAGACAGTGCCTTAGGGCAATTGGAATTTGAGCTAGGCCTCCTAATGGTCTCCTGGCCTGCATGTCAAGTAACTATGTTTGAAATGAATTTCATTTTTCACCTACTGTAACGTTTGTTAGGTGTAATGCTATACTGGCAGTATGTTTTCATTTCTAAAGGGACAGTATGTAGAAATGAAACAGACTTCCCATACATGTCAAGCAGAGCACCTCAGTGTCCCTCTTCAAGAGAAATCTTGATGAGTGGATGGGAAATAGAAAATTCACCCCAGGGATCACTCCAGTGGCTCTACTTAACAGAGGCACTGGGAACTAAGGTTGGGTGGCATGATGCCAGGGTAATCCTATGGGCTAGGCTTGTAAAGGCCCCAGGGCCATTAGCCTAGCACACACCTATAAATGTTACTGTCAATAAAGCTGAAACAGTTTGCATTTGTGGACACTAGAATCAATAACCTGTTATTCTACTCATACATTCAAAACACACTTGGGAGGGCAAACTATCTTGTCACTGTAGTACTTTCACAAATAATATAATAATACGAGTTTCCCCACTTAAAAAAGTTGTGGTAATAAGAGGAAGAAGATATTTATTTTAACAAATACCCCTATCAATATGGGGAACAGAGCCAGCAAGTTAATATGTCTGCAACTGTACATCTGGCTAACTTAGGAAAAGAGGAAAGGAGATTAATAACACACTAAGATATTGCAACTACTGTGACAGCAAAACCTGTGAGAGCAGCACTAGGAGAGAGAAATAATATACATACTAATATACTGCAGCCTGCAGGGACAGAGCTTCCAGCAAGAACAGAACCCACAGATCTTCAAAGTAAAATATTACACCCCAAAATGCCAGAGAACAGAAGTATCAGTGCAGCCTGAAAGTGTTAACTGAAGTAAGGCAAATGCAATACCTGAGTAGAATTCTGAATTTTCTGTCAAGTTAAATCAGAAATTCTCAGATAGGGAGAATTCTAAACAGTAGATGAGTGCTGGGGAAGAGGAATTTATTGTACTAAGAAATAGTAACATGTCAGAGCTCAAAATCCACTTCTGTCAGTTCAGGACTGAAAAATTAGGACTCTAGGCAACATGAATCTATAAGTAATGGAAAAGGAAAAAAGTAAATGAATTATATAGTACTATATAGTAGTTCCAGTGGCTAAACAAGTAACCCTCTCACCTAGATAATGGAAGATCACAAGGCTTTAGGTTCTATTCCCACATCAGGTACTTACTTTTTTTTCCATTTCTGAAACTGCAATGCAACATAAAGAAGAGCTACACTCCTGAGTATTCCATACTTCACATGAGATGCTAAAATAATGTCCTATTTGCATGAGCTGTTGGTAGCTCAGGTGGATGTAAAAGATCACATGGCAGTTTTAGAAAAAAGGGCAGGGGAAGTTACCCAGGGCCCTAGCCAAATTTTCCCTAGTAAGTATGATTGTCACCTTGGGTCTCCTATGAAAAGAGCTCACTGGCCTAGTGGGACTAACCTGGTCAACAAAGAGTCAGTCAAACAGTCAATCAAGCAATCAATCGATTAACTCAGTCAGTCTATCCAGTCAGAGTTCTAAGCCCATTTCTGTCAGTGCAAGACATAAAATGAAGACTCTAGGCAAAAGGTAACTACAGGTGAGAAAAGAAGTAAGTCTGAAAGTAAAATATGTTCTGATATATCTTTTCCAAGGGAAAGCAACTTCAAGAAGGGGAAGTAAGTGGTATTCATTTATCCTGAAAAAGACAGAAAGCAAACTGAAGGAGTGAAAAAAGAGATAACAGTATACAAGATAACCTTGAAAAGAGCTTTAATGAGACTCCTGTTGAGTCCAACTATAAGATCTCTGAGCAAAAGGAAGAAGGTACTATATATCAGATTCATAAAGAAAATGAATAAGAGCCACAGTTCAGGAGATCTAAGCTAAATGGGGAGAGTTCTGTGAATCAGATTCATAATGAAAGGGACATGGAGAAAAGAAATAATGCAAAAATAGCAAATGACAATAAAAACATGGGTACGAGGAGCCCTTTCTAGGAGAACAGATAGATACAGAGACCACAGTACTTGAGTTAGTAGGAGAAGAGGCAGTAGCCTCTATGTGTTGGCAAGCTAACCTTGAGGACATTCCAAAGTTGGCTGAATGTCTGTCAAGCCAGTTCAATTTTGAAAGGATAAATTGTGAAAATGACAGTTTAAGCACAGCAAGGAAACTATACCTGAAGCAGTAGGGAAAGCTGTGAACTGAATATCTCTGTTGCTTGCTCAACATTTGAGTTACACAATAACGTGTTATATGGAGTATGAAAGTATACAAGGAGATCATAGCAAGGTTCTAGATAGTCTTACTTAAATGTTTAAGCTAAGGCACAAAAAAGGCAGACAATTATATCCACATCCATGCTTTGAGTCACAGTCACTTCTATAGCATCCTTATGAACAGCCACCATCATCCACAAATTTTTACTAGACAAGGGTGGGGAATAGAATAAGATGCAGACCTTTCTTCCATATCACACACCTGTGGACAATTTAGAAGTCATCAATTGATGTACCACATGTTATTGGGATGTGGGAGGAAAGCAGAGCACATGGAGAAAATCAATGTGGACACAGTAAGGATATGCAGTCCTCACAAAGAAGGCACCCCCAGCTAAGAACCAAACTGGAGAACCTCTTGCTGTAAGGTGACAGTGCAACCCAATGTGCCACTGTGCCATCTAACTGACCTCTACAGTCAAGAAAATATGTCCCAAAGTAAAGCAAGTCAGGGTCGGACTGACTGAATGAAGGATCAGATAACCGAGGAGTCCAGAAGGAGTAGTAGTGCTGAATTATGTAGTGGATCAAACCTGAGATTTGTAGCTGAAGTAAAAGATAAAAAGTGTGGTACAAAAAATTCACAATGTACCACTGATACAGCAAGAAAAACATGTTAACTGAAGGATATAGAAGCTTTAAACAGTTTGGGTGCATCGGTTATAAAGAGCAGCATTTGTGAGGTAAAACAAGAAGGTGACGATGTTAAATCTCATGATGCCTGCATCAATACTAAAATGTTGATGGGCAACAGGAATAATGGGTTTTAAAACATGCAAGTAAAAATTAAGACAACAGTTTTGTGAATAAAAAGAAAAGTAGCTTTAAGGAACAAGATAAAAGAATTTCACAGACAATGGCATACCTTTCTGAATAACAGCATAGTGCAGTGAATTTACTGAAAAATTTGCTATTGTTTGTGAAGCAGAGACCTATAAGCAGAAGACATTAGAAAAAGCAAGTAGTGATGTTAATAAAGGTTATCCAAAGTTTTGTGCACATAAGCAAGTGTTCAGAAAACAATAATAGTTTAAAGTACAACATGCAGACTGTATCAACAACATTCTCTGTGAAAAAATAAACCTACAGCACTAATAAAGAGAACAACTATCTTCCTGCAAGAAGCATAGCTAGGGTGCGATAAAGGGGAACCACCCAGGTGCAAGTTTTTATAAGACATGATCTTCAAATGACAATCAGTGGATAGTGCAGTTAGAGGGTGTGATCAGCAAATGACAATCAGTGGATAGTGCAGTTAGAGGGCATGATCAGCAAATGATTGTCAGTGGATAGTGCAGTTAGAGGGTGTGATCAGCAAATGACAATCAGTGGATAGTGCAGTTAGAGGGCATGATCAGCAAATGACTGTCAGTGGATAGTGCAGTTAGAGGGTGTGATCAGCAAATGACAATCAGTGGATAGTGCAGTTAGAGGGCATGATCAGCAAATGACTGTCAGTGGATAGTGCAGTTAGAGGGCATGATCAGCAAATGACTGTCAGTGGATAGTGCAGTTAGAGGGTGTGATCAGCAAATGACAATCAGTGGATAGTGCAGTTAGAGGGCATGATCAGCAAATGACTGTCAGTGGCTAGTGCAGTTAGAGGGTGTGATCAGCAAATGACAATCAGTGGATAGTGCAGTTAGAGGGCATGATCAGCAAATGACTGTCAGTGGATAGTGCAGTACTGATATTTACTTCTGCAGCAGCATTTCTGGATGCCCGTGTGGAAATGAATTGTGATACTGCTAAGTGGAAATGAACTGTGATACTGTTAAAACTGCTTCACCATTCAGGGTTGAAGAGTTTGTTTCAGCTCTGCATGTATTACACATTGTAGCAAGCAGTTTGCTACAGTGTTTTAAAAGTTGAACACTTTTTCTGCTCCTATTGGAGAATGAACAAGCTAAGAGGACCTGACCCTCCATAGGAAGTGAGGAGCACCAGTTTAGTGGAATCAACGTCATTTTTCTTTTCCTTTGTGCTCCTATTAAAGACCAGAGAAATACAAAAGGTCTGGCACTCCTTGCCAGATAAGGGGGGAAATGGACCTTTTTTTATTTTGCTCTTCAACTTAAGAGTTGATAGGTGCTAGACAAAGGAGCTGCACTGGGAACTAATTGCACCAGCTATAGCTCTGCTTCATGCATCAATAAGCATTAATACAGAAACCTGGGAAAGAGCGAAAAATCTCATTTAAAAGTGGCATAAATCAATTATAAGACAGGATGAAAGGGGTGAGACCTGTAGCATAACAGAAAGGAGCATGTAAAAAAATCAGCCCAAATTACAAATGCAAAAAACAGAGAATTTAAAGCTGAAGCCCAGAGGCTGGTTCCCTCAGCAGAAGATGCTTTTGGTGGAATGTCAGGGGCTATTTGACACAAGAGGAATAAATGTGATAAGACTGGTAAGAACAGCGAGAAATGTTGTGTCATAACATTCTGAATCCATGGAAGAAGGTACACATTTCTCTCGTACATGTAGTAGCAGGCTTTGGTAAGCCATACCAACAGATAACATTGATGGCTATAGCCAGAGTACACATAAAGGGCACACTCTATAACCCACATAAACAAGAAAAGGTGAGCTTCTGTTAGGCAGGAAAGTGTTTGCACAATTAACTTGCAATAAGGCAATGACAGCAGCAAAGGATAAATAGACATTGCAGAATGCCAAAATCCAAAGAATGGCTTTGCATGAAATACTAAAGCAGTGGCTTAAAGTAGGTATATTCCAGGATCAAAAAGTGAGTATGGCAGCCCTATACTGTCAGTCTCTAAATATAAGGGAACAAACAGGAGTTATAATGGTGAAAAATATGAAACAGAACAGGCATACATGGGGATAGTAAACAGGAAATCATTGGGAGGAAGTAGAAAGAAGGGTGGAGAAGGCAAGAGACTTACTGGCACTGAAAGGGCTATAGCCATCCAAAAAGACACAACTGCATTGGCCTAAATCAACCTGGACTGTTCTGGACACATAGTCATTCCAAGTGGCTTGAAAGCAAAGGTTTTAAGTTGGAAAGTGTCAGCTCTAACATAGTACGGGGGATCTCACCGAGTGGCACAAAACTATGGGAAATTGTCTAAAGTTTTGTAAATAATGTGTGCACAGAAATATTCATTGTAAACCATAGTAACCTTGCTTTGATGGAATATGCTCTAGAATAACAGGCTATATATTTAAGAAAGGTAGGAGCTGGTTAGAGTAAGATCTGAACAGCTGTTGTTAATGAACGAAGGACTGGAGTATAAAAAAAAGCTAAGGAAGGCCCAGAATAGACAGTATTCACCCTTGCTTAAGGAAATGTTGTGATAAGTGCAATGACTTTATGAAATATGAAAGAGACTTATCTACAGAGAATGGAAACTGCAGTAAGAAGCCTGCCATTTGTTCTGCTAAGAACTCCAGAAAAAAATCCTGTTACCACAGACTCTTTTTTTCACCTCCCAGCAATGAGAAATTGAGTTAAAAGTATTTTGTTATTGTGTGAATAGACCATAAGACTTTATATTGTTTGGAAGAAACTGAATTTTAACTTTGCTATATAGAATAAACTGCATTATTTTGTAAAACCTGGTGTCTCCTTTGCATTACTTTTCACACTATGAATATGGGCAGAGTATGTATGCCAAATAGTATGTTCTTGAGAGCATAATACGATTCTTTGTTCAATATGTTACCATTCTGAGTACTAAACTATGAAAGCAATCCAAGAAGAGCTTAAATGAGATAAACAAATCCAAATTATTTTGTGTAGTTTGTGTGATCCATTTGTCTGAGAATAAAGTGATTTTCTAGTTAAACAATGTTTCTCTTTGCTTGTAGCACATTTAAGCAAAGGATGTGTATAAACCCCTTAGAGAATGGTAAAAACAAATTCAGCTCTGTTATGCAGACACTTATTTAAGCATACATTTTAGAAAGACAAGGATGCTGTCTGAAAACGGCAGCCACAGCTGCTGCAGACAGAATGATTTACATCAACCTGATATCTGTTGAACATCATTCATATGCCTGTCTAAAACAGATCCAGTAGGAATAGAACACAGATTTACTCTGCCACCTTGTGGTATATTTAAAAAGGAGCTGGTTGTCATCCACAATAAGATGGTTCCAAACAGTAAAATAGACATGATTGTTTATTAATATATATTTAAAGCAATCCTATTATTTTAAGAAGAAAATTCTCATTGGTAAAAATTCATATTTTTAAACGTATAAGGACTTTCCTAGTTTCTGGGTGCATGTTAATTGCCAATAATCAAATTATTTCAAATCTCCTGCACCACCCTTTCTCAGCTACAGGAGGTCCGTGGAAAAAGGTTACCACATTCACAAAACAAGGCAAACACATATTTTTAGATCAATGGAAACAGAGAAGTAAGCAGTTTAAAAGAGCTTACAAGTTCATAACTGAAATCATACCCTATGTTTGTCTGCTTATTTGCTTGTTTCTGTGATCAGACAAAGTTCATCCTTCATTTTTCACCTTTGTTCACCTTCTTTTATTTCTGTGGCATGTGATATGTAGCACCTATAAATATTGCTTAACAATAATTATGCACTTATCATAACTTGGAATCTGTGCCATCTTATTTCATTCTCCATCATGTCTGGGTCTTGGATCCGATGTTGGATCTGATCCGGCACTTTACAGCGTAGATTCAAGGCTCGAGCTCTTACCATCTCCCATAATCCCTTTTTACCTTCTAACCCTCAGATCGAGTTTACTGACAAATGAAAGGAAACACTAGAGAACATAACTATCCAACTAGACATAGATAATATTATCATTAGAACCCCAAGAGGCAGTAGCTCAAGGGCCTGAGACTCCGGCCTTTCCAGAACCTCCAGAAACATGGAAGGGGAAGGGGGTGGGAAGTAATGAATAATGAAATAGGATAACACAGATACAAAGTTATGGTAAGTATATAACTATTGATCCCATGATATTCATTTCATTATTCATCATGACTGGGTCAGAATCCCCAGCTACAAAGAACACTGGAAGGCCCTAATGAAGGACATGCCTGAGCACTGCAGAACCAAAGGATGCTGTGGTTCTGGAGACCAGATCCAATTTATAATGAGCAACAAAAGTGTGAGGAGTAGACCAAGTGGCCACAAAACAAATGTCATCTAAGGACATCCTAGCAGAGAAGGCTGCAAGACGTAGCAACCAACCTAAAAGAATGCACCTTTTGTGGAATCGGCAGCTCCACCTTTCTCATAAAGTAAACCAGGGAAATGCAATTAGAGATCCATTTAGAAATTGTCAGTTTAGAAACTGTTTGGCCACATCTGTTCAAGGAAAAGGTTATGAATAACTGGTCAGATTTTTTGAAGAATTAGTCCTGTGTAAATAAAATCTCAACTGTCGATGTATGTCCAAGGTATGGAGGAGATGTTTGCCTTATTGGAGTGATTAGGAAAGAATACAGGTATCTGGATATCCTGTTTGAGATTTCTTTCAGTAGCTAACTTAGGCATGAAAGAGAGGTTAGTTCACAAAGTCACTCTGTCCTTATGAAAAACAATATAAGCTGGTTTAGAAGATAAGGCCTGTATTCAGAAACCCTCTTGGCCAAAGTAATAGCCACCAGAAAGGCAGTCTTTCAAGAAAGAAATTTGAGATGACATGAATGAGCAGGCTCAAAAGGGCTTTGGGTGAGAGATTGCAGCATAAAGGTCAGATCCCAAGAAGGGGAGGGATCTTTGACTGGAGGCCTGAGAAGAAAGATGCCCTTCATGAAGGCCTTACATAATCTAGATGAAAATGTGGGTCCAGTATTGACATGAAAATTAGAAATGGTCACCAACTGCAGCTTGATAGTAGAGAAGCTGGAACCTTCATGAAAAAGGGATGTTAAGAAGAGAAGACTATCTGGTACAGGAACTGAAAAAGGGTCGGTATTCCATTCTGCAGCTCAGAAGGAAAAACGTTTTTACATACTACAGTAGACCTATTGAGTAGAAGGCTTCTGCAAGGCCAGTATAATTTTTCTGACAGGAGAAGCCAGCCTGGACTGTTTTTCTATGATGGGAAGTGAAGAAACTATACAGTCAGGTGAAGTGATTGAAGACTGGGTGGTTGTTCTGATGGGTGAGAGCTGAGATCCAGAACAGGATCCAGTATACAAGCAGGATACTTCAGATGAAACCTGAGAAAAGGGAGCCAAACCTGCCGAGGCCAGAAAGGAGCAATGAATATCATGGAAATTCTCAGTCTGAAGGCTTTCTAAAGTATTTTGGGGATCAGAGGAAGAGGGGGGTATGTATAGAGGAGACCCGGGAGCCAACTGTGTACAAGAGCATCCCTCAGGGACTGCCCCTCTGGGGGAATCAGGGCAAAGTATCTGCTGCACTTGTTGTTCATTAGAGATGCAAAAAGATTGCAGCAAGGTTGGCCCCAATGGGTGAAAATCTGAGATGCCACTGATGGATTGAGGGACCACTCATGCAAAGTCAAGACAGACCTGCTGAACTTGTCTGCCAAGATGTTGGACTCCCTGGGTATGTGCATTGCAAGGAGAAAGTGACTGGAAGAAATCACCCATTCCCACACTCTCATGGCCTCTCTGCACAATGGGTATGATCTTGTTCCTCCTTGCTTGTTGATATACCAGACCACTGACATGTTGTCTGTATGAATCACCAGTATTCCCAGAGGGAAGCAATCCTGAAAGTCTTGCAATGTGAGGAGGACTGTCCTAATCTCTATAATATTTATGTGCAATTTGGTCTCCATGAGGGACCATGTGCCTTGGATAGTTCTGCCCTGAAAATGACCCCCCCATCCCAACAGGGAAGCATCCGTGGTCACCATGGCTGTGGGTAGGGGAAGAGAAAATGGACTGCCTTGAAGGAGATCCTCTGATTGAAGCCACCACTGCAGTTGTCATCTGCAAATGGGAGTCTAAGGAATATGCATGGACATTGGATGAGACAAAATAGACCACTGCACCACTAGAATCCATTGAATCACCCGTATGTGGTATCTCACTAGAGGGCTGAGGAGAATAGCTGCCGACATGGACCCAGTGCTTTGAGAAAGAAGTGTGCTCATGGTGATTGAACCTCAAAGATGGCCCTGACCTGTTGCCTGATCAAGTCCAATTTATTGGCAGGCAATGCTGCAACCTCTGTTAGCGTGCTAAGATGGGTCCCAATGAATTCTAGGCTTTGCACCAGAGACAGCTTCAACTTCACCAAGTTGACAGTAATATCTAGCATTTTGAAGGTTTGCAAGAGATACTGCATGATGGAAACCAGTCAATGCCTTGTGCGAGCTGTTGGTAGCCAATCATACAGGTATGGAAAGACCTGAAATTCCCAAATCCACAGGTGAGCCACTATGACTGCTAAGCATTTGGTAAACACCCTGGGGGCTGTGGTAAGTCCAAATGGCACAGCTCAGAACTGAAAATGATCATCTCCGATCCAGAAGTGCAGGCACCTCCTGGAGTGCTTGTCTATCTTGATATGATAGTAGGTGTCCTGGAGGTCTAAGGAGCACATCCATTTGTCCTTCTGCAACAGTGACAGGATGGACTAAACAGTGACCATCCAGTACTTTGACTTCTTGAAAAACAAGTTCATTCTGCTGAGGTCCAAAATCGGACATAGGTCCCTGGCCTTTTTTAGCACCAAAAAGAAGCAAGAATAAGTTCTGGATCCTCTTTGTCCTGCTGGGACCTCCTGGATGGCTCTTTTTTCTAGAAGTGCCAAACCTTCTCTTTGAACCAGTTCTCTCTGACTGGGTGGCATGTCAGGGAGAGCCCTCTTGGAAATTTGAGGAGGTTAGGAAAAGGGAATACAACAACCCCTGGATATAATCTTGAGTACCCACTGATCATTTGTTATAGATGCCCAGACACTTGCGTGCAATGAAAAATGACCCTGACTGCCTCCAGGGCAGAACAGCCAGGCAACACATCAGGGGCACTAAAAAGGTCCTCCACTGCCATTAACTCTGAAAGGGATTTGGTCAGTTCGGAGACCAGATCTCTTTGGAGGTAGGTAAAATGCGCCAAGTAATTTACGGCTCTCAGGCCAAAAGTGGCTTAAGCATAACTGCACTTCCCGTGTCTGTCAGTCACCCGAGACTCCCAGTTTGGGGGATGGACACTGGAGCACTGTTCAGTTAGTTCCTTCTTTGTGGCTGCAGCATCCACGATATGATCGAATGACACTCCCTTGCACCAGTGTGCTCTGTCTGTGGGAGGGGATCAAAACTGTATCCGCTTTCTTAGGAACTGGTTCCACAGTGTCAGGTATTTTCCATTCCCTGCACGAGATGAGATCAATAAGCTCATCCAAGGGGGAGACCCAGGAAGTAGATGGGCCCATCCTAAAATCCTTCAGAAACACCGATTCCACCAAAGATGGGGGCTGGGGAAAGAATCTGCCTTTCTGCTTCAACAGCTTCAGAATGTCCCTGAAGGAAACGTTATCCAGTGGAGATCTGGGGGACGCATCCCCTTCATCAAAATCTATGTCCTTTGTAAGGGACTCCATGAGGAAGTCCAAGTGCCTCCTACTGCACAGTCTCTTCCAAGGTGGCTCTTTTGTAAGTGGCTCAGGATAGGACTCAGAAGAGAGGGGAACCCCTGGGGTTCCTGATGCCTGAAGTCTATCTCAGGAGGGCTGACCCTGCACAGGATGAATGGGCTCAGGACACCTGATAGTGATAGATTGGGATGTGCCCATAAGGGGGGAGGACGCTGCTCCAGACTTGGAAAAGGTCCTCTCTACCACCTGAAATGCTAAAGGACTTGAGGAATCCCTATCCCCATCCCCATAGATGAAGCCACAAGGGAAGGGGGAGTGGAGCCTGCCCCAGGCCTAGGCCCTCCAGACACTACTGGCCCTGAGCTGTCAAAGGCCAGTGTCCCCAAAGGAAGGGACCATGCCAAAAGGCCTGAACTAGAACCCCTCCTCAGGGACCCAGCGCTGACCTCTTGGAGCTAAGATTTGCTCTGAACCAAAGCCACAGGGACAGAGCTGGTCAAGGGACCCTGGAGGAACTGGGAAACTGACATTCCCAGAGCCACTGATGCCTCCCTAAGGGAAACTGGGACCTGGGATTCTGAAACCACATGAATCAGAAGTGAAGAAGCCAATTTATGAGCTGGTTATCTCCCTGAGCCTGAACGGGCTGGGAATGCCAAAAGGCCCATCTCTATCTGGGCCCTAAAGAAACTCCTCGTCATCCTGTCCATGTCAGAAGGTAAGATGCTCCTGGAGGATCTGGAAGTGGCTGAAGAATGGGTGGATTTAAAAGGGGAAGCCAGCTTGAATCCTTCTACCACCCAATGGCTTTCCTGATTCTGAGAATGATTCCTAAGCTTGGGATCTGAAAACTCTGGATCCCAAGAAGATACAACTGGGGAGCCCTAAATAACTAACTCTGGATCCAACGAACATGTTGGATCCAAACCTGGTAGATCAGTTTGCCTCGTATCTGGGGGAACTGAAGGATCCAAGGTACAGAGGCAGGATCCAAGGGGCACTGATCTCAGGAGACCTTGGCACAAGAAGATGGATCCTGAACCTTTGGATCCAAAACTGTCAAGGATGACTTTGGATCTAAGGAACTGCGATCATAGAGTCTCAGACACTTTTGCAAAGCCAGAGGAGAAGCCCCTGAGGAGGCAGAGGAGGCTTTCTCTTAGAGTCCTTGTGACCACTAGAGGAGGGAGAGCCTGATCAGTGGTTTATTCCTGTGATTTTCCAAAGCCCAAGGATGGAATACAATGCAAACTGAGCATTCAGCCTCAAGGTGGTCAGATCCCAGACAATAAATGCACTTCTTGTGGGCATCAGAATTAGGCATCTTACACCCACAAGAAGAACATATTTTAAATCCGGTAGGTTTATCCCTCTCTGACATAGTCCTACCCACCAAGCACACACACACACACACACACACACACACACACACACACACACACACACACACACACACACACACACACACACTCATACAAGCACAGAGAAACCAATCCATAACTATGAAGCCCCTAAACTATGAAAACAACCCTTAACAATCAACAGGAACCAAACTCTATACCAATACACACAACCAAAAAATAAATTCCAATAAATCACAGAAAAAAAACCAATAGCCCTAAAAAACTAAGCTAAAGGGAACTGCTGAAAGTAGAAGGGGAATAGCAGGAAAAGGCACCAAGCATCAAAAAGGAAGAAAGGACAAGAAAAGACACAGAGCTAAAAAGGGAAGGGAGGAAGAAAAAAAATCTAAACTACTTACTAAAACAGAAAAAATATATCACTTACAAACACAAGGTGCAGGGTTTGAGTCTCACAAGGGATAATTGGCTAAGCTTAAAATGGCTCGCAAGGGCAGTTAGTTTAGTACTAACCTATGAACCTATAACCTATGAACCTTATCTGTAAGGAATCAAAGGAAATCCTCTAACCAATGCAGCAAGCTAGGAATTGCACCTGAAGTGAAATGTGGCAAACAAGATTTGAGTGTTAGAAGGTAGAAAAGGATTATGGGAGATGGGAGGAACTTGAGCCTTGAATCTGCTCTGTAAAATGCTAGATCAGATCCGACATCGGATCCAAGAGCCAGACATGATGAATAATGAAACAGATAACATCAGATCACATTTTAAGCAGCTGTTTCTAAGTATCACATAAATCTTCCTCATACCATGTAAAAGAACATAACTTGTCATAAATTGCTAATTTTAAAACTAAACAAAGCAAAGTGACAATACTAACCCCACAAAATATTTAGCAATCATAATAAAAAGGTGTCTGTAAAATAACTTTTGAACTACTGCTGCCAGAAGAGAATTCAAAACATAATTTGTTATTTAAGATGAACAGTAAACAAAGTTCTTCTGTCTGTAGACATTGCAAGCAGTTAGCAATACTGCTGATGCTTTTCAAGATTACAGAAATTACAATGTTAAAATAAATGTGGATGAAATCCCAATGCACCCTTTCAAAGACCCATGGGAGAATTACTCCTTAGCAGGAAAAGCATGATATATGAATCTAAGTCTTTGATAAACATTAATTCAAAAATGTTTGGCAAAAAATTAATTCAAGAATGGAGAATTTACACATGGCATGTTATTCTGTGTATATAAGAAGTGTACATGGCACTGTCAGCTCTCTAGACAGAGAAATGACCAGGAAAGGAATCATAACCTACTCACTGAGCCTGAATCAACAATTCTGTCACTTTAAACTAGTTAAACCATAGCATTCCATACAGTGAAGATAGATCGGATCAGATTTCCCACTTTTTGTTGTTGCACTCAGTAAAAATAATTATGTAGATTTTACTAGGCTTGATATGACACTGGCAGAAACAATGAATCTGGATTTGTCTGAAAAAAAAATTTCAAGGAGAAGGCTATCATTATTACATATACTATTATGGATGCCCCCCACTCATTCCCTTAACTTCTCAAAAAACTCTACTTTCAGTTGGGTATTGGAGAATATTAGAAGAAGTATGCAGTATGTGTAATCATAACAATACACTGTATCATTATTTTCAATTTGCTCAGACAGATGACATATACTTATTACATTTGTACAGTAACAGTGGCAGGTGTGGGTCTTTTATGAGTTTACTAGAAAGGCCAAAGGTCTGTAATGGAATAAAGTAATTCTAAATGTTTAAAATGAAACAAGCATGCCAACAATCATAACTAGCTCTGTAGTTGTTGAAAACTACTGAAAACAATTTTCTGGATTTTGAGTACTAATCCCTGATTACCTGGATGAATAGGTTCATAGGTTCCTAGGTATGTACTAGGCTAATGGCCCTGGAGCCTTTACAAGCCTAGCCCATAGGATTACACTGGCATTGTGCCACTCAACCTTAGTTCCCAGTCCCTCTGTCAAGTATAGCCACTGGAGTGATCCCCGGGGTGAATTTTCTATTTCCCATCCACTCATCAAGATTTCTCTTGAAGAGGGCCAGTGAGGTGCTCTGTTTGACATGTATGGGGAGTCTATTCCATAGCAATGGCAGTATCTGGGTTATGAACCTGTCCTTTCAGCATGTTCTGTTGATTGTGGTAATGAGGTTTAGGTCTCTGGAGCGTGTGGTGTGGAGAGATTGGGATTTCTTTAGATGTAGGTTCATGGGTCCATAGATTCATAGGTAGGTACTAGGGTATCTGCCCGAAGGCATTTATAAGCCTAGCCAGAATGTGTTGGATTTTGCCACCCCCTTAAATTAGTTCCCTATGCCTCCGTCCAGCAGAGCCACTGAAGTGATCCCTGGGGTAAACTTTCTATTTCCATCCACTCTTCAAGGTTTCTCTTGAAGAGTGTTAGCGAGGAGTTCTGCCTAATGTAGATTGGAATCTTGTTCCAAAGCATGGGAAGTCTCTGGGACAGGAATCTATCCCTCCAGCACGTCCTATTTATTGTTGTGGTGAGGTTTAGATCCCTAGAACGTGTGGCTCAAAGGGATATGGTTTTCTTTAGGTGGAGCATGTCCATCAATTCTGGGTTGGACATGGCCTTGTATGTCAGGCAGAGATCACCTCTGAGTAGGCGGTATGCAACCGAGTACAGCTGGAGTTTCTTCAGTCGAGCTACATAGGGCATCTGTTTCAAGCCAGTGATCCTCTTGGTGAGGTACTTCTGTGTTCTTTCCACCTGTTGCAGGTGTCTTGTAAGGTACATCCCAAATGGGGCATTGTACTCTATGATGGGTCTGATGAGTGATGAGTAGAGGGGCACAATGACCTCTTTTGATCTGGATGCAAACCCTTTTGTGATTAGTTGGGCCACATAAAAGGATTTTCTAACCACTTTGGCAATGTGGTTATCGAAGGAGAGATTACTAGCTATGTGGGTCCCCAGATCCCATAGTACATCTTCCATATTTAGGGGGCTATTACCTATGTGGTAATTTGTAGGTACTTTGTTTTTTTTCCAAAGGGGATGAATATGCACTTTTTGGCATGTAGCTTGAGGCCATGATTTTGACAACAGGTGTCCGTCTCAGTGAGATCCTTTTGGAGCATGTCTGTGTCAGCCGGAGAGTCAATTATAGCCCCTAGTTTGCAGTCGTCTGCGAATTTGGTTAGCCATAGTCCTCCTGCGCTTGCCTGTACCTCTGAGAAGTATATGCCAAACAGGAGGGGTCCTAGGACTGAGCCCTGGAGAATGCCACTTGTAACTGGTTTAGAGTTGGACCTAGCTCCCGCAACTCTCACCATGTGGGTTCTGTCCGTGAGCCAGTTGGCAACCCATCTTGTGATGTAGGAGTTTATGTTCAGGCTGGTGAGCTTGTCTATAATACCAGAATGGGGAATGGTGTCAAAGGCCTTTGTGAGGTCTAGGTAGGCTGTGTGTATGACCTTTCCCTCATCTATAGCCTTGGTAACTGTGTCAAAGATGTCCATCAGGTTTAGGAGGCATGATCTGCCCTTAACAAAGCTGAACTGTGTAGGGTCCAGTGTTTGGAGGTTCCCAATGTCTCTGTTAATGAGTTCCATGATGATGCACTCCATAGCCCTGCAGACCAAGCTAGACAGGCTTATAGGGCAATAGTTCCCGGGGTCTGTTGTGGCTCCACCTTTGTGGAGCAGAATAACCATTGCTGTGCACCACTCTATGGGTACGTAGCCTGTGGAGAGCCTGAGTTTAAACAGTGTGTATAGGTGAGGGGTTAGTCCGTCTTTGAGCTTGTGCAGGACGCAGCCTGGGACACCATCCTGTCCCATTGATGCTGTGTTTTTGGCTTTGGAGAGGGCTGTCTTAACCTGATTTCAGGGGCTCTACATTCTTCTGGTATGGTTATGGGCCCTTCTGGGGGTGAGAGGGGGGTGAAGTTTGCTCTGAACCTGTCTGCCAGGATGTTGGCAATATCAGTCGGTTCAGTGTATTTTGTGCCATTCTGCACTAACTCCAAGCAGATCTGAGCATTGCCACTTAGATTCTTGACATAGCTAAAGAATGCCTTGTGGTTATCTTTGGAGTCCTTGGCAATTTTTCTTTCGAAGCCCGCCTTGGATGATTTTATAAGGGATCGTAGTTTCTTGCTGAAACTGATCAGAGATGGTTTCCCTTCTTGGGATTTTACTCTTTTCTGTACTAGTTTCCTCCTTCTATTGTATAGTTTGTTATGGCAGGGGTCCACCAGACTGGTTTCCTTTTCTTGGAGGAGTGAATCTTGGTTTTGCTTGGGATAGCACAATCCATGCATTCTTGTAGGTGCTTGTAGAATGCATTAGTAAAGGATTTTGCAGCTTGGACAGTGTTATCCTTTAGCATGGGGGCTTTGAAACTTTCCACCTCGGTCATAAGTAATATGAAGTTTGCTTTTGAAAAGTTTTTTCACGGTGGTTTCCTTATCCAGGGGTGGGGGCGGAATATGGATATCTAAAGTGATTTATTTATGGTCAGATCTAATCAGCGAGGGGTTGACCTCCAGTGTGGAACACCGATCACCCATGTTGGTAATGACCAGGTCCAATATGTTGTCACCTCTGGTGGGAGTGTTGACCAGTTGATCCAGGGCATTTGAGTTTATAAATTCTAGGAAATGTTGGGCAAGGGAGTTAGTACTTGAGTAGTTCTCCCAATTAATGTTTGGGTAACTGAAATCACCCAATATTAGGGTGTTTGGTAGGACCTTTATGTTTCCCAGTGTTTCCAGAAATGTGGAATGGGGGTCCTGGGACATGGTGGGTGATCTGTAGCAAGCCAAAATTTGAATTGCAGTTTTGCCCATTGTTAGTTGCACGTGGATGATCTCTGAAGCATCCTGCTGTACCACTAACCTGGAGGTGTGAGTATCCTTGGTGAATATGGATACACCCCCGCCTTTTGTATTTCGGTCTGGGTTCTGTGGCCAAAATGTATGGTATGAGTTGTAGCCTGGTAGTGCTGGGGTGCTCTCTGGAACCTTAAACCAGGTTTCTGTTACTGCACATATATCGATTTTCTCCATACTGAGGAGTGCCTTGAGTGCATGCATTTTGAGGTTTAGTCTTCTGGCATTGAGTAGCATTACCCTCAGTTTTTTGTTACTTGTGCTATTTACGGCAGTGGGTTTGTCTTTTGAGCCTTGCCTAAAAAAGGCACTATGGGGGTAGCAAGAGCCTTGGCCAGTATTCGAAAGCCTAAGGGTGACAGGTGCAAGCCATCTCTAGCGAAGCAGCTTGGCTTATCGAGCATGTCATCCCAGGTGGACAGACACTGGATCCACTTTGAATGACACCAGAAACTTAGCCAATTGTTGAAATTTATATTTTTTTCTATATACCGTGGTATCATTCTTGGTGAGGGCAGGATGCTATTCAGGGTGAGGGCCATACCGGCCTGGGCTACATGATCAGAGAGCTCTTCCATGTCTCTTTTCATGTAGTCCAGGGTGGTATGGTTCAGGTCATTCACACACCAACATGGACAATGACAGAGTCATATTTGTACTTGTTCTGGAGTGACCTGAGTGCTTGTGTTATGTGGCAGATCCCGGCATCCAACAGGCAGTTAACAGTAACCTTCTCCTTATTCAGCCTAGTGAGTGGGACATCAGTGTGCCTGACTATAGAGACACCTAATTACTAGTATGTTGGGTATGTTATTTTACCTTAAGGGCTGTGATTGTGTGGCACACTGATTTTGTGAAGTATGTGTTTCATGGTTTGTGTTTGGGGGTGGAGGTTGCTTGGATGTCTGCTTTGGAGGTCTCTGTTGCTTTTGCAGATTTTTATTTAGAGCCTCCGAGTATGTTTTTGTGTAGTTATGTGTGTTTTTTGCCGGTGCTGGTTTAATGAGTCTATATGAGACTGGTGGTGTGATGCAAGTATTTCCCTTCTCCTCTTGACTGTCTGATCCAGTCTTGGGTTGAGAGAGCTTAGCCTCCAGTTTGGCTGTATAATTGCATCTCTCGCATGTATTAGTGTTTGGTGGTAGGAGGAGAGGGTTATCTGTGTACATGAGGCAGTTGTAACATTGTCTCAAAATGCCCAGATTCACCAGTTGGACTGGAGAGTACACCTGAAACTGCCCTTTGGACATGCCTGGATAGGTACAGTGAACTGTTTTACTGAATGGCTGGTAAGGTCGAATAGAAAGCCTTGTCCTTCTGTACAATATACAGGGGTCTAGTGCTAGGGTTTATAAGTGCTTGCTATGTGCTGAGCTGAGAAATGAATGGCTTGAGTGCTTAAGTTGAAAGTTTGTTTAGCTCCAAGACTTTGTGGAGCCAGGAATAGTTATACCCTAGCTAACCGGTGCTGCCCGGCGAGCAAAACCAGGCAAATGGGGGTTTTATAGCAGGGGAATGAAAGAGATAGAAATTAGCCCGAAATGGCCAATAAACTACTAATTTTCTGGGCTGAAAGCACTCCTCCAGGGACAGATAGGCTGCTCAAAGCTCCCTTCTCTCACAGGTGAACAGAGAAACCTCCTTCTATCCAAGTAAGGTATGGGCAAACAGAGAATTGTAACACAGCCCTGAATTCAGCACTAACCTGAAAACTGGAATATACTAGCTTAGAAAGGTGGGGAACGAGTATGTTTTTTTTTTGGTTTTTTTTTTCAGAAAATAAAGCAGATACAATCAAAAAAACTCTAAATGCACAGAAAAGGATACTTATTGTTATATATCTCAGATCAGAGTTGTAGTCAATGCCCCTAGTAATAAAGTAGGAAGAAACAGAAATACAGTAAAAGCAGATGAATAAAGTGCAAATTGTACATATATATATATATATATATATATATATATATATATATATATAAAACAATAGAAAATGAGCAAACTGATTTAAACAAGTCACCCAATTAACCAGAAAAAAGCTCAAAACTGAGCCCTGTTCCAGCAGTCTTCAATCAGAGTTCTAATTGCACAATCCTGCCACTAGGTTGCAGGGGAACCTTCTCCAAAAAAGATGGTCTGGATCAGTGCTCAAGTTATACAAACAAAGCTAGATTCAGCAGGCCTGAATCTGGTCTATGCTACAGCAACAAGGAGCAACAATTTCAGAAAGAAACAGTTCAAATAAACAGGCACAATAAGCCTGTGACCAGAAATTCCCAGCTCAGAAGGGTAGAATCCAGCCTCTCCACCCACAAGAATGCAGACCACAAACTGTCTTAATGTAGAATAACTGGCCTGAAGCCCAAGTGCTTAAACCAGAACTAATACACTTTTAGAATAGCAGACACTGATCCTTCAATCAGCAATTCCCAGCTTAGAAGGATGTAAGCTACCTGTCCTGCCACGACAGTGCAGACCACAAAACTTCTTAATGTAAAACAACTGGTATGAAGCCCAAGTGCTTAAACCAAATGACTTAGAATAACAGCTACAATTTAATCAGGCTACTACCAAGCAGTAATAAATGCAGCAAAATAAATAAAATTGAGTACTTTTAAGAAGAGGCAAAAGCAAAATAAAGTAGGAGGAAACACAAATACATTAAAAGCAGATGAATAAAGTGCAATTTTTGTTGGTTTTTTTTTTTGTTTGTAAAGTGCAAGAAGAGAGGAAGGAAGAACCTAAGTTGGTTGGCCTTCTCAAATCTTCTCTCTGTATTAAGTAGAGTGAACACTAGACTCAGAATATGATCTCACTGTACTCGGTTAAGTGAACAAATGAGATGGACCCAGGAGGCGTGTTCAAATACAGACTTACAGGAGGGGCGGGCAATTCCAGTGCCACCAACACTAACACCAAGACAAGAACAGGAAGGGTGGGTGGGGAACTAACTGCAGAGAGACACACAGCACACTATTCAGTGAAAACAATTAGGTAACAGAAAAAAATGAAATACAGTACTTTTAAAACTGCAAGTTTGTACTTAACAGAAGACTAAAATACAACACTGCAAGTCTGCATTTAACTTCAGCTTCTAATGCAGGTGATTGTAGCCAACCAAGTCTCTCAGAAGTTGAGCATAAAATGAATTCTCAAACTTTGTGGCTATCACTTAAAGTACAGAGGAAGCCCGCTAGACTAACAGTTAAATATCGGATAACAAAGAAGTGAGAAGACCACCAACCCCTCTTATAGCAGAGAAACACACAGCACACTATTCAGTGAAAACAATTAGGTAACAGAAAAAATGAAATGCTCAGAGTATGAGAGGTATGGACCCAAGAATAATTATTCATTTATTTTGCTTATTGCCTTTCCTAATTAACAATGGTCGTAGCAGAAAACAGTCTAAATACCAGTTCAAACATTTCAAACAAAGCATTTCTAACAGAGTTGGGTCAGACATGGCTTTGTAATTCAAGCAGAGATTCCCTCTATGCTAAATAAATCATATGACATGAATTACAATTAGCATTGGCTTTAAAAATGAATTCTCTCCCTGTATTCATAAACATGGTCCACATTCTTTACCAATTTGGATAAATGCCACTTGTTCCAGGTAGGCCAAAACTGAGTAAAGCATGATGCCAGTGAATCACCTTACTTAAAGAAATGGGACAGATGTCATGTTTAGGCATGTGACTGAAAGGGTAGCTTGTTAAGGACAGCAGAAGAGAGCAACACTAAGAGTCGTCCTTCTGCGAGAGGGGGTTTGCAGCATCCTCAGTTATATAATTAGAGTAAAATCCTTTATGTTGGTGATAGCACAGGTGAATGTAAAATATCCAATGACACCTAGCCAAGAGAGCAGAGGAAGTTCCCTGGTGCCTTGTCCAAATTTCCCCTTGTAATATAAATACCACCTTGGGTCCCCCTAAAAGAGGTCATTAGTCTAGTGGAACTAACAAAGTCAATGAAAGAAAAATGCATTAAAATAAAATATAAAAATAGTATTAACCTTAAGTGTGATGGGAGTGTAAATGTATGAGTACTAGTCATGTTGTCATTTTTTTCCAAAATGTTATAGTGTTATTCTACAAGAAAACTTGGATTTGTTGAACTGGTATTTAGACTGTTTTCTGCTATGTGACCATTGTTAATTATCAAAGGCAAAAGAAATGAATAATTATTCTTGGGTCCATACCTCTCATACTCTGAGCATTAAAGTTCATAACACACGTCTTTTGAAATCATAGCCCATGGTCATAAAGAGGAAAACTTTCTTATTTTTAAAAGAGAAAGTCTTCAAATAGTAAACCATATATAAATAGTGGGGTCCCTAATTGGATTACCGAAATTTCAAAACTTAGAACATCATAAGGCCGAGGCCATATGATTGAAGTTTTGAAACTTCGAAACTAAAATTAAAAAAAAAAAATATTTGCTTTTTTTACATTTTTGCAGAGGTGCAAGCCCCCCTGCACCCCCACACCCCCTGCTAATTAAATATACCAACTCTGAGATCACACTACAGTGAGGAAAATGGTCAATTTCCTGTTCCATGCTGTATGGACATCTCCATTCGAAACATTCAAAGTTTTAAAACTTCGATCATATGGTCTTGGCCGTATGATGTTTAAAGTTTTGAAACTTCAGTAATCCAATAGGGACCCAGATAGGGATATGTGATCTTTGTATGGACTTAGTTCAGTTATTTAATGATGTTTGCATAAACATGTTTATCATTATGAGAAAATTGTAGATCTAGAAGAAGCAAGACTAAATCAAAAGATAAAAAAAAATAGCTGTATACCTAAATCATAGTAGCTGAAAGGAATGGTTTAGTTATAAGAGAACAACAATTAGAGCAGTACATACTAATTTCTAATGGTATTAATGTGATGACAATAAATAATGACACAGATTCAATACACTTCAATTGAAGGAGAAATTCTCAACATCTATCTCTGCAATAGTTCTAATAACCATCTTCTCTTCTTATACAGTAGTTGTAAAGGCAGTAGTATAGGGAACGAAGAAAAGCTAATATAGTAAAGACACTGACAAATAAGAAGCACATACATTTATAAATAAAAACACTGGATCAAATTTAATCCAAATAACTTCATTTATTTAGCACTTTTGTCTAAACATAGCAAAAAAATTCTACAGAATAAAATAAACCACTTTTTCATAGGTTCATAGGTTGGTACTAGGCTATCAGCCATAGGGCCTATATAAGCCTAGCCATAACAATTCCCTGGCTATTTCTTCCCACACTATTTACTTCCATGGACTCCTCTCTAGCAGGGCGACTGACTCAGAATAAAACCAAACTTTCATTGAGCTTAATACATGGATAACATCACATAATTCAATAAACAAACTAATCACGTTAAAATACTTTTTTTCTTTAAAACACAGTATTTAAATGATTTCATCTGCCCATCACTTGTGAATCAAACTGGTTGATGTATTCATAACAGATGGGAAAGGAAATAATTACAGTAATGTTTTTAAAAATAAAGAACTTGATTGGTAATTAAAACTGAATTCAGGGGAGTTAAGACAAAAGCTCAAATTATTTGAAACTTACTTGATCTGGTGGCTTTCATTTTTAGTTTTAGCAGTTTTATTCCACTGACCTATTTTCCAGTTTTAATTCTTAAAGGTATTTACATTTTATAAGTCCAAAACATTCTGTACTATTTTTTTGGCTAAAAAATAGTAATGTAGTACAGTTTATATGAAGTATAGTAAATTGTAAGCAGGCTGATTTGTATTACATTTCAGTGACTGATTGCAACATTTACAGATATTTATAGAATTAAAAAGTAATATCAGGAACAGATGAAATCTCTAAAGTCTGGGTAGAGGAATGCTGCAATGAATAATACCCTCTTTGTTAAAATGGGTGATAAGGAGTAGTAACTTACTGTGACCATTAAAGCTGGAGCACGGGTCATCATCATGGAAGTTGTTTCTGGAACAATGAAACACCATTTTTTTTTTTAATTCTTTTTGGAATATTATTCCAGCTTGCAGGAGCAAGTTTAAAGAATGCGCTTTCTGTTGATACTAATGATTATGAGGGACTCAGGAACTGAATACATTCTTGCCTTCATAGGGCATAGGTTGTGTTACATGTTTGCAGTTTATTTATTTATTTACTTACTTACTTATTCACTCAGTCATTTATTTATTTATTTATTTATTTATTTATTTATTTGTTTGTTTTTTACTTGTTTGTTTGTTGGTTTGCTTATTTATTTTGGAGGCAATAGCTCTTACTGATGAGCTTAAAAGGTAATGTGTTCTGTTAAATATTAACACTTGGATTTACTGGTGCCTTATTTGTTATCTGCAACATTTGACAATGGAGTTCCCTACTGTGCACCAAGCAAGTAAATCTTTACATTTTGTTTTCAGGTGTTTCTATACCAGGTGTATATGGGGATAGCAATGCTATACCAGGCAAAACATATTCTAGTATTGACAGAAGTTTGTTAATAGTTATCATATGTCTTGATTCAGGGATCAGGTGATTAACTAATTTATATGACACTTTAAGTTAAGCCAATATTTATTTTGTTTTTTTGTTTTTTAATTTTGATTGTGGCATAAGAATGGAAGAAAATATTTTGATTTAATACCTTTAGATATGTTTAATATATATAAGATCTCATAGCAGGTTATTAATGAAAAACAAGGATAATAAAGAGACCATTACTGACTGTTGGGGACTCACTTGGAAAAAGTATTGATTTCTGGTAAGCATTGTGGGACATGACTCTGAGTGTTTTTT
The DNA here is from genome assembly GCF_019279795.1 of Protopterus annectens. Lineage (NCBI taxonomy): Eukaryota > Metazoa > Chordata > Ceratodontiformes > Protopteridae > Protopterus > Protopterus annectens. The sequence goes on from NC_056726.1 coordinate 222,997,440, forward strand.
TAAGAGATAATTGGAAAACCACTGAATTACTTCTGATGAGAAACCACAAGTACATAATTTATGCAGTAAAATAGTATAGTCTACATTTTTCAAAGCTCACTTTAAGTCTAGAAATATAGCTCCTGTTAATAGACCTTGATCCATTTTGCAAAATATTTCATAAGTTATGGAATAAATCGCAGTTCTGGTACTGTATTTTGGGCAAACAATACTGTTTGTAAGACAAAAAGACATCATGTTTTTATATATTCAGATATCTGTTCAGAGATAATTTGTTCAAGTATTTTAGATATTGGATAAATGTTTACAATAGGGAGATAGTTTGTTGAGCCAAGAGTGGGGAGTTTTGCACAGGATAAAATTAGTGCATGTTAAAGGTTGGGAGATATTTTTGTTGTTAATGTGAGAATATATAAAAGTAAGTTATGGCTCTACATTAAAGGGGCTTTAATAGACTGGGTATAAAAAGAAGTTATTTACCTATCATAACATCCCATCTGTGTTGTCGATCTTCATTCTTTCCTCACAAATGGGTTCAGATCTGATCCGTTTAATCCAACTCGGCCAGTGCTACATCTTGCAGCAACCAGCTCGCTCAAGCTTCTCCCTTACCCACAAAGCACCCTGCTAAATTCCTCAGATCTTGTTTGCTTCTATATAGTATAAAAAGGATAGAAAGAAATATGGGAAGCCATATCCAAAGTCATATAAACATGTAAATATACCAATTCAGAGACCATGTAACTGCTCGTTCCTCTAGAAGTCATGAACATGGGTAGGTGGAAGGGGATGTGAAGAACAAATGATGATTGACAACACAGATGGAACTTTATTGTAAGTACATAACTTTTTTATCTGATGTTGTCAATCTTCATTCTATCCTCACAAATGGGACAGCATCCCTAACTACTACAACACTACTACCTGAGCACCACAGAACCAAATGATGCCCTACATCTGGAGACCAGATCCAATTTGTAATGAATAATAAAGGTATGAGGAGTAGCCCAAGTTGTTGCTGCACAAATGTCATCCATAGACAGCCTAGATTGAAATACTGTGGAAGTAGCCACAGATCTAGTGGAGTGTGCTTTCAAAGGATGTGTGAGAGGAATGCCCAATTTATTTTAGACAAAGGAGATGCAGTTTGTTAACCACCTTGACAGAGTAACTTTAGAAATCAATTTTCCCATTTCGTTCCATAAAAGGAAACAAATAGTTGGAATGCAACTGTCTATGAACATCCAGTAAATGTAAGATATATTCTCCTTTGCTGGTAAATTTAGGAAAAAATACTGGCAAATTAATATAACTCTTTATGTTGGATTCTGACACCACCTTTGGAAGAAAGGATGGACTGGTATGTAAAATCACTCCATCTTTGTGAAAAAACAAGTAATGAGGTTTAGAAGATAGTGCTTGGATCTCAAAAATTCTTCTTGTGGATGTGATGGCATGCAAGAAAATGGTCTTTCATGAGAGAAATTTAAGGCCACATGTAGCTGCTGGTTCAAAGGGAGGTTGTGTGAGAGACTGCAACATTAAATTTAGTTCCCATGAAGGTGTAGGGTCTTTAAAAGGAGGCTTTATAAGGAGTGTCCCTTTTAAGATGGCCTTGCTCAACTTGTGAGATGCTATGGGTGTGCTATTCAATCCTGTATGATAATTAGAAATTGCTGCTAACTGTACCCTAATGGTTGAGGTACTAGCACCATTTTGAAAATGGTAAACAAGAATATCTAAAATGTAATAAATAGAGGCTGAAAAGAGGTTGGGTTTATGCTGCTGAGCCCAAACGGCAAACCTTTTCCATTTACTAGAATATGTTTTCCTTGTTAAAGATTTATGGGAATAGAGGATTATACATTAGACAGGTGATACGAGCATAGGTTTTCTGACTACTAAGGAAACTGGAGAAACTAAGCAGTTAGCTTGAGGATTGGTATATCAGGGTGTAAGATGCCTGTCAGGTGAGACAGGAGGCCCAGAGTCAGATCTAGATTCCATGTTGATTGAACCAAGTGAGGCCATAGGAAGGGAAACCAAATTTGTTGAGGACAATAGGGGGCAATGAGGATCACTTTGCTCTTTGACCTGTCAGCTTTCTGCAGAAATGTTGGAATCAATGGGGTTGGCAAGAATGCATAAAGGAGACTGGGAAGCCAATCATGAAGTAGAGCATCCCTCGGTGACTGTTCCATGGGGGAATCAGGGCAAAGTAGTTGCTGCACTTGTTGTTTAGGGGAGAGGCAAAATGATCACAGCGTGGTTGGCTCCATCGATGGAAAATCTTCTTTGCCACCTTCTCATTGAGACACCACTCTTGTGGAAGTAGTATGCACCTGCTCACTTTGTCCACAATCATGTTGGATCTCCCCAAAGTGTGAATCGCTAAAAGAAAGTGGTCTAAAGAGATTGCCATCTGCCAGACCCTGAGCGCTTCTCAACACAGTGGGTAAGCTCTGGTTCCCCCTTGTTTGTTGGTGTACCAGATGAATGACATGCTGTCCATTTGAATCACAATTGTCCCAGAGTGAAGAACATCTTGAAATGGTCACAACACCAAGAGCACTGCTCTCATCTCTAGAACATTTATATGCAAATTGGCTACTTTGGGGGGGACAAGTACTCTGGACTGTCTTACCCCAGATAATGCCCCACCTACCCCATCTGGGAAGCATCCATGGTTGCTATGGCCTTGGGCTGTTGGGGAATGAATGGATGGCCATGGAGCAGTTGTTCTGACTGGATCCACCAATGAAGATCTCTTCTGCATGTGTTGGTAATTTTTATCTTATATGACATTGACTGATGGCAGATTGACCACTGGGTAGCCAAAATCCACTGTAGGATCCACATGCAAAATCTGGCCAACAGAACTAAGGTTATCACTGCAGCCATGAGGTCCAGAGTTTTAAGGACTGTGTCCTCTGAGATTGATGTATTTTCTATAACCTTCTTGAATGTGACCTTATATTTAGAACTCAGTGATGTAGAAGGAAAGCAATGGCCACATTTGTGCTGAGCAGTGCTCCAATAAATTCCAGTGCCTGGGTTGGTTGGAGTTGTGATTTGTTGTAATTTACGGTAATTCATACGATAGCACAGGTGTAGAGAACCTGATCTCTCAACTGTATGAGTTGACGCCTGGTTGAAGTGGTAATGAACCAGTCATCCAGGCAGGGAAACACCCAGAATTCCTACAGTCTGAGGTGTGCTGATACTACTGCTATGCATTCGGTAAACACCCTGGGGGCTGTGGAGAGTCCAAAAGGCAGTACTCTGAATTGGTAATGACTGGCTCCCATACAGAAGTGTAGGTACTTTCTGGATTGCCTGTTCATCTTTATGCGATAGTAGGAGTCCTGGAGATCTATCGAGCACATCCAGTCATCCTTGCCTAGAAAAGGGAGAATTGACTGAAACTTGACCTTCTGAAAGTTGCTTTGTTGAACAGATTTGTATAGATTTGTGAGATGTAAAATTAGTCTCCAGTCCTCTATCTTCTTTTGGCACTAAAAGGAACTTGAGTAAGTTCCAGATTCTATCAGGTCTGATCGGACCTCTTGGACGACTCTTTTCCAGCAGCTTTTGAATCTAAATTGCTGCTTGATCCCTCTGACTGAGTGGAACATCGGGGATTTTCCTGGGAATTGGGGGTGGAAGGGAAAATGGTATTATATAACCTCTGGATATAATCCTGTGCACCCAAGTATGTTTTGTTAATTCTAGCCAGGCTCTCTGGTGTAGGGACAATCTTTCCCCAACTGTCCCCAGAGGTAGACAGTCTGGCCTCCTTTCAGGAGTGCTGATAGTGTTTATCAAAGAAAGATTCTCATGAATCCTGTTTTTTCAGGCCACCTCTGCCTCGAGGGCAACTACATTGATTGGAGTTCTCCCTTCTGCCTCTGGGGACACTTCCTCCACATGTGTCATAGAATGAACCTTGGGATTTTTTGAACCACATTTTCTGGGCACTCCATTGATTCCTGGATAAGGATCTCTGGGGGACCAAAAAATATATGTCCACAGCAGACAAAGTCTTACCATCTTTCTCACACCTGGAAAGCATTTCTTTCATTTTAGGGCCAAAAGAGATTGTTCTGTCAAATTGACCATTGATGAAATTGGACTTGAATGGCTCCACAAAGTTGCATAAACACTTCCAAGCATGCCTACTCATGGAAATGCCTGAACCCGCAGCTCTTGAGGTTCCTTCCACTATGTTGGAAATTAACCTCATGGAACTATTGGAAATAGCCTGTAGGGTTGCCAACTGAGAAGTTACTGAATCCTTAACCTCTGTAGATATGGTTCCTGAGAGAGTATTTCATAACTCTTTGGTCAAATCTTTCTGAAGTTTAACAAAATGTTCTAGATAGTTTAGCGATCATAATGCAAAGATCACTGAAGCAAAGACATGCTTGCTCAGTCTGTTCATTGCCCACAATTCCCTGTTGGGGGGATGGACAGTGGAACTCTCATCAGCTAGTTTCTTCTTTTTGGCCACAGCAACAACTATGGCATTAACTGGAACCCCTTTCCCTCAAAACTGTATGTCTGCAGATGGTGCCATTATCCTGTCCAGTCTCCAAGGTATTGGTTTTGTGGAGTCAGGCTCCTTCAATGCCCACTTAGAGATCATGTCTATGGGCTCGTCAGTGGGTGGAGTCACCCAGGAAGTAGAAAGTCCTGCACTGAAAGCCTCTAGGAGGCCAGAGTTTTCCAGTGTATGGTTGGAGGATGTCCATCCACCTCTCTGTTTCAGGATTTCTAGTATGTCTCCAAAGAGAACATCTTCAGGAGGTGACCATGGGGACCCTTAGCCTTCATTGAAATCCATTTCTTTGGTGACAGACTTCTGCGGGGAGTCAAGGTGCTTCCTCTTGCACATCCTTTTCTTGAGTTCTTCCTCAGTGGCAGTGGGATGTTCTGTGGAAGTCTCAGAAGAAGAAATCAAAATTCCCTGAGAGGAAACCTGAGGTTTTGGTACAGGATGCCCCAGTGGAGAGAGTAGTTGAGGCTCCAGATGCTGGGGCATCAGGGAATAGGTAGGATCCAAGGGGTAAGGCTCCATCTGGGCTGCTGTGGCAGTGAACACTCTCTTCACAGCCTTGAAGACAGCACTCAAAGAAGCCAGAGAGAGGCTTCAATCCAAGAAACCAGATTTCCAAATCATCCTCTCTCTCTGATCTGTCGTCACCACCCTCAAGGGGGAAGCTGGAGCTGAACTGTCCAGTGCTGAGGTGCAGAGGAACAGAGATGGCTCAGAAAACTTTGGAGTCAAATTCTACACCTCAGACTCAGCAGGCAGGCTTTGGATCCAAGAGCTCTCCTGATCTGAAAAGATAGGAGGTCTCAGAGAATATGTCAGATCCGAAGATACAGAGATCCTTGGATCTGATACTGATTGATACTGACAACTGGGATCCTGAAACTCTAAGACAGCAGACAGAGTCAGAGGAAGAACTTGCAGGGATGGTGTGGTGGAAGGTTAGACTACCTAACCCAGAGGGGTAGGAGCCGAGGTAAGACCAATCTGCCCCTGAGCTGAGAGAATCTTCATCACCACTCTCTCCACATCTTCTTCTGTGAGACTTCTAGAAGAACATGCAGAATAAATGGAGGGGGATGCTGGCCTCTGCAGAAAGGAGATGCAACTTGTCTGGTACTGGTTCAACTGACAGAGAATATCTAGTATGAGGACAATAAAGAGTCTCTGAAGGTTGTGTCTGAGCTGACTTTGATTGAGCAGGAACCGTAGCATTTGTTTTAAAAATCATAGGATCTAAAGGAGCAGTCAGATCCAAAACATTCATCTTCTTTTGATCTGGGGTAGAGACAGGATGTTTAGTATTCTATTTCTGTGAAGAGTCCGAGGAAGATTTTGAAGAGGTGGAAGGCTTCGACTTTGGAGACTGGGATATGGCTTCTCCAAAAGAAGGAAGGAGACCTTTTATATTAATTTATTTTTTTGTTCAGTTAAGGCTCGCAGATTGAATCCATGACAAATCAAGCAATCTTCCTGTAAGTGTAATGAACCCAGGCAGTATACACAAAGGGAGTGCGTGTCTGAGATAGGCAACTTATGTTTACATTTGGAACATTTCTTAAATCTTACAGGTTTTTCACTCATCATGTAAGTATATTTCCACAGTAACTATACATCAAAATTCAAGATAAGAAAAGGAAAAATAGTAACTTTTTTTTTAAACAGGCTGAAGAAGGAAGGAGAAGAAATACCACCAATGTTAAAAAAACTACAACCAAGTCATAAGAAAGAGAGATTCTAATGATATTATCTAGCGGTACCAAGCACAAAAGGAGACTAAAGAAAAACAAATTAAATGATTACAACCCTCAAGTTCAGTAGAGAAGAGGAGGCAAGGAAATACTAACAATGGTATGTCGGAAATACAATGAAGTGATAAGGGCAAGGCAGAATACAGAAAAAAGGAAGACTGTAAACCACAAACAGTAAAACAGTAAAGACTAAAAGGTTACAAGGTAAGCTATGGAGAAAAAAAATGTTTAATAGAAGAGTTTTCAAGAAAAAACTTTATTTATGTAATGCAGCTCGAGAGAGACTGGTAGACTATGTTCGTTAGCTAGAAGTGGCAAAGAAGATCTGAAGTATTTAGCAGTGTGCATTGTGGGTAAGGGAGAAACTCGAGAGATATGGTGGTTGTGAGCTGTAGCATCAGTGAAGTCAGATCTGATGGATCAGATCCAAACCCATTTGTGAGGACAGAATGACGTTTGACAACAGATCATATATTAATCAGTGTTGCATTAAGCTAATGGAGCTGAAATAAAAGAGGGATTTAGATTTATGTAGTGTAATGTGCTTAATGTTAAGAGATATGGCTAGGGAGTTGAATGAGTTACTAGTGAGTGGAGGTGAAAAAGTGATATTGTCCTTTTAAGTCCTTTAAAGTGTCTATGTTTAGACCATCTGAAAACTGAGTATAACATTAACATACTAGTTGCACCATAAAAATGATCTATCATTAGCAATATCATCACAAAATATAAACTAGGAAGAAAACTCAAATCACAGTATCTGTATCAAATCACCATATCCAAATCTGACAAACACTATGGTGACTCCCTCTTCTTCATTTCCATAAACAAAATGTAGGACTTCACTCCCCTACAACCGAGAGTAAAATCTACCTTTAAAAACTACCAAAGTAAATTTAAAACTTGCTTAACCTTTAAATGGGACTGCATGTGGTCTTAGACGTAACTACACACAACACTAAATCTAAAATCTGAAACAGTGACTATCCCACTTAGCTATACTTTCAAAACTCCCTATTCAACAGGTCCCAAATCCACTCACCCAACAGGTCCCAAATCCACTCACCGGTGAAATGATATGTCTTCTATACTTGCTTCCCATATTCACTGTACTGTTTAATGCTTTAACTTTCTGGCTGCCTCCACAAATCATAGTTTGTAAGACTCAGAATTATCATTCATTAGCACTTTTTCATACTATTGAACTCTTTACAAATTATTGGAACCATGTGATATATCTGCTTGTTTTGATTCTTGTCTGCTGAATTGCCTTTGTACTACTCCTACTGAACAAATACTGAAATGTCTGTGTAACCTACAGTATTAACTGAACTAATATTACAAATGTAATATGTTGATAGGCTCATGGGTGCTTACTTAGCTATTGATCTGTTAAGATCTTAAGAAGCCTAGCCTTGCATTCTCATGGTAGGTTTCAGACCTTACATTCTGAGTATAAATAATCCAGTGATGAATAGAAAAAGGATATGTTTGAACATTTAAATATTCCCCATCTATGAGGGACAAGGGTGCTAAACTCAGGGTGAATTTGTGGTTACCCATCCATTCATTCAAATTACATTTGAACAGAGTAAGAGAAGTACTTTATGTGGAGTGGTAGATGATTCCATAGAAATGGAATGCTCATGATGCATACCTGCCCTCCACCATGTACTATTTATGTCGCAGAAAAGATTGAAATCCCTTGAGTGGGTGTTTATGCCACCTTTGGACTTGCAAATGTGTAATAGGTCTGAAAGGATAGGGACTGCTAAGGCTCTATATGCAAAGCAGAGGTCACCTCTTGGTAGCATGCATGATACTGAGAAGACAGACAAGTCTTCTAACAGGTCTGAAAGGATAGGGACTGCTGAGGCTCTATATGCAAAGCAGAGGTCTCCTCTCTGTAGCCTGTATGATACTGAGAAGAGAGACAAGTCTTTTGAGACAGACCACACAGATTTTATGATTTTTGGCCCTTGATACACACATAATACATACAAATATTTCCAGTATGGGCATTAATGACCTTCTAGCCTGGCAAGGTAACAAAACAGTTGTTCCCATAGTAAGTGTCAGGCTGTAAATGAAAATATCTAAATTATTTCTTGATCTAATGTAATTTGGTAGTCTATTCCATGAATTAACTGCTCCTTCAGAGAACCAGTCAGTACAGTTCTCATTCTTATAGAATCTTCTACATAGTTTGTCCATTGATTCTGTACTACTTTTGATAATCCCAAACATTCCTCCTCTTAAATATGTACATAAGACACTGTACAAGTTCAGATATTTCAGTCTTTCATGATAACTTAAACTTTCACATCCACGGATGCCCTTGTATATTTTTGTTATCCTCTTTCCAGTTTATTTATGCTTGTTTTCTTATAGGGTTTCCATATCGTTATTCCTTACTCAAGTTCAGGTATAATATAACTAACAATGACTTCATTATGTTTGATTTCCTAGACCTTATAAATCTTTTTATACAACCTATAGTTCTATAACTATCATTAACCAATTGGTTGCTATGATCAGAAAAACTCAAAGCTGGATCTACCCATGCACCCAGGTCCTCGTATGAATCTACAGTTTCAATCACTGCGTGCTGCATTAAATATTTACCTTTCAGTTTATATCTCCCAAATCTCATATGCTTAGTTTTGGTGTATTTGTCAGCATATTATTCTCCTGTGCCCAAATGGTCAATTTAGTCAAGTTCTTTTGCAGACATACCCTATCTGTCACACCTAAACACAATCAGTTTACCCAGTTTCAGGTCATCTGCATACAAACTGTAGTGCACCTCAGATGAAAAAGATAGATCTGAAAGATGCAATATAAACAAGTATTAGCCTAGGACAGAGCCCTGTGGGACACCCTAACTGTAAACTCAAATTTCACCTGTACAATTGTTGTATGATACTTGCCATGTCTTATTTGTAAGCCATGCGGCTTTCAGTCTTATCAACAGTACATCAATACCTAGTTATTCTAACTTATTGATCAGTGTTTTGCTTATGACTGACACGTATTGAAGTTAAATTGTTATAAATTACATTATAGCACAATTTATCATTCATGGCTGTTATTATATTGTTATAGAACATCATGTTACAGGTGGTACTAGATCTAGTTTTAGTCTTGATATATGATTTCAAGTCTCAACCCTTCCAGTTTTGACAATAACATATAATATTACCTTCTCTATTATTTTTCCACAACATGAAAGTAGACTTAAGGGTCTAAATGACTCTGGGTTTGTCCTACTCATCTTTCCCTTAAAGACAGGTTTAATAAGTGCATGTCTCCAATTTAGAAGAATTTCCCCATAGTTATATGACCTAGTGAATAATAGATATAATGGTATTGTAAGTTCTTGCTGAAGTGTTCTCAGGTCATTATTACTAATTCTGTCACCTCCCAGTACTTTGTTTGGATCCAGTTTGCATAGTTCTTTTCAATATAATCTAATTTGATTTCAGTATCTGAGATTACCTGGATGTCACGAGGACAATTTATCACCATCTTTGTGGAACTAAACTGCATTGCATTGACAATACATCTTAGAGTCTACACGAAGTGTATCAATTTGAACGTCTTTACTCCTTCCACATCATATGTATCTATAAAATGATTTCCTATTATGATCATTAATGTTATATAAATTTTCTTCCAATTTTTCTTTATAATGTCTCACACTATGCTTAATTTGTCTGTCCAGCTTGTTAATATCAGTTTTCAAAGTTATAGCTCAGCCTGTTTTCTATTTCTTATATTTTTGTTTCTCGCCTTAATCAAATATCTTGTTCTTATGGAAATATATTCTCCTGACATTGTGTGCTTAGATTTTGATGTTCATTTTTTTTTTGCATTCAAACAATTTCTCTTTCAAAACTTTCCACATTCCTTCTGCGTTTTTTCCACTGAACACAACATTCCAATTACTTTTACAAAGTGACTGTTTTGCTTACATGTAATCTGTTATTAATCTTCTGTGCATTGGTTTAGATTTCAGTTTGGAAGCATTACCTAGCAATAAATTAACCTTTATATCCCCATGATCATTGCAGATCAATAATGGCAAAACTTGACATAAAGTAACAGTAATTTCTTTAGGGACACAAACAATGTCTAGTGTGTTCCATCCCCTTGTAGGCATTTTTTTTACAATCTGAAGCAATTGTTGTTTCTGAACATATGTTGTGAATAGTTGTGTTACTAATGTTGCTGAATCAATATTATTCTAGTCTGTTTCTGGTAAATATAAGTCCCTAGCCACAATTATTTTTCCTTCAATAAAAAAATATTAATGCTCCTAGCATTAACAACCATCAGAGATGCATCAAATATTGCTGTCTATGAAATGTTAAATTTCTGACCTGACAAAAATCCTGCCTTGTGATCTTGACAAGGGCACTCTATCCTGTCTGAATGCATGTGAGCCCAAAATTAGGCTCGGATGCTCTACACATTTCTATTTTTTTTTAAAATGGGACTTTTTTTTCATGTAGGTATTTACCCAAAAAAAATCTTTTTATTCATGATAGCCTGAATCTCCCTTCTATATGTGATATGTGAAAAATTTGTCCTAATACCTATACAAGCTATGCTATCTATGAGGGCTGTGAGTTCCCTACTAACAGCGAGTTCTTTCAGATGAGATCATTTGTACTGACATGAATAAAAGCAGATCCGTACTTCCTTACATTAAGGTGTTCTAAGTCCTGTCGCACATCCTCTATTTTTGTTCCTGGCAAGCATGACGCCATTCAGTGTTCATTATCTTCTCTGTAAATGTAAGTATCAGTCTGTCTAATAACTGAATCCGCAATTACAAGAATATCTTTTCTGAACAGATCCAAAGAATCTTCAACTTCTAATTCAGTAGTATCTGCTCTATAAAGTGTTACAAATGAATGATATTCATAACCTCATCATCAGTCTTATTAATCCCACTGTTTTCATTGCTTATTGCATTTGTAAGCCTACAGTTCTCATCCAGCTGGCTTTGTACACCCACAGCTTGAGCCATGTTGTCAACGTTTGTCATTCTCTTTATTTCTTTCAGTAATGTTCTGCAGTCCTTCCATGCTCAGCTTTGATTTCTTCCTTTCTTCCTGGTGTTTGCCTCTTTTTTTCCACCTTCTCTTTTGGAAAAAATATGCTTTTTTCTGTAGTCTGAAGGTTTTCTGACAGAAAAAATGTTACCACTCCCTGTAATCTGTGTGTTACATAACAAAGCGGTGTCAGTTTTAATATGTATTCTCTTTGCTTTACAGTCATTTATCAGCTTCTTTTTTCTTCCTTGTCATTTGTTGCTTCTTCCTTTCTTTCTTTTATTTTCTTCTGTATGCTCTGAAACCTCAGATTGCTGAATACTTGTATCCAGAATTCTAGAGTTGTCAGTGGTGTTATCTTGTTCATCTTTGCAGACAATAGACACTTCCTTTCCCAAATGTGTTCTATTTGCTCTTTGTCTAACAATATTTATCTCATCAGTCCAGTCATTAATATTTATAACAACAGATGTCCATACATTCACTGCTGTAGTATTCTTAACAGATGGGATTCCCTGCCATGGATGCCCGAACCTATGGCCAGTCTAGCTGTTGATTTTAAAAGGAATGCCGAACATCATCCAAATGCTCCTTGCATAGCATAGAGCATAAAGGTGACATTCAGGCCTAACATAATCAGAATTCTTAGCTGCCAGTCCGAATGCATCTTTTTGTCATTGGTCTGTTTACCTGTCGTTATTTTCTGCCAGTTGAACACATTTTCATTCTCCACTGACTACCTACACCTGTTTGCTGACTTTTGTTGCAGTTGCAGATAAGTGCCTCATTGGGGATTTTGTTTTTTCTTACTTTTTTGTGTTCCTTGGGGTTAATGTCATCCAGAAAGGGTAAATGCCAGTGTGGGAGACAGATTCCCCATAAAGACCTCCATGATAAGTGTCTTTTTTGTCTAGGAATTTCTCATGACCATATATCGTGTTTTGTTTGTCAGCTGTTCATTCCGAAAACCCTTTGCAGTAGACTTTCTTCGCTATCCTTGTATCTTGAGAATCAGCATCTTAAGCTTCTCACTAAAGATATAATAGAAGGAATCTCCCACCCTGAGGGTTAGCTGTTAGGAAAGAAGAAGGTGAAAAAGGTACAACCAGAATCTTCTGCTGTCCAGCCTCTGCCAGGTGTTTTTCCCGAGGTTGTTACATAACCAGAGGCTCACCCAGCTGTGTTGTCGGATTTTTCTGCTGTGGCCATGTTGGAGGCTGATGAGGGTCCGGCTGGCAGCATGTACAAAGAGGCTTTGCAGGTGGCCATCTCAGATGTTCAGGAGGAACCACAGCTGATTTTTATCTGAGGGGCCTAGGGGAGTTCCTCAGTTTTTGGTTGGGGAAGAAGTTCCTACTATGGTTCTCACCTGCTGTCCTGGGTCTCAGCCTTCTCAGGTTTCTGGAAGGGATGTTCCCTTAAAAAAAAAAAAAAAATTAAACATGTTTCTTCTGCTCCTATGGCTCCACAAAGTGAGTGGCAGTCTTCACTCAGGGGCTATTTACTGCTTTAATGTCCTTAAAGCCTCCTCAAGGGGATTCAGTTTCTGCTCCTCCTTGGTCCTCTACTAACCTTAAAAGGCATAGAGAACAGGATTCTTCTGTGGATAAGTCAGATTTGGATAATGAATCCATGACTTATTCTACTCAGATTCCTTCTCCTTTAGACTATGAGTCAGAAAAGGAGGAAACTATTAGTCCAGGTGTTCCTTTTGAGGAAATTTCCTTTGGAGACACACTTTCAAAGACGATGGCTATTTTAAGTGGGATTGTGCTCAGGTCTCTGATTTCCACAAGAGGTAGCATGAGTTGGTGCAGTTGGAATCCCCTAAACCTGCCACTATTCTTCCTGTTTTAGCTGCTTTGCTGGATGCTTTTTCCAATGCCTCTCATGCTCCTGATTCCTTAAACCCTGCTCCCAAGAAGCCTGACAGGTTTTATAGGGTGCCTGAGGATTTTTCTTTCCTATATAAGTGTCCTGCTGCTCATCCCTCTTTCATGTTTGTAGCCTCTGATAAGCCATCTCAATTGTTTCCTTCACCCAAGTTATTCCCTTCTGACAAGGATAGCATAAATATGGAAAAGCTGGGTAAGAAGGTTTACACTTCTGCTACCCTAGCTTTTAGGGATATTAATTATCAGACCCATATGTCTAGGTATGTGTTGGCTCTTCTTTCTCGGACCTGTTAACATACTTGTGATTTTCCAGACTCTGAGGGTAAACCTTCTGTTTTTTCCTTGCTAGAGACTTCCTCTCAAGTTATTCATCATTCTATTAAATGTAGTTATGATGCAGCAGATGCCTCTTCTAGGGCTAGTATTTTTGGATCAGAGTTGAGGAGGTATTCCTGGCTTAGGCCTCTACTTGATGATATTAAAGCTAAGTTGATGGATGCTCCTCTGAATTCAAAACTTGTGTTTGGGGAAGCTGCTGCTGGTTTGTTTAAGTCCCTTCATGATAAGGATAAGGCCTTACAGGAGCTTAAACACGTGTTTGTTTCTCCTGTGCCTAAATTTCAGAGAAGCTACCCCACTCAGCCTGCCTTTGTTTATAGGAACCCCCCCCCCCCCTTCTACTAAAGGGAGGAAGAGTGGCTAATGGGCTCCTCCTGCTAAGACTACTCAGTTTTCAGGGATTCCAAAGACTTTCTTTCCAGACAAACCTGGTGCTGTATGACTCTCCATCTCTTCCCAGCCACATTCCTCTTTCTCTTTGCCTTTCTCTTTCTCTTCCTGTTTGGCTTCAGATCACTCAGGATTTTTGAGTTCTGTCAATTATTCGTCAGGGATACTTCATGGTGTGGAAATCCTGTCCTCCTTTTATGGGCATTCCAAAGTCTCCTCAGGAACTACTTCCATTTTTCCCAGAGGTTCTTCAAAATTTCTTGACTCAGGGTACTATTCAAGAGGTGCCTGTGTCCCAAAGGGGGAAAGGGTTCTACTCCAGACCGTTTCTAGTGCGCAAAAAAGAGGGCACTTGGAGGCCTATTCTAGAGCTCTCTCATCTAAACAATTTTCAAAAAGCACCTTACGTTTGGATGCTGTCCCTTCAGATTCAGTTTTGTCTCTTCCTCCCTCAGGCATATATGGTGTCTCTGGATCTCAAGAATGCTTATCTCCATATTCTTATCCAGACTCTTTTCAGGAAGTTTTAGCATTTCTCTGCTGCTTTCTAGCATTTTCAGTTCTCTGCTTTGGCCTTTGGCCTTTCTACTGCCCCACAGGTGTTCACTAAATGCCTTGTTCCTGTGATTGCTTTTTGCAGGCTACAAGGAATCCAAATATTTCCTTACTTAGATGATGATTCAGATGACCACTCCAGAGACCCTTTTGCAAAATCTTCATCTTGCCATTTCCCTTCTTCAGATCCTGGGGCTCACTATAAATTTCAAAAAGTCTTTTCTGACTCCTTCTCGGGATCATGTTTTTCTGGGTTGTAGGACTGAGACGGTGACAATGCTTGCATCCCTGCCCCCTCCAAAGGCCTTATCTCTGATTTCTTTCTTTCAAACTCTTCTTCCTCCTCTGGCTTCTATTACCACAAGGGAGTTTCTGAGAGCTCTGGGTTTCATGGCATCCACCATTCCAATGATCCCTCTGGCCAGACTTCACATGAGTAAAGTTTCAGGGGTTTCTGAAGTCAGTGTAGCTCTAACATGTACATCCTCTAGACTTTGTAGTTCCTCTTCCTTGTCTCAGACAGAAACTTCACTGGTGGATTGAGCAGTTTTCTCTGAATCCAGGGATCCCTTTTCATCCCCTTCTTCCCTCTGAGGAATTGTTCCCTGATGCTTCAGACATGGGATGGAGAGTGACATTTGGCTCCCTAAAAGTACGGGTGGTGTGGTCACCTCATCAGGAGAAGGAGCACATCAATGTCAAAGAGATGAGAGCTCTTCTGCTGGCTGTTCAGGCCTTTCATCCTCTTTTCTATCCATGGCTCTCAAGTTGTTCACAGACAAAACCACAGCGATGTGGTATATCAGCAAACAAGGAGGAACAAGATCTTGTCTTCTTTGCTGGTTGGCACTTCTGGTATGGGAACTTGCTTTTAAGTATCAAGTGACTTTTCAGGCAGTTAATATCCTTTCTGGTCAGAACATTGTGGCAGACACTGAGCAGTTCCTTAACTTAGTCCCATGAATGGATGCTCCACAGGGATGTGTTTCTGGACATTATCCACCAGTGGGGTACTCCTCAAGTTGATCTTTTTGCCTCTCCTCTGAACAGACAATTTCCTCTGTTTTGTGCCAGAGTCCCAGGTCCTCTGGTGTGGAAGGTGGATGCCCTCTCATTTTCTTGGATGGGGATGTTTCTTTATGCATTCCCTCCCCTTCCTCTCATTCCAAACGTCCTGTTCAAGATTCAACAGGATGCTCCCAAAATATTGTTGGTGACTCTTTTTTGGCCATGACAGCACTGGTTCCTTCTACTTCTGCATCTAGTTGGGGGCAATTATCACAAGTGACCTCACAGGGTGGCAGGGCCGGCCTTAGCTGAAATGACACCCTAGGCGAAGTAGTGTTCTGGCACCCCTTAAGCCCCACCCACACCATAGTTTCATAGGTAGGTACTAGGCTATCTGCCCGAGGGCATTTATAAGCCTAGCCAGAGTGTGTCAGCTTTCGATGCCCCATTGATTAATTAACTGAGCCTCTGTCAAGAAGAGCCAATGAAGTGATCCCAGGGGTGTATTTTCTGTTACCCATCCACTCGTCATGGTTTCTCTTGAAAAGTGTTAGTGAGGGGCTCTGCCTAATGTAGTTAGGAATTTTGTTCCAAAGCATGGGGAGTCTCTGTGACAGGAATCTGTCCCTCCAGCATGTTCTATTTATTGTTGTGGTGAGATTTAGCTCACTAGAGTGAGTGGCTCACAGTGATTTGGATTTCTTTAGGTGGAGCATGTCCATCAATTCTGAGTTGGACATGGCTTTGTACGTCAGGCAGAGATCACCTCTGAGTAAGCGATATGCCACTGAGTACAACCGGAGTTTTTCCAGTTGGGCTGCATAGGACATATGTTTGAGACAAGTAATCCTCTTGGTGAGATACTTCTGTGGTCTTTCCAGCTGTTGGAAGTGTCTTGTGAGGTACATCCCAAATGGGGCATTGTACTCTATGATGGGTCTCATGAGTGACGAGTAGAGGGGCACTATAACCTCTTTATTTCTAGATACAAACCCTTTAGTAATTAGATGGGCTACATAGAAGGATTTCCTAACTACTTTGGCAATATGATTGTCAAAGGAGAGATTACTATCTACCTGGGTCCCCAGATCTTTTATTACCTCTTCTCTATTAAGGGGGCTGCCACCTATGTGATAATTCATGGGTGTTTTGTTTTTCTCAAATGGGATAACTATGCATCTTTTGGCATTTAGTTTGAGACCATGACTTTGACACCAGGTGTCCGTCTCAGTAAGGCCCTTTTGGAGAATGTCCGTGTCAGATGGAGAGTCAGTTATGGCTCCCAGTTTGCAGTCATCAGCGAACTTGGTTAGCCATAGTCCTCCTGTGTTTGCCTGTACTTCTGAGAAGTATATGCCGAACAGTAGGGGTCCCAGGACCGAGCCTTGTAGGACACCACTTGTGACTGGTTTAGAAATGGACCTGGAGCCCGCTATTCTTACCTTGTGAGTTCTGTCTATAAGCCAGTTGGCAACCCATCTCATGATGTAGGAGTTTATGTTCAGGCTGGTGAGTTTTTCTATAATTCCTGAGTGAGGAATGGTGTCAAAAGCCTTGGCGAGGTCAAGGTAGGCTGTGTGAACCACCTTCCCCTCATCTATGGCCTTGGTGACTGTCTCGAAGAAGTCAACCAGGTTTAGTAGGCATGATCTGCCCTTAACAAAGCCGAACTGGATCGGGTCAAGTGCTTGAAGGTTCCCAATGTCTTTGTTAATGAGTTCCATGATGATGCACTCCATGGCCTTGCAGACCAGGGTAGTCAGGCTTATGGAGTAATAGTTACCAGGGTCAGTTGTGGCCCCTCCTTTGTGGAGTGGAATAACTGTTGCTGTGCACCATTCTATGGGCACGTAGCCTGTGGAGAGGCTGAAGTTGAACAGTGTGTTTAGGTGGGGGGGGTTAGTTCGTTCTGTAGTTCGTGCAAGATGCAGCCTGGGACACCATTTGGCCCCATTGACGCTGTGCTTTTGGCTTTTGAAAGGGCTGTTTTCACCTGTGGTCTGTGATTTCCAGGACACTACACTTTTCTGGTATTGTTGTGGGCCCTTTTGGGGTAAGAGGGGGGTTGAAGTTTGCACTGAATCTGCCAGGATGTTGGCAATATCAGTAGGTTCTGTATATTTTGTGTATCCTCTCAGAGCTCTCAGAAATATACTGAACCTACTGATATACTGATATACTCAAGGAACACCCTATGTGAGCCACGCCCACAGGTAGGTCACTCCCACATCTTTCATTTTTTTTAAACGGATGGAAAATCAGTGAATGCTTTGTCATACTGTAACAAATATACCTTGTAATGTAGTTAACCTGCAAGTGAATTCTCCTTAATAAACCTGCTTGATCTGTTCCTGCAAGTGAATTCTCCTTTATAAACCTGCTTGACCTGTTGCTCCTTCAAGATTTTATCGACAGCCATGACACAGTAATAAAACTGCTTTTTACAAAGTTCATTGATGTTTATGCGTAGAACTTGTGTCATTTACTCTGGTGTAGCATGAACTCTGCAGTGTGCATGACTTTGCCTAAAATGTTACACATTAATTACTACATACCCCGATGTGTGCTTCATGCTCTTCACAGGTCAAGTCAACATACTTCAATGTCAGCAACACATTGTGATCTGACAAAAAATAAGGCAAAAATCCGGACATTGTGGAAATATCAACACCAGATACAGGCCGATTACAAAATGGCTATAGAATGACGCAGTCACTGAGCACTGCATGATTCATTGTCTTGTTACCTAGCTTGAACTGGTCAAATTAAGTAGCAATTTCCACAAAAGTCTTCAATACAATTACACCACTGAGAATGCAAGCTGGCAATATTCAATGAGTTTGCCTAGAATTTGCTTACAGAAACTAGTTTTGCATCTATCAATGAGTGATGTAATATTGCTTGTCTTCTAAAACTTAGGAGCCTGGTTAGGTAGAATTGAATGTATGTTCACTGTCCAGGATGAGAACAATAATTAATTAGATACATGACATGTATAGTTTAGAAACAGGTATGTGTAACGCTTGTAAGCATTGATTTAGACAGTCAGTTGCTAGAGTAATTGTACTAGGGTCAGTGCTTTATAGGGTAATGTCAAAGCTAAGTTAAAATAATAAAAAAGCCAAAAAGGGACAAGTATTCGAACTACTGTTCATTCGAGACTTGTAACTGGACTGTTTTATACATTAGAGCAAATTCGACTGTGTACTATTTATTTACTTTTATGGTACAAAGCCCTTGAGGGGATGTTACTTAACAACAGTATTTAAACCACTATGTGCCAACTGGATTATTTTATTATATTCTTCGTATGAAAAATATTTAGTTTTAAAATTATTTTATATTAATTTTGAGGATGGGATGTAAGTGTTTTTACATTGGTGACTAGGAAAATGTGTAGATTTAAACAGCTGTAAACAGCTAAGCGGTAATAGATTGTGATGAATGATTTAATTATTTAATATTCATGATCTGCAATGACGGATTTGATCAGCTGATTATTTGTCATGTGAAATTGTAAAGAGTTTGTTTTTATGTAATCTGAGGAAGTTGCCGTATTAGCGGCAATGAAAAGCGCTTCATTAAACAATATTTCGGACTTTGCATTTTCTGCTGAGACCCTCATTTTTTATCAGTTTATTGTTGTAATTTTTCCCCAGTTTGGTTTGTCTTCCACAAAAGTCTGCCATACCTCTTCCGCTTCAATATAATTAGACCACTGAGAATGCAAGCTGGCAATATTCAATGAGTTTGCCTAGAATTTGCTTACAGAAACTAGTTTTGCATCTATCAAACCTGCATTAATTTACCTACACATGCAATGCATGCAAGCAACCCAAAAATGACATTTTGTGCATCCATTCTGAGCAGACTGCTTGGTTCTGCCTCACTACATCTTTTTGCAAATTCAGTCACAGCAGATGCGTTACACGTATCAATCATCTGGTTATTTTCGTACACATTCCCCACATAACTAAGATGCGTGTTGTTTGATATATTAATTACCATACTGTACTTTTTACAGTATAGTATTTTCTATACCTCAGGCTCATGAGGAACCTTTGAAGATGTACTCCTTGTTCAGAAAGTACTGTTTCCATCTATAATAAATAAAAATGTTTACATATTGCCTTGTCCAGAGTGTTTTAGGCACAGCATTCTTCAAGATCACTTTCCTGACCCACCACTCATTTAAAGACTGATCTTCACAGAATCCTAACATGGTCATGCTTTCCAAGTTATATTCTTGGTTTCAAACTCTGTGCTTATTTTCGAAAATGTCTTTTACTTGCTTTAATACAACTACACCCTAACATATTCCCTCTTATAAAGTGTATTCTCCACCCTAAAAATGAAAACTATCACGTAAATAACACAAGACTTAGTTGTGTTCCTCTTCTTTGACATTTCTATACCATTTAACTTTCTCACTGTACTAGTGTTGGGTTTGAATGAAATCTCACACTTTAGATTTTTTTTTCTTCCTAGCTGTTCATATCATGAAATGCATCTTATTTAAAGTTTTCTGGCCAAGGAAAAAGCCCATAGAGCAAAGATTCACAGCTGCCTTTGTTCTCTTCCAAAGAAATCATAACCTACTAAAATTCTGAGGATTCATAACTTTTAATACAAACTGAGGGCAGCTGAAGCAGCTAGAATGCTGAAAGTGCTAAAACCTAGATACCACTGACAGAACAAAACAGTGGTCATGACTAAGTCCTTGACCTTCCAATTTTACCAATCGATTCCTAACTTTACAAAAAATATTTAATCACCATTTTATAGATGCAGAGAATATTGTTTCTTCGCAGGGTGTTTAAAATGTGAACATGAACGGCTACTGAAAAATTCCTGAATGAACAATATAAATGCAAAGCTAACATTTACTGCAGGGCATTATGATTTCACGTTCTGGGCACACAAAGCCAAAAATAAGTGGGGGAGCAAAGTCTTTACGTCGTGGATGTTTTTAAAGAATGCAGTCAGTATTGTCAAAGATTACTTTAGTAATGTAAACATTAATAGAAGTACAAGAATTCAATTCAAAATGCAGTTCAATGAGAGTTATGAAACTAATCTTTGGCAATACTCACTGCCTGCATTCTTTTAGTCATATCTCAACAGTGGCACACAACAGCATTTTGAATAAATTAAAGTGCATGCATACATGCAGCATGCTACATTATTTTCCTGGCTAGCTGAATTATCTTTTTATAAAAGGAGGTTTTCCTGATCCTAAGATAACATTTAAAACATCTGCAGACAGTTGGCACCTGAGCCTTTATTTTTATTAGTTCTGTTACCTGGCAAGATTCATGAGGTACAGTTGCTGAGAAACATCCACACTATAGCTTACCTTGTGAGTCTTGCTAGGTAAGAAAAGAACTAATAAAAATAAAAGCCACTGCATGCAGATGTTTCTCTTCAATGAGCTTCAATCAGCGTAAAATGAGCTGAGCAGATATCTCATTTGGTCCAAATCATATAAGATGACTCACTTGATTTGTATTACTAGCAAGTTCTCCCATATCAAGAAGTTTATTTAAACAAGATCGCAATGAGAAACATATACATGACACTGACGACACATGAAAAACTATCACTATAAAAAAAATCACTAACTCACTCCATCACAAACTTCTTCTTGCACAGCAACAGCTCCAGTACATACTCACTTCTCTCGGAGGAAAATATTGTATTGATGAGCAGCGATGCATAATCCGTCAAAAGGGAAACTTCTTAAAACCCTCATAGTTCTAAAAGACAATCTAGCTACATTTAAATGGGAAAAGGGGAGAGCCAGATACAGTACAAGCTACAAATGGACCATATGAAAGTACTAAGCATCTTAGATACACTCAAATTAGAAAGAAAACATCACGATTTCATGTACAGCAATCTTGCTTTCTTTACCTAAACAGACTGCCTGGTATAAGAAAATACAAATGTATCATTTCTTTTCAGTGTCCCAGAGCAGTAAATCCTGCTCTACCCTAAGTCACTGACAATTTCTTTTTGGCCTTTTCCTTCGTATACAAACGCGAGCAACCGATGTGTTATTTAATCAAGAAGTATGCCAAAAACAGCTCTGTATGCCTAAAAGTGTCAGCAAGATTATACCTTTTATTGGAATGTATTTAGCTCCCTGACTTCACTTACCTTGAGCACACAAATAAAAATCTCAAATAAAACCACTCTTTGTCTGCTCACGTGGTCGAGAACCAGGTTGCTGATTCACGCACATCGCACATCCAGGGGAAATAAAAAATCCAAAAGATCTGCCTGCCTCTATCTCGTTAATGAAAAAAGGGATGAGAGGCAGGCATGATCAAACTTTTATTCTATCAACTGGAGCAGCAGCCAGGGACATCAGTGATATGAAAGTATCACTGATTGGATGCTTTAATACTGACTGATCACATAGATGCAGGGGAAGGGAATGGAAGAACACAGCAGGGGACGGTGGTATCTGCTATGTGCAAATCGCAAATCATGCTTTGGACTGAGGAAGTGGGGGGAGGGTGCAAACACTACAGTACAGGGTGGAGAAGTGGAGAAGAACAGAAATTTAAGTAAAGTAAGTAAATTAAACTTGCGCCCTTTATGAGGCCGGCCTGTATGACGCCCTAGGTGGTTGTCTAGTTCACCTATGCCTAAGGCCGGCCATGCAGGGTGGATCTAATCACACAAGACAATGTATCTCTCATCCAACCCCACCTGTCCACGGCTCAACTGACACTATGGGCAATAGGATTTTGATTCCTCACAGACACCTTTTTTCTGAGGGCGTGCTACAAGTCCTGCAGGAAGCCAAGAAACCTACTACTAGGAAATCCTACTTACCAAATGGAAGAGGTTTTCTATTTGGTGTCTCTGTTGTAACCTGGACCCACTCACTGTGGATGTTCCTTTGGTTTTCTCTTATTTGTGTGAGTTGCTCAATGCTGGTTTGGCCTATTCTTCTGTTAAGGCCCACTTACCAGCTGACTCTGCTTGTCTGCCTTTTACTCCTCCTTTGACTTATAGATTTGAAGTTAAACAATTTCTTAAAGGCATCCTTAATATTATACCTCCCATGAAGCATCTTCCTCCTCCCTGGGATATTAATTTTGTTTTGGAGAAGTTGTCTCAGGCTCCTTTTGAGCCTGCTGCTTTAGTTTCCTTGCTGCATTGTTTCTGGAAGAGTGTTCTTTTGTTAGCTCTTACTTCTGCCAGATGGGTGTCTGAGTTGCAGGCAATTATGGCTTATCCTCCTTTTTTGGTCTTTCATGAGGACAGGGTGTCCTTGCACACTAACCCTTATTTTATGCTTAAGGTAGTTAATGAGCTGTCACTAAATCAGTCTATTATTCTGCCTACCTTTTTCCCCTGTCCACAATCTGACCAGTGAGAGGGTGTTGCATACTTTGGACATGCATAGACAACTCAGGGTTTTTTGGATAAGACAAAGGCTATTAGAAAATCTTATCAGTTATTTGTTTCTTTTTATCCTAGATCTTTGAGACTTGCTGTATCCAAGCAAACTATTTCTTCATGGATTTCTAAGGCTATTTCCTTTTGCTACACTTTTCATGGCAAGAGCCTTCCTTCTTCAGTTAAGGCTCATTCTACTACAGCTGCGGCTTCTTCTGGTGCTTTTTTCAAGGGCTTAAATACTAATTCTATTCTTAAGACAGCTACCTGGACTTCTGTGCATACCTTTACCAAACACTACAAGTTGGATGGTATCTCTAGAGCTAGGGATGTTTTTGCTCCTGCTGTTCTTCATGGCTTTTTACGGGGTTCTTCTGCACCTTCCCCCTCCCAAGTTTCCTCTTGAGGTATGACACTCTCCCATCTGTTAAGAAAACTGCAGCAGTGACTGTAAGGACATAGCACAGTTGTGAAAATCTAACTGTAACAGTAGATGTCCTTGCCTTCACTGCTGCAGTATTTGCTCCCTCCCTTTGTCCTCCTCGTCTTTTGCCTTCCTGGATGTACAGGTTACCCCTTTTGTTTCTTGGACTGTGTTCCTACTGGGGCATTCAATTCTGATGCTGGTAACTCTCTATTTTTTTCAAGTGTTTTAAAGAAGTTACCTCACGTTATTAATTTACTCATGTGCCTTTAAATCATTGGGCCATTGTTTCACCAGTTAAGTATAAAACGTATTTGCCCTTGTTCACTAATTGTCTGATGAAGGCGGGTTATTTGAACTCGCCGAAAGCGCTTACCTTTACTGGGATTATTCGTATTACAGTTTGCAACAATAAAGTTGTTTTTGGTTTTACCAGTGTTCTCTTATTGTGTGCAGTCGGCACTTTCAGCAGTTTCTTGTTTTTTTCAGTTTGTTGGTCGCATTCAATTCTGATTATGGTAGGCCTGAACATCACCTTTATGCCTTACACTATGCAAGGAGCATTCTAGGTGATGTTTGGCTTACCTTTTAAAAGCAACAAGTAGTTTTTGGTAGATTGGCAGGACGTTCAGGCTTCCATGGCAGGGAATACCATCTATTAAGAGTACTGCAGCAGTGAAGGCAAGGACACCTACTGTTATAGTAAGATTTCACATAACTGTACTTTCTCCAAGCTGTGGGACTTGCACAAGTGCAATCATCATCAGTAAGTCTAGCTTTATTATTAATAAAGGTAAGTAAATCATCCAACTTTTGAAATGAGGAGCAGAGATCACCAGTGTAATTAGGTGTTACCTTTAAATATACATACAATTTAGCAAACTGTCCAAGATACGTGTGCTTTGGCAAATCATTAATGGCATACTCATTTAAGGAATCCATATTTCGCTACAAATGAATAAAGAATTCTAAAAGAAAAGAATAATTAAAATCAGTTACCAAAGAATTCAAAGAGAATTTAAATAAACTTCTATGAGAAAAATCACACAAACAATATACAACTAATTATTAAATTAAGTACAGTGAAGTTGTTGCTCTGACAATACAAGTTGTGAAAGTCAAACAACAGCTGGAACTACTTTGCATAAGACATGAATGCACTCAGTACCTTCTGCTCACTATTGCTCACAGTCACACCTCTTTTTAACAGTAAAGATCAAAAATAACAAACCAAGCCAGGATATTTTAGATAAGCTTTGGATTTTCCTCTCTGCTTTATAGTTGACTAGGCCCCTTGGGATGGCTAGACTTTGCCTGTCTAGAATGTGTTATTTTCTAACAACAAACAATCAAAATTAAAGGTAAAACAACAAAATATAAATCAAAGTAAATCTTGTCTACAAGCCACCCCTTTCTTCCTACAAATAGTAAAAAACACTGGTAAAAAACAAAATATGATTTTAAATAAAAACTTCTGTTACTAGGCTACTACAAACCAACAGGATTGTCTAGATAAGCTTTATTTATTGAAGAAACATCATGGTCATTTCAGCTGTGATAAGTATTTGGGAAAGTACAAACTGAAAGGGACATTATACTCTGACTGGCCTAATGAGTGTCGAATACAGTGGAATGATTACATCACTGAACCTGGAACCATGTGGTGAAAATCTTTTCATCTTGCAAACATTCTTTCATAGCTGTTATGTAGTCCTTTTTATTCATTATAACAATTGTACCCCCCTTATCTGCTTGCTCAATTACAGTATAATCATTTTTTCTTTGCAGTATATTACACATTTAATAGGTGAACCTCTGAGGTTAAAATTATCATTTTTAATAACTGGAGTATTTTAGAAGCACTACCTGAACTAAGTAGCATTATTGGTAGGGAACCTATGTTTGCTTTGAGGAATAGATCAACTTTAAAACAACATCTGTGTTACAAAGATATGAGACTGCCTATGAGCAACAGATTTTTTACTAATAAGCATGGTACGTTCCCCTGTCATAATTGTTCAAGTTGTGAGTATATATTGACAAAGACAGATTTTATTCATCCAGTGACTAAGATTAAGTTTACATTTACAAAACTTCCATTATGTACAACTATTAATGTTGTTTACTTATCTACATGTAAAAAATATGATAGATTTTATGTTAGCAAAAGTAGTAGGAAATTAAAAGACAGAATTATTGAGCACAGTTCCGATATATGAAGTAACATTAGTGATAATTCATTGGCAAAACATGTTATGGAATATGGACCAGGACATTAATTTATGTTGAGCTATTTTATTTTTATTTTTATTTATTTTTTATTTTACATTTGTTAACCGGGATGGTCCGACTGGATGAGGTCCATTTACAGCGGAGGCCAGGGGAGAAAAGCTCCACATAATTAACAAAATAATATTATACAAAAGGAAAACAGAGTCATCATAGCAGCATTTGAGGAAAAGAAAAAAAAAAACACATAAGAAAAATTTACATATATACATTTTGTTAGTTGTGAATAGGACAAAAATCACTACAAAACCACATATCAAGAAAAGGGATACCATTTATCAGTACCATGCTTACAGTGGGTCTAAAGTAGGAGAGAAAGAAAAAGATGGAGAAAGCATATTATAGGATTATCTTAAATACTATTAATATATTAGAGTTGAGTTTAAGGGGAGGGAATATTAATAACTTATTAAAAATAAAAGAATATGAATGGATAATACATTTACAAGCTGATAAAAAAACAGGTATAAATGTTGCAATAAATTTAAAACCAATTTTAAAACAAAAAAAGAAGTTATGTACTTACTATAACGCTCCATGTTTGTAGTCCATCTTGCCTATATTCTTGCTGGATGAGTTCGGAGCCGAACTCAGCCTATACTAAAGCTCGAGAGCTTTTTACTGGCTCGAGGCTTGCCCCTATCCCATGGTGCCTCACGGCAATTCCCCAGATCTAGTTTGCAAGAAAGTAATAAATACCTATCAGGTAATAATAATAAGAAAGAAGCTATATAAATACAGCAAAGGATTAGAAACATAATCCATTCTAGGTGGACAATAAAGAGCAAAGTCAGGCAGCCCCAAAAAGAGGTCCACTAGATCCCCCAGAAAACAGGAAGGGGGTTGGAGGGAGGGACGCAAGAATATAGGCAAGATGGACTACAAACATGGAATGTTATGGTAAGTACATAACTTCTTTATGTTATGTAGTCCTATCTCACCATAATTCTTGCTGGATGGGGCAGCGTCCCTAACACCTTTATCCCGGGTGGCTCAAGCAAAGAGACTCTTCAGCACAGTGGACCAAAAGGATGACCTGTCCCGGGAGGCCAAATCCAATTTGTAATGAGTGACAAATGTATGTGGTTTTGCTCAAGTAGCTGCTGCACAAATAGTATCAATTGGAGGCCTAGATCTAAAGGCACATGAAGTAGCTACAGCCCTAGTAGAGTGACCTTTAGCTTTGAACGGTAATTATCTACCAGCTTGTTGATAAGCAAAGAATATGCAATCTGAAAGCCATTTTGAAAGAGTAATTTTTGAAACAAGTAAGCCTTTTCTTTTGTCAGAAATGGAAACAAAAAGTTGATCAGATTTCCTGAATTCTTTGGTACTGTGTATATAGAATCTGAGTATCCTGTGGACATCTAGCTGGTGAAGTCTATACTCTGATTTATTAGAGTGGTTTGGAAAAAACACAGGTAGCTCAATGGTATTATTCAGATTGTGTTCTGAGCATACCTTAGGGAGAAAGTAAGGGTTTGTCCTAAGAGAGACTCTGCCCTTGTGAAAGATAATGTAAGGAGATTGAATAGTTAGGGCTTGAAGTTCCGGGACTCTCCTAGCCAATGTTATAGCTACTAAGAACAGGGTTTTCCATGATAACAATTTTAAGTCTGATGATGAGGATGGTTCAGAGGGTGCAGACATCAAAGATGAGAGGACTAAATTTAAGTCCCAGGGTTCTAAAGGTTGTTTTATTGGGGGCCTAAGAAGAAGAACTCCTTTAAAGAAGGTTTTACAGAGGGAGTATTGCATGATTGGATTTCCCATGGAACCAAAATGGAAATTGGAAATGGCAGCTAATTGAACTCTAACTGTAGCGGCTGCCAATTCTTCATGAAAAATTGTTGTTAGGAAGGATACAATGGATTCTAAAGGAGCTGTATATGGATCTAAGCCCCAGTTTGTAGCCCAAAGGGAAAACCTTTTCCATTTGCTAGAATATAGTTTCTGAATGGAAGGTTTATGGGATGAAATTAGGATGTGTTTAACCGTTGGAGGTAAGGGAATGCACCTGGCTATACGTGGAATTGGAACAGCCATGCTGTCAATTTGAGGGTGTGGAACTGTCCCAATTGATGAATCAGGAGATCTGGAGATGGATCCAGAATCCATGGTTCCTCCAAAAGGTAGGGCCACAGGAAGGGAAACCAAACTTGTCAAGGCCAGTAAGGAGCAATGAGGATCAAGGAACTCCTCAACTGTCTTGCTTTCTGTATTACTTTGGGTATGAGTGGAAAGGGAGGAAAGGCATAGAGAAGTCCCGGGGGCCAATCGTGAACTAGAGCATCCCTGGGTGACATCCCCGGATGGGGAATGAGGGCAAAGTAGCTGCTGCATTTGGTGTTCAGGTGAGTGGCAAATAGATCACAGCAAGGCTGGCCCCATTTGTGAAAGATCTCTTTCGCAACCATTGGATTCAGGGACCACTCGTGAGGCATCAGAATTGCTCGGCTGAGTTTGTCCACTATTACGTTGGATTTCCCCAGGATATGCATTGCTATCAGGAAGCGTTGAGTATCCATTGCCCATTTCCAAACTCTTAAGGCCTCTCTGCAAAGCGGGTAAGACTTGGTTCCCCCCTGTTTGTTTATGTACCACACAACAGACATGTTGTCTGACTGAATTGCAATCATTCCAGTGGGAAGGGAGCTGTGAAGTGCTTGCAATGCATATAGCACCACTCTCATCTCCAAAACATTGATGTGTAAGTGGTTCTCATGGTTTTTCCATGTACCTTGGACTGTCTTTCCCACATAATGCCCCCCCCCACCCTATCTGGGAAGCGTCCATGGTCAAAACTGCTTTCTCTTGGGGAGGAACAAGTGGACGACCTATGACAAGTTGTTTCATGTGTAACCACCATATCAGATCCCTTTTTGCATGCCTTTGTTATTAATATCTGGTGAGATAATGGAAGGTCTTGCATCGACCATTGTGCAAACAGCATCCATTGGAGAATCCTCATATGTAGATGAGCAAGAGGAACTAATAAGATGGCAGAAGCCATAGTCCCTAGGACTTGAAGTACTACTCTGGCCTGGACTCTTTGTTTGTTTAATAAGGATCTGATCTGAGTGCATAGAGATTCCACTCTTTCTTGTGTTACCTTTACTGACATGGTGGTTGTGTCTATTTCTGAGCCTAGATATACAATATGCTGCAAGGGAGATAAGAGTGAATTTTACAGGTTGACAGTGATGCCTAGGCTGGCACACAAGGATAGAGTCTTGTCCCTGGTTCTTATGAGTTGATGCTTGGTGGTACCAGTGAGGAGCCAGTCGTCTAGGTATGGAAACACCTGGAATCCTTCACGTCTCAGGTGAGCCATCACCACTGCCATGCATTTGGTAAACACTCTGGAGGCTGTAGTGAGGCCAAAGGGCAGTGTTCTGAAGTGAAAATGGCTGGCTCCCAGCCGGAAGCATAAGTGTCTCCTGGAGCGCCTGTCCATTTTGATGTGTGATTTGGTGTTTAGATCCTGGAGATCGATTGAGCACATTCAGTTGTCTTTCCCGATAAAGGGAAATATCGACTGCAGAGTGACCATTCAGAACTTTGATTTTCTTACATGTTTGTTGAGCCTGCTGAGATCTAGAATTGATCTCCAGTCCCCTGTCTTTTTTGGAACTAAACAGAATAGAGAGTAAGTTCCAGATTCTACTTGCTCTGCGGGGACTTCTTGGATGACTCTTTTTTGTAGCAACGAGATGACCTCTGATGTTGCACGGTCTAGTTGGATGGATGATACATCTGGAAGAGACCATTTTTTAGGGGGTTTGGAAATAAAGGGAATTAGGTAACCTCTGGATATTACTGTGTGTACCCAATGATCTTGAGTTATAGTTAGCCAGGTGCTTGTCGGGCAACCCCTCAGGGTCGATGGAAGGGACGATCAGAGAAAGCTTCTCTGTCTCCCTGATGTTGCAGACCTCCTCTGCCACGAGGGTGGCGTCTTCCATTATATCCTCCCCCTCTGTCCCTGGGGGAGGGTTGACCTTGTGCCTGAGGAAAACCCTTTTGGGATTTGTGGAACCACATTTTCCCTCCTGTATTATCCTTGGGATAGGGTTTGGATGGGAGAGAGAAATGGACTCCAATGGCAGATAAGGTTTTTCCTTCCTGCGTGCACCTACTCAAAGTCTCTTTCACTTGGGGTCCAAAAAGAGATGAAACATCAAAGGGAACATTAGTGAAGGAAGACTTGAAGGATTCTGTAAAATTACAAAGCCACATCCACAAATGTCTCCTGAGGGCTATTCCTGCTGTGGCTGCCCTGCTCGCTCCATCTGCTGCATATGAAACCTTGTCCATGGAACCCAGAGCTACTGAACCCTGGAGGGTATCTCCTAACTCTTTCAGGAGATCCCTCTGCAGATGAGTGAAATGAGTCAGGTAATTCAGCGATCTTAGTGTAAATGCCGCTGAAGAAAAAGTACGCTTCCCATACCTATCCATCGTCCCAGACTCCTTTTTAGGAGGATGGATATTAGAAGACATCTCAGATAATTCCTTCTTGGTGGCCACTGCTGCCACCATAGTATCAACTGGAACTCCCTTGCTAAGGAAAGACTTGCCCTCAGGTGCTGTCATAAATTTGTTTGGCCTCCTTGGGACGGCTTCCACTGAATCTGGAGAGGTCTATGCTTTCCGCGAAATGACCCCCAAAAGCTGGTCATAAGGTGGTGTCACCCAAGAGGTGGAAGGTCGGGAGCCAAAGGCCTCAAGCTGCACTGATTCATCCTCAGTAGGATTACAGGTCTTCCAATCACCCCTCTGTCTAAGGATTTCTAGGATGTCAGAGAAGGAGACATCCTCAGAGGGAGATCTAGGGGACCTTTCTGGTTCCTCTAAATCAGTGTCTGATGTGACAGACTCAGGGGAGTCGATGTTTCCTCTTACATAACCTCTTCTGAGGGAGCTCTTCAGTGGGATAATCTGGGGAGGTCTCGGAAGAGGGGGCACCTCCAATGGGGGCTACTTGGGCCTCTGGTTCCCTACGCTGTGAGGGAGGCAGGGGGGAAGAGGTTGCTGCCTACTGCTGGTGGGACAAAGGTTACAAAGGAATGGCTTTAGCAGAGGATAAAGCCTTCTCTATAGCTTTGAAAGCCTTTCCCCCCTGCTCTGAAGAAGACCTCCACTCCGAGGGGGTGGATGATTGACTCCTAGCAAGAGGGAATGGCTCCGAAGCAGAAGTGGGAGCCGAGTGAGTCGAGCTGAGCCTCCGAGAGGGAGGGTCGGTTCCGAAGGGAACCCAAGGTGACTGTCCCCCTCGGAGTCAACACGAGAGCATTGGCTCCCAGAACTCTTGGCTCCAGACTGAGCCATCGAGGATAGAGTAATTGGCTCTGAGGAAACAGGTTGAATCCCCGGAGCAGAAGGGTCAAAGACAGAGGAACCTGACATAATAGGCACCGAGAGTGAAGTAGTCAGAGGAGGAACAGTGATCGGTACGGGGACAGCTCCAAGACCTTTGGGTCTGGAGGGGTCAATTTTCTAGCCAGAGCTGGATCCAAAAGCAACCTCTTCACCACCCTCTCAATGTCCTCATCTGATAGGGTCCTGGAGGATCTGGTGGAAACTAAAGGAGACCTCCTTCTCTCCAAAATAGGAGATCTCAAAATAGGAGATACAGTCTCAATGCCAGGCAAAGCCTTCGATACCAAAGACTGTCTCAGAACCGATGGAATAGACTGCACCAAAGTTGAAGTAGAGTTGGAACCGGAACTCCTTGGTTCCAACGCTTTATACTTTTTGGTCGGCTCTGAAGTCGGGGCCGATGATTTTCTCTTTAAAGATTTTTGAGCTGCCTAACCAAGTTTCAGCTGTTCCTGGAAGGAACTGGTCATGTGACCCCTGTCAATAAGCTTTCTCTTCCTTTCATTTAACACTCTTGTACTAAAAGTGTGACAGAAGGTGCAAGGTTCCTGTAAATGGGCTTCGCCCAGACAATATACGCAACTGGTGTGGCTGTCTGTAAGAGACATTTTCTATGCACACCTGTCGCATTTTTTGAAGCATGAAGGGCGATGATCCTTATGAGCCTTATCTTTATCTTTAGACATAGTTAAAGACTGAAAAATAAATGTATAAGGAAGAAGAAAAGTTTTTTTTTTGTTTTTTTTTTTTATAACAGTCACACACGCACACAGGGAGGAAAGGCCCTTTAACTTAAACGGGCACTACGGCCCTCTAATTTAAACGGGCCGTACAGTCCTAAGGGGGGGAATAGGGGTTGAAACTTTCAAAAAACAGAAGCACAATACAGAAGAAATGATTAATATGTATATATGACAGAAAAAGGTGGTAGAAAAAGACTAAATAAGTAAAAAAAATTGTTCTACTTAGCCAATGAGCCAGTAAGACACAACCTCGAAGCTTTCGCGGCAAACGAGATCTGGGGAATTGCTGTGAGGCACCATGGGATAGGGGCTAGCCTCGAGCCAGTAAAAAGCTCTCAAGCTTTAGTATGGGCCGAGTTGGAGCTGAATATTGGCTCCTAAACCATCCAGCAAGAATTACGGTAAGGTAGGACTACATAACATCAAAAGATGCTAAAGCACTGAGTTTTAAACTAGTTTTTATGTTGTTATATTTATATGAATATGTTTGGTTAAAAAATTTTTATATAATGATTTATATTTTTATTATTGTGAGAATTACTTTAATGATTGAGCTGTGTCATGTGATTTAAATACATTATTTAATGGATGTTAACAGTACTACTGCATTTTGCAATGATGAAGGGTGCATCCTGAAAGCTTTGTATGGAATAAAGATTTGTCAGCATTCTTCAGTCATTTTTTATTCTTTGGCTTGTATTGATACCCTGCATTGATGGAGTGTTCTCATTGGTCTTGAACCATTTTTTGTGAGTATGCAAACATCAGTGTTTTCCAGGGTAAGAAGTACTTTTAGGGAGTTGAAGTTTTTTTTTTTTTTGTTTTTTTTGCTAAGGTTTCAAGCCATGAGCAGCAATACACTAATGTTATCCAGATATTGATTTGTTATGCTGAAATTTTTAGAAGACTGACATTGCCTAAAAAAGGCATTATGGGGTGGACAAGGATTTAGCCAATGTACAAAAGCCTTGGGGGCTATACATACAAGCCATCCCTGGCAAAGCAGTTAGGATTGTTTACCATCTCCTCCCAGGCTGATATATATTGTATCCCTTTTGAGTGACACCAGAAGCTAAGCCAATTGTTGAAATTAATAATCATTTGCTTGTATTGCAGCATTGTTCTTGGTGAAGGTAGAATGCTGCTCAAGGCTAAGTTCATTCCAACCTCAGACACATTTTCCAAGAGTTCCATTATGTCTCTCTTCATATAGTCCACAGAGGTAAGTCTCAAGTCATTTAAATTAATTTGTACTGTGAGTGTATCACACGTGCACGTGTGGCACAAGGACTTGAGTGCTTGCATAACATGATAAATCCTGGTGCCTGGTAGGCAGCTGACTGTGACCCACCCCTTGCACAGCATGGTGAGTGTTGCACTGTTGTGTCTCACTATGGAGTTGCCTATGACTAAGATATTGGACTGTATGGAGGCTTGCCTTATGGACTTTTGAAATATGACTCAGATGTATGTTTCATGATGGATGCCGCCTATGTTGTTTGTGAGGTTGCTGGGGATACTTGTTTCTTAGATTACTTT
The DNA here is from genome assembly GCF_019279795.1 of Protopterus annectens. NCBI lineage: Eukaryota > Metazoa > Chordata > Ceratodontiformes > Protopteridae > Protopterus > Protopterus annectens. The sequence continues at coordinate 223,030,780 of NC_056726.1, forward strand.
TAGTAGGCCTTAGTGGATCAGGTTCATAGGTTCATAGGTTCATAGGTTTATACCAGGCTATCTGCCCTAAGGCATTTATAAGCCTAGCCCAAAGTTTTGTGGCTTACGCCACCCCTTATGTTAAAAAATACTGTGCCCATTAGTTTGTTGTCGCGGCAAGGTAAACCCCTTTTAAGAGCATCAGCATATGAAGGTCTATGTGTTTTGTCTGAGCTATGTGTGCTTGCTTAGTCTTGTACTGACATCTAATTTGTGATTTGTTGTGGCTTTGTATGACAGGTTTGCTTCTAATAACATTGTATAACTACTTCTTTCATACACTGGGTGCAGACAGTCCACATATCATGTTCTGTTTGTCCATATATGTGCATTCAGGTCCCCCACTATCAACACAAACTCACGTTGTCCATGGCTTAAGTAGTAGGTGGCTGTCAGTAAAGATAAGACAATTGCACCTTTCAGCCTGGCTGGCTACAGAGATGGTTGGAAAGCACAAATCCATGGTTCCAGGTACTTACTAATGTGGGTTGTAGGAGGAGTTGCACATCTAAGGTTTGGAATTGATTTACTGGCGGTTTTAACTGTTTAAAACAATTATAAGTTTATACAGAAATAGCAATGTACCATCCAGCATAAACCTATATGTCTAAAACAAACAATCTAGGTCTACACACAAAAAAGAAACATGTCACCTAGCGCAAACCAGATCTTCTTTGTATAACCACTGACTATTGAAAGTACAATAGGATTTGGGGCAGTAGGTTGTATACAGAAAGTGAAGGCACTAAATGCCTGCATCTAAGCAGTGCAGTGTGCTTTGCCATTGTGCAATATGCAGTGTCTCACTAAATCACCTTATCTATAGCACAGAAAACACTCAACAAAAAGCTCAGTAGTGCACACCAACTAATAACAAGACACTCACATTTAGCCTCATTAGCAAGTAGTTACTACAACTAGCCTAAGAAATTCCTTCTGCCAGAAGGAACCAATAAACTGATTTCAGCAAAAACTCTCTAATTCAGCCACTTGCCAGGTTAGCCAAGAATGATAAATAGTGGTGATTCACCTATTGGCTCCTACCTGTATACTACTAGTGTTGGTCTAACCATAGTTTTGCTCCTTCTCTCATGAAAAGCAAAACAATAGAACTAATCCCAAGCTGTTCTTAAGAGGGAGGTGACAGACTCTTTGGTAATCAGCAGTATCATCTCGAATGTTGCATAGGTCTGTGCGCTTGTTGTAACTTTCACCTGGTAGATGCCCTGGATAGCTCATACAGCAGCTCAGTACAACAAGGATAAGCTGCACAACAGTCCAAAACCAGACCAATCAGGGAAGTCCCATGCACACCGCCCAATCAGAGACAGTCAGGAATCAATGTCTCCATGCTGCTTTTCTCACCAGGAACAAAACAGTAGCACTAATCCCAAATTGGCTATTAGAAAGCAGTTTTCAGACTTTCCAGTGACTGGTAGATTCTAGGAAGACTAGAAAATAATGCCACTGTGCTCTTTCTCTCACCGAGAGCAAAACAGAAGCCCTGATCCCAACCTAGCTCTCAACTATCCAGATTTTCGCAGAATGTCCAGATTTTTTCCTCATATTTTTGGTCTGTTCCTCATAAAATTTGTGGTTTTCTGGCAAGTCACTACGATGATTTGATGTTTGAAGTCACCAAATAATGATATATATGTGGGTTTCAGATTTAAAATGTATGTTAACACAAACCCTGTTACTCTAGCAACTATGTAAGTTTGTAAGAGCAATATTTAAAATCTGTCCCTATTTTTGGGCCTTTGTCTCCCCATTTTGTCAGGCTTTGTCCAGATTTCTTGCACTAAGAGGCTAAGAGGTATAGATCCCAAGCTGATTCCTTTGGTGTGGTTTTATTGCTCTCACTGTATCCTATTTTACTATTGTATAGCTTTTCTCCCTGGGACACAATTGAACTTTATCCTGGATAACACATAAATATAAATGATTACAACACTACTATATTGTGTAAGTGCATACCTCATGGATTTATTTCATGGATCAGTGTTTGCTGCATCTGTTTACATAAAGTTTGTCCAGCATTCCCACTTCCAGCAGGTAACATCCACTGGGTCTTAAGTGCTTCCAACAGGACATAATTTTCAGCAAGGCTAAAACTGTCATGCTTCTGACATGCATTTTATCCAGGAGACCTGCTGACACCTGTGAATGTATGAGACAAAGCTATGATGAGGTCTACACTTATGAATGGTAGAAGCAAAGAGACAGCTGAAGGGTTATGACACATGACAGATGTAGGCAGAAGTGTAACTAGAGAGGGGTAAAGGTGATAACTGCCTTGGGTACAAGGTGTCAGGCATAGCAATCTGCAAGTGCCAGCTGTATCTTTATGGTCATGGTTTTATCTGGAGGAGGACTTCAACTTCAACTGTTTTCTTTTTTTTTTTTTTTTTTTGTTATTTTGCCAGATTGGGCAACTTCACAAGGCACCTAATAACCTAAATACTCTTCTGGGTGTAAGAACTGATATGAACATATATAGGCAAGGTGTGCATGCCAACAGGTATAGATTGGGTAAGGCAGACACTCCTGCTGCCTACAGTTGAGGCCACCTTATTATCTGAAAGAGGTATAGCACTAGTTCAATAGAGAGGAGGGGGTACATGTGTGCATTCATACAGCTGCTGTTCTAAACACAACAGGCCAGCACATACATTTGAAAGGCCATAACAGCTCTGTAAAAGTGACAGGTATGTACAGGGGTGGGTTGTCATGATATTGTGTACTGCTATCTTTCCAGCACCTTACAAGAAGATGCTTCATCTCCTTCTCGGCTATTTCAGGGAGTAATTTCTGGACCCCCATCATGGTGCTTTTAAGAAAATGGTGCCTGGTGTAACCTAGTTGAGGAGTTGTCCTCAGCAACAGGCATCACCAGGATGGAGGAACAGTGCCATTTCACAGCCACAGGCATCACCAGGATGGGGGAACAGTACAGTTTTATAGTCACAGGCATCACAAGGATGAGGGAACAGTGCAGTTCCATAGCCACAGACAACACCAGAATGGAGGAACAGTGCAGTTTTACAGCCACAAACATCACCAGGATGGGGGAACAGTGCAGTTTCACAGCCACAGGCATCACCAGGATGGGTAACAGTGCAAATCCACAGCCACAGGCATCACAAGGATGGGGTAACAGTGCAGTACCATAGCCACAGGCATCACCAGGATGGGGGAACAGTGCAGTTCCACAGCCGAAGGACATCACTAGGATGGGGGAACAGTGCAGTTCTACAGCCACAATCATCACCAGGATGGGGGAACAGTGCAGTTCCACCGCAAAAGGCTTCACAAGCATGGGGGAACAGTGCAGTTCCATAGCCACAGACAACACCAGGATGGGGGAACAGTGCAGTTTTACAGCCACAATCATCACCCGGATGGGGGAAAAGTGCAGTTTCACAGCCACAGGCATCACCAGGATGGAGAACAGTGCAGTTCCACAGTCACAGGCATCACCAGGATGGGGGAACAGTGCACTGCCTCCACCACATGTATCACCAGGATGGGGGAATAGTGTAGTTCCACAACACACTCATCACCAGGATGTAAGAACAGTGCAATTCCAGAGCCACAGGCATCACCAAGATGGGGGATCCATGCAGTTATTCAACCACAGGCATCACCAAGATGAGAGAACAGTGCAGTTCCAGAGCCACGGGCATCACCAAAATGGGGGATCCGTGCAGTTACTCAACCACAGGCATCACCAGGATGGGGGAACAGTGCAGTTCCAGAGCAACAGGCATCACCCGGCTGGGGGAACAGTGCAGTTACTCAACTACAGGCATCACCATGATGGAAGAACAGTGTAGTTCTTCAGCCTTGGAGAAATGATACAGGCATCTGTGGCATGTTTTATGCTTTGTTTTGTATTTAAGCTCTTTCTTTTTATACTATTGTACATTTCAGACTGATGCTATTACCACAAGTAATTATCAAGCTCATCCTAAGAAATGGTTCTTTACTATGTGTCTCTTTCAAGTCTAGTGGAGGTGGTGCATGTAATGTAGGGTCATAGGTGTATAGTAGGTTAACAACCACTGAGGCCATTAAAAGCCTAGTCATGCAACCCAAATGTGATCCACAAATTTGATTTATAATTGATTTATAGGAGTGATTTACTGGCTGTCTCTGTCCACCACAGACATAGTAGCCAGACCAGGAGTGAATTTCTGATTACCTGCCCATTGCTCTAATTTGCTCTTAAATATCTATAGGTAGGAACTCTGCTTCACATGGATGGGTAGCCTGTTCCAGAGAATGGAAATTATCTGAGAATTCATATGGATGGGTAGCCTGTTCCAGAGAATGTGAATTCTCTGAGAAACATATCTGTCTCTCCAACATGTCTAGTTATGTTACAAGCAAAATTTAGGTATTTTAATCTAGTAGTTCTGATGCTGTTTGTTTTATGGTTGTGCAAAAGAGTCATCAAAATAGGGTCCAGGGATATCTTATATGCCAGGCAAAGATCACTTCTCAGAAGTCTGTATGATACCATGTAAACTGATAGGGCTTTGAGGCGATCAGCGTAGGACATTGTGTTTACTACCTGTATTCTTTTTGAAGGAACTTTTGTGGACATTCCAGTTGCTGCAGGTGTCTGGTCAGGTAAATACCAAAGGGGGCATTATACACTATGATGGGTCTGATGAAGGCCAAGTTCAGTACTATGATAACCTCTCTGGACCTAGATGCCATACCGTTGCTTATAAGTTGAGCAACATAGTTGGATTTTCTTACTATCCTGGACACATGATGGTTGAAGGCTTGGTTGCTATTTATATAAGTTCCCAGATTCCTGACTAGTGAATTGATTTTTAAGGGTGTTTATTGATGAAATTGTTACCCAGAATGGCATAATTCCCAAAAGGTACTATAATGCATTTCTTAGTATTGAGTTTGAAGCCATGGCTTTGGCACCAAGCATTTGTCTGTATTTGACCTTCCTGAGCATGCCTATTCATTTTATGTGAGCTTCTGTAGGGTCATGTTCTGTGGTAGGGTCAAGACATGCACAATACCTGCTGCATCACCATGTTTAACTGGGCCATATTCAGCTTAAGTGTCTTTTTATATACGCAGGTGGAACACATTTGCCTACTGCCTGTCACGCATCTCATGGAAAAATACTTATGGAATTGTATGCATTGTTCTAGCATCTCACCTAAAAGGTTGCCACAGTTCCCTGACTTGCCCTGTTTTGCTCAGCATGATCAGATTATGATGCAAATATTGTCCCCTTCTGCAGGAGTCAGGAGAGGCTTAAGGCCAGTCATGATTACTTACCTGGATAAAGGCTAACATGTCCTTGAGTGCTCATCCTACTGTCATGCTACATCATTTTGTAACTTGGTTCTCATTTTGTCTCCTCACTGCAGTTCCATACGATAATATTGTTCTACAGGCACCTTCACCACATCCCTGTCCCAGTTGTAGCTGAAGTTGATGAGGTTGATGAGGCTGTGAGTGCGTCACTAGATTTTGTTTAGGTAGCCAACTTGCATTGCCTAAGGTAGCACAGTCAGAGATGGAGAAGGTGGTGGGGCTTACTGTGGTGAAGCAAGCTAAGGACAGATATATGTCTCACATGGAATGACTCCTGAAGTAAATACCACATTCATTCACACAGTAAGTCCCTATTGTGGGGCCACCAGAAGACAGTGTTGCCCATATGACTACCCACTCTGATACATCACATGGAGATGGAACTCTATAATGTTCCTCTAGGCCAGGACAGGGATAATATGGCAGCTGCTTATACCTCACCTTATCCTCAGCCCTTTGTGCCCCCATCTTTTTATGTCTCAATCCATACCTTGTGCAGTGTCCAACCCTATCCATCATCATTTGTCTATTCTCTCTCTCTCTGTATCTCTAACGTCTCCCCGTCCCTTTATGTGCACTTCCACTCCTGTTGGTGCTGTCCTGTGTTTGTCTGGTTGACCTGATACACTATTCTATCTCTGTTCTACCCCCTTCTTTCTATTTCGCAATTTTTTCTAGAAAATAATGAATAAATTGGGGCTCTATGACATTTTTCATGGGAAAAATATTTCTCCCCTCCTCTTAGTCTGTATAATTGTGTTTGTTGGCCTTATTTGATAACCTCTCCTTACCCTTTTTCCTTCTTTCCTGCACACCCCTTTCCTTCCTGTTTATGAATCCAACAGGTGTCCACATATATGGATGCCATAACAGTACAGGTTCAAATACTATATGGTTAATTATAAGTCTGCAGCACTTGGTACCATGCTGTTGAGGGACACAGTAATGCTCACAGCCTACCTCCTATAAGTACGGTTTTATATTGTGATATAGTGATCTGATTTAATGTTTTCTATTCTTGTGGCCACTGCATAGATTTTGCACTACTTAGTTTGTCTATCTGAATAGTTTCTCTCTACAGCTAGGGCTATTTGCATACTTGCTGCCTGTCTCACTTATATATCCTTCAGCACAGCTAATTGCTTTTCATACTTGCTGTATGTTTTTGTTTGGACATTAATCGGTTCATAAGTATTTAGGTAATTACCAGGTTAATGCCTTTGCTTCCCAAAGATCTGTCTCTCTCTATCACCATACAGTGCCACTTATCTCCAAAAACCATGCACAGCTGTGCAGTGGATCTCTACGAATCTTGGCTACTGTGTTTTTATTCCAATTAAGTATAAACATTCTTTTTCTTTTTATGATTACTTCTGCACTTGCTTTACATACACTGAAGATAGATAGATAGCTAGAAAGAGACAGAGAGAGACAGAGAGAGAGAGAGAGAGAGAGAGAGGAGAGCAAGCATATGACTACGGTTGTTGCCTTCTCATATGGCGTTAACACTATTTTAATTCCCAAGTATTAATGGGCACAAACTGCATGAACATATATTTAAAATATTATAACTAAAACTAAATTAGCTGCACAGAGATGACCTGTTAATAATCCTCTGGTAACTGCACTGTCCAGATTAGTTTTCGAAATGATGAAATCAGTTTTCGTGTCCTGAAGATCCTTCTTATGCATTCATGTGCCTCCTACCACTTCAGTTTCCTAGTGTTGACTACACATTCCTATTCTGATTTCTGAGTTCAGAGGAAATATGACATTTTCTATAGGTTCCCTGTATCCTGCATGTTCCCTGAGGCAGCTTTTACCATAATCCAAGTGCATTTGCTGTGATTATTCCATATAGTAGCCTATAACTGTTAAGAGCAGACTGGTGTCACAACCAAGCAAATTAAAAAATGTAAATTATCTCAACATTTTCTGAAAGTTCATGACATTTTTTTATTTAAAAGGTATATGTAATTAATTTTGTTGCAGGGATGTGCAATGCGACCTTGCTTGTGCATAGCATAACAATAAAACACATTTTGTACTGCCATTATTGGAAGCGAAAAGTGATGGAGGGAGTGACAACTTATTTCTATCACTGATCAGTGATGTGCAGTGTGGCCTTGTTTGTGTATAGCATAATGGCAGAATGCATTCCGTACTGCCATTACTGGAGATGAGAAGATGTGGGGGTCACCAGTCAGAAAATGTATCTAGGATTTAACACTGCTACAATGGAATGTAGTTAAAATTACTATATTCAGTACTAACACTATTTTACTTTATGTAGTGAAGGTCTGTCAATGTCTAGCACTTTCTACTTCTGAATTAGGTAAATAGTAGTATTGATATGTAATGCCATTAATACTACTACCAGGCATTTGTTGATAAGTGATTTCATTAGAACAAGGATAATATAACTTAAATGCTATTCATCTGAAATCTGAATAGATGGCAATGCTAAATACAATACAATCTGAGAACATCTCAAACCCTTATGTAGATCCACCTTAAAAGAGTTCTATTGCCCAAAAAAGTATTTGTATGAGAAAACCAAAGGTTGTACATGCTGTTGTCCTGCCTTGTAAGGGGCAAGGTGGTTTACCCTCAGGCCTGATCCCTCCAATTCTGTTTCTCTCTCTCTTTCCCTTAACCTTTCTCCCTCTCTTTATGCCACCGTGGAATAGATTTGAAATGAGGTAGTCCATGTGAATGAATGTTTTCAGATGGCGCTGGTAAATTTTGCCAAAATTTAGATAATATGTATTGCCTCCTGTCTTACAATTTTTGCCTCATATTTTTGGTCTACTCCTCATAAAATTTGTGGGTTTCTGGCAAATCACTGATGATTGAAGTCACTAAATAATGAAATATATTTGAGTTTCAGACTTCATATTCTTTACAAATTTCATGCTAATACAACCCCTGTTATTCTAAGTTTATAAAAGCAATATTTAAAATATGTCCCTATTTGTTTGCCTATGTCATCCATTATATTATGCTTTGTCCAGATTTCTTACACTGAGGTTCATAAGTTCATAGGTTCATAGGTTGGTACTAGGCTATTGGCCCTAGGGCCTATGCAAGCCTAGCCATAACAATTCCCTGGATATTTCTTCCCACAATATTTACTTCCCTGGACCCCTATATAGCAGGGAAACTGACGTGCTCCCAGGGGTGAATTTCCTATCTCCCATCCAATCGTCAAGGTTCCTTTTGAAGAGCGCCAAGGAGACACTCTGCTTGACATGTATGGGCAGTCTATTCCAGAGTATGAGTAGTCTCTGGGTCAGGAACCTATCCCTCCAGCATGTTTTGTTCATTGTGATGACAAGGTTTAGATCCCTGGAGCATGTGGCTCTGAGGGATTGGGATTTCTTTAAGTGGAGGATGTCCAGTAAGCTCATGGTTTGACATGGCCTTGTATGTTAAGCAGAGATCACCTCTGAGTAGACGATATGCCACAGAGTATAGATAGAGTTTTTTTAGACGGTCAGTATAGGGCATCTGCTTTAGGCCTGTGATTCTTTTAGTGAGGTATTTCTGTGGCCTTTCCAGCTGTTGCAGATGTCTTGTGAGGTAATACCAAATGGGGTGTTGTACTCTATAATGGGTCTAATGAGGGATGAGTACAGTGGGACAATAATCTCCTTTTTTCTGGATGAAAAGCCCTTAGTGATGAGGTGTGCCACATAGAAGGATTGCCTGACTGTTGTGGCGATGTGGTTATCGAAGCACTGTCCACCTGTGTCCCTAAGTCTCTCATCACACTTTCAGTGTTTATTGTACTGCCACCTATGTGGTAATTCATGGGTACATGGTTTTTCCCAAAGGGGATAACTATACATTTCTTGGCATTAAGCTTGAGCCCATGGCTCTGGCACCAAGCATCTGTTTCTGTAAGGCCCTTTTGTAGAATATCCACATCATTTGGGGATTCAGTAATGGCTCCCAGTTTGCAATCATCTGCAAACTTTATTAGCCAGAGTCCCTTAGTGTTGGCCTGTACTTCAGAGAAGTAGATGCCAAACAAGAGCAGTCCTAGGATTGAACCATGAGGTACTCCACTTGTCACTTGTCTGGAGCTGGATTTGGAGTCGGCAACCTTTACAGTCTGGGTTCTATCAGTAAGCCAGTTGGAAACCCATCGAGTGATGTAGGGATTTATGCCCAGCTTAGTAAGTTTATCTATGATTCCAGAGTGGAAGATGGTGTCAAAAGCCTTGGTGAGGTCCAGATAGGCTGTGTGGACCGCCTTACCCTCGTCCACAGCTCTGGAGACTGATTCGAAGAAGTCAATCAGGTTCAGGAGACAAGATCTACCCTTCACAAACCCAAACTGGGTGGGGTCCAGTGTTTGAAGGTTACCAGTGTCTTTGTTTATAAGTTCCATGATAATGCATTCCATGCCCTTGCAGATCAGGCTCATCAGACTGATGGGACGGTAGTTCCTGGGATCCAAGGTGGATCCCCCCTTGTGGAGTGGGATAACTATAGCTGTGCGCCACTCAGTGGGCATGAAGCCTGAGGTGAGGCTATGATTAAACATGATACTTAGGTGAGGTGCCAGTTCATTTTGTAGTTCATATAGTACACAGCCCAGGATGTCATCTGGTCCCATGGATGCTGTATTCTTAGCTTTGGAGAGTGTGGTTTCTACCTTTGTGGCTATGATTACTGGAATTTGGCAATCGTTTGGTATTGAGATGGGCTCTTTAGGGGGTGATAAGGGGGTGAAGTTTGCACTAAATCAATCTGCCAGGATATTGGCAATATCCTTGGGATCAGTATATTTAATGCCATTCTGTTGTAGCTCAGAGCAGATCTGAGCATTACCATTTAAATTCTTGACATAACTATAGAATGCCTTGTGGTTGTCTTTGGAATTTTTGGCACTTTTGTTTTCGTAACTAGCTTTGGAGGATTTTGTGAGGGATCTCAGCTTCTTACTGAGGCTGGTAAGGGAGTTTTTTGTATCCTGGGATTTTGCTCTTTTCTGAAACAATTTCTTTCTTCTGTTGTATAGTTTGTTTATGGCAGGGGACCACTAGATTGGCTTCCTTTTTTTGGAGGAGAGTGTCTTGGTTCTATTTGGGATGGCACGATTCATGCACGAGTGGATGTGCTCGTACAGTGCCTTAGTGTAGGATTCAGCAGTCGAACGTTCATCTCCCATCTGCATGGGTGTCATAAAGTTGTTCACTTCTGACTTGAGTAGTATGAAGTTGGCTTTGGAGAAGTTTTTTTACAGATGTTTCCTTACTGGGGGGGGTGGGGGTGGGATGTGGATGTCAAGGGTGATTTGCTTATGGTCAGACCAATGAGGGGGTGACCACTGGTGTGGAGCATCTATCTCCCATGCTGGTAATGACCAGGTCTAGGATATTGGCGCCCCTGGTGGGACAATGGATTAGTTGATCCAGGGCATTGAAATTTATGAATTCCAAGAACCGTTGGGAAAAGTTGTTGGTACCCAAGTATTTTTCCCAGTTAATGGCAGGGTAGTTGAGCTCACCCAGTATTAGGGTGTTTGGTTGTATCTTAATATTGTCCAGTATGTTTAGAAAGGTGTAGTGAGAATCTTGGGGCATGGTGGGGGATCTGTAGCAAGCTACAGTTTGGTTTGCAGTCTTACCTAGTGTTAGTTGCACCTGGAGAATTTCAGATGCATTGTGTTGGGCAACAAGCCTGGAGGTGTGAATATCCTTGGTGAATATGGACATTCCTCCACCTTTAGTGTTTTGGTCTTGGTTTGGTGGCTGAAAAGTGTGGTATAGGTTCATAGGTTCATAGGTAGGTACTAGGCTATTGGCCAAAGGGCCTACATAAGCCTAGCCAACAAAGTTCCCTGGCTAACGCCACCCAAGAAAGTTATTTCCCTGTGCCACTGTCAAGCAGAGACACAGAAGTGATCCCTGCGGTGTATTTCCTATTTCCCATCCACTCATCAAGATTTTTCTTGAAGAGTGCTAATGAAGAACTTTGCTTGACATAGATGGGTAGCCTGTTCCAGAATATGGGAAGTCTCTGGGACAGGAATCTATCCCTCCAGCATGTCCTGTTTATTGTGGTGACAAGGTTTAGGTCCCTAGAGCGTGTGGCTCGGAGGGATTGGGATTTCTTCAGGTGTAGCATGTCCAACAGCTCTGGGTTTGACATAGCTTTATATGTTAGGCAAAGATCACCTCGGAGTAGGCGATATGCTATGGTGTAAAGCTGGAGTTTTTTGAGGCGGTCAGTGTAGGGCATTTGTTTGAGGCCAGTAATCCTCTTTGTGAGGTACTTCTGTGGCCTTTCCAGCTGCTGCAGATGTCTTGTGAGGTACATTCCAAAAGGGGAGTTGTACTCTATAATGGGTCTAATGAGTGTTGAGTAAAGGGCAACAATGACCTCTTTTTTTCTTGGATGAGAACCCTTTTATGATGAGGTGTGCAACATAGAAGGACTTCCTGACTACTGTGGTGATGTGACTATCAAAGGAGAGACTACTGTCCACCTGGGTCCCAAGGTCTCTTATCACACATTCAGTGTTAAGTAGATTGCTGCCTATGTGGTAGTTCATGGGTACAGAGTTTTTACCAAAGGGGATGACACTGCACATTTTGGCATTGAGCTTGAGGCCATGGCTCTGACACCAGGCATCTGTCTCAGCGATGCCCTTCTGTAGGATGTCCACATCATTTGGGGACTTGACTATGGCTCCTAGTTTGCAGTCATCTACAAACTTTGTTAGCCAGAGGCCTTCTGTGTCAGCCTGTACTTCAGAGAAGTAGATACCAAACAGGAGAGGTCCCAGGATGGAACCATGTGATACTCCACTTGTCACTGCTTTGAGTTCAGACTTGGAGTCTGCAACTTTTACAGTGTGGGTTCTGTCAGTGAGCCAGTTGGCAACCCATCTTGTGACATAGGGATTTATACCTACTTTAGTGAGTTTAGCTATAATTCCAGAATGGGGGATGGTGTCGAAAGCCTTGGCGAGGTCAAGATAGGCTGTGTGAACCACCTTACCCTCATCTACGGCTTTGGTGACTGCCTCAAAGAAGTCGATCAGGTTCAGGAGGCATGATCTGCCTTTCACAAACCTGAACTGAGTGGGATCCAGAGTTGGAGGTTACCAATGTCTTTGTTTATGAGTTCCATGATGATACGTTCCATGGCCTTGCAGACCAGGCTCATCAGGCTAATAGGTCGATACTTCCCAGGATCAGTGGTGGCTCCCCCTTTGTTGAGTGGGATAACTGTTGCTGTGCACCATTCGGTAGGCACAAAGCCTGATGCGAGGCTATTATTGAACATGGTGCTTAAGTGGGGAGCCAGTTCATTCTGAAGTTTGTGTAAAATGCAGCCTGGGATGTTGTCCAGTCCCATGGATGCTGTGTTTTTGGCTTTAGAGAGTGCAGCTTTCACCTGCATAGTTGTGATTACAGGGACTCTGCATTCTTCTTGTATAGATATAAGCCTTTTAGGGGGTGAGGGGGGGTAAAGTTAGCACTGAACCTATCTGCCAGGATGTTGGCAATATCAGTTGGTTCTGTAATTTTCATGCCTTTGTGTTGTAAGTCAGAGCAGATCTGAGTGTTGCCATCAAGATTCTTGACATAGCCGTAGAATGCTTTGTGGCTGTTCTTAGAATTAGTGGCAATTTTGTTTTCATAGCTAGCTTTGGAGGATCTTATAAGGGATCTCAGCTTCTTACTGAGGCTGACCAGGGAGCTCCTCCACTCATGGGATTTTACTCTCTTTTGCAACAGTTTCTTCCTTCTGTTGTACAGTTTGTTTATGGCAGGGGACCACCAGATTGTCTTCCTTTTTTTGGAGGATAGCATCTTGGTTCTGTTTGGGATAGCACGATCCATGCACTCGTGTAAGTGCTTATAGAGTGCATTTGTGTAGGATTCAGCAGTTGTAACTGTACTGTCCATCTGCATGGGTGTCATGAAGTTCACCACTTCTGTCTTAAGAAGCATGAAGTTGGCTTTGGAGAATTTTTTTACTGTGGTTTCCTTATTGGGGGGTGGGATGTGGATATCAAGGGTGATTAGCTTATGGTCGGATCGGACCAATGAGTATGAGTTGTAGCCTGGTATTGCAGGGGTGCTCTCTGGAGCCTTGAACCAGGTCTCAGTTACTGGACAGATATCAATGTTCTCCATTTTTAGGAGTGCCTCGAGAGAGTGCATTTTGAGGTTTAGACTTCTAGCATTGAGTAGTATTCCCTTCAGACTTTGCATGCCTGAATCTGTTACAGTGGTGGTTTTGTCCTTTGAACCTTGTCTAAAAAAGGCACTATAGGGGTGGCGAGAGCTTTCGTCAGTAATCTGAATCCCAGGGGTGACAGATGCAAACCATCTCTGGCAAAGCATTGTGGTTTGTCGATCATGTCATCCCAGGCAGACAGATACTGGATCCCCTTTGAATGACACCAGAAGCTTAGCCAATTGTTGAAGTCAATCATTTTGTCCTTATACTGTGGCATCATTCTGGGTGAAGGCAGGATGCTACTCAGGGCTAGGGTCATACCTGCCTGGGCCACATGATCCGAGAGCTCTTCCATGTCTCTTTTCATGTGGTCCAGGGAGGTACGCCTCAATTCATTCACTCCAACATGGACAATGACAGGGTCATATTTGTACTTGTTGTTGAGCGACTTGTGTGCATGCATTATGTGGCAGATCCTGGCACCTGACAGGCAGCTGACTGTAATTTTCTCCTTGTTCAGCCTGGTGAGTTGGACATCAGTGTGCCTGACTATAGAGTTACCTATGACTAAAGTGTTGGGTACATTGTCTTGCCTTAGGGGCTGTTGTTGGGTGGCACATTGGTGTTGTGAGGTATGTGTCACTTTGGTTGTGACTGGTGTTTGTTTGTGTTTCAGCTTCGGAGGTCCTTGTTGCTTGGGTAGGTTAATGTTAAGGGCCTCCACATATGTGGGTTTAGTGTTGCTATGTGTGGGTGTTGATGGTGTGGGTTTTGAAGGACTATGTGTTTCTTGAGGTGTAGTGCAGGTGTTAACCTCCTCCTCTTGACTGTCTAGCACAATCTTGGCTGGAGAGAGCTTTGCTTCCAGTTTGGCTATGTAAGTGCATTTCTCGCAGGTTGTAGTGTTGGGTGGTAGTAGGAGAGGGTTGTCTGTGTACATGAGGCAGTTACTGCATTGCCCCAGTATGCCCAGATTCACTAGGTGGACAGGAGAAATCACCAGAAGCTGACCCTTGGACATGCCTGTTTAGGTGCTTTTTTGTAAAGTACAAGAGCTGTTTTCCCTTACCTTTGCAAGGTACTTTGCAATTATAGGCTGTTTAGTGCCTATGGTTAATTTCTCCTTATTAACAAGGAGAGTTGAGTGCTTGTATCAGTTTAAGGCTTCCTAGTGCTTTCCAGCAGGTTCTAGAGCAAGTGCTAGTCACAGGGGTTCAGATTTTAGTGCTACTACTGAGAAACCAGCTAGTTCTAAGGGAGAATTTGAAAAGCAGACTTTCTGGCACCTGGAATAGTTTAACCGTAGCCTGGCAGTGCTACACGATGCAAAAAATGCACAAACACACATGTTTTTTAGCCAGAAAGTTGAAAGGGATAGAAATCAGCCCAAAATGGCTAAAATTACAATTTCAGAGCTGAAAACTACTCCTCTAGTGTCAGACAGGCAGAACAATGCTCATCACTCCCACTGGTAAGCAGTAGGACTTCCCTCTACCACAGCAAGGTCTGGATAGCTCTGAACACAGAAAATAAAGTCCTGAAACCAGCAAAGCCTGGGATCTGGACAATGCTAGCTAGGAAAGGCGGGAAACAAGCAAACAAGATAGTTTTTTTTTTTTTTTTTTTTTTTTGGTTAAAACAGGCTAAACAGTGCAATAAAACACAGAAAAGGCTAACACACTTGTGTGTAGCCCTAAATAGTAAATACAATTAAAACTCTACAAGATTAGCAATTTAAAACTTTTTAAATGAAGCAAGGCAAGTGCACAACTGAAAAACGATTTAAGAGGCAGTAATACAGTAGAATAAGTAGCTAGTCTACATATACAGAAAAGTCTGTATATACATATATATATATATATATATATATATATATATATATATATATATATATATATACAGAAAAGCAACTAAAACACACTAAAACAATTCAGATGCAGTGCAACTTAGAGCACTTGAGTTGTAGCAATATTAAGGCAAATACAGTTTTAATAAATGCACTAAAATATACCCTATATTTCCAAAATGCTTGAGAAGCACAGTCAGAACACAAGGGTATTCAGACATTTTTTTTCTTAATATACATACACATGCAGTTTACTAAGTGGTGTGCTGGCTTTTTTTGTTTTGTAGGCTTATGATTTGAAAGCCTTTCTGTCTGGAGCAGTGTCATTTAATCTTGCTCATCCCATTGCTTTTATTTCAACACATTTCCTTTCTGAGTGCCATGCAGGTGGGAATGCAGGAAGATCAATGCCTGGACAGACACAGAGAAAAGTCACTGAATAACTGATGCGTGAGAACATAGATCACAGGGCCTTAGGTTTAAGCATCAGAACTGTCTGCAGTCAAAGAAAACCATCCTGAGGGCAGTATCACCTATAAACTCGGGCAAAGCTGGAGGTAACTTAAGTTTTTATTTCATCCAAATGCACCAGGATGGTAATCAACACCTGTTAATTAACAAATTAACACTGTAGAATCATTTATGCTCCATGTATTGAGTTAAATAGACCCCACAACTATGTTTTTTTTTTAAATATGGTACTGTGCTGTGTGGAATTCAGTTAATGATCTGGAATTTATTATACCACATCTACACAAGTCACTTAGCATGTCTTATCATCTGCTGAGCATTTCAGCCTTTTGAAATATTTTAGAAGCATGAAATCAATTGGTAATGTACATCAGCACAGTAATGATTAGACATTTCAGATATTAAAAGAGGCAGGCTTACACCCCTCCCCCGCAGAACACTGATTTTATGACAGAAGCCTGGTAAGTGCTTACACTGCCTTGTGGCATTTACACTAACGTTATCCTTAGTACAAAGGTTAATTTGGACTTAAGATCTAACTTATGTCAGCAAGTTTAGTTGTGTGGGAAGGCTTTCTATCATGTCTGCTTGTGGCAGAAAGATGCAACATACTATGCACAGTAGAAGGTTTTCATGTTTATTTTTGCCCACCTAGACCCATGCAATGAAGCCCCTTCTTCATCCATCTGACCCATTCATTTCCCCAGTGGCTGGTCATAGTTGGATTGCTAGACATGAGACGTCTGTAAGAGCTGAGCCATTACTCTTAGGTCCCAGTTCCATACCCAGATAACCCCATATAATCAAAGTCCTTCTTCTTACATTCAACAATTAACACCTCTTATCCCCCTATCTTATGTTAACTCTGCTAAGATTTCATGTAAAACTGTAATGTCAACCCTGTGTTATTTCATATTGTAACAAATCTAACAGGAATTTGCACCAATGCATTTTTCTTATTTTAATTCACGTGTGTGTGTGTGTGTGTGTGTGTGTGTGTGTGTGTGTGTGTGTGTGTGTGTGTGTGTGTGATTTTACCTTTTGCTTTTTTGACTGTATTTTCACTGCAATTGTGGATTTTTTGTCATGTTGTGTAATACCATCGTTCTTCAATAGTATTACATAAATGTAAATGCATTCTCTTCATATTACATTGTTGTTCATGGAGCTTTTCTTCCCGGGACTCTATTGAAAATGGGCTCTTCTTGGCCCAATAGACTATCCCGGTAAACAAACAGTAAAATAAAATAAATATCAAAAACCCATTTCAGCAAAACACCGCAGCAATGAACATCTTCCTAAGTAACTAATCATCCAGAAATTAACAAAACTTAAACCGCACCATCCTTAACCCACATAGGTGGGAGGCTATGGCCCCGACATCCCCCTAACTAAATATACCAACTCGAGATTGCACTACAGTTGGGAAAACTGCAACGTTCACCTTGTTGGCCAACAGGTTACTTACCCTGGGAAGATCTTTGTTGCTGCGGTGGTTCGCTGAAATGGATTTTAAATATTGTCATCTCAACGATCCAGTCTTCAATTATATGGGGTTTTGATGATCTGAAGGGGACACAGTGGAATATATATATATCACTTAGACTTTAAAAAATAGGGATATGAGGGATGAAAGGACAATGATACCATTGTTCACATTATCATTTTACTCACATCAATTATAAAGGATTATAATCAGGTCTCCAATCATAACAAGGTTATTGTGTGTTGAGATATGAATGCGAAGAAATGTACCTCAGGAGCAAAACTTGACAGGTGACTCTTGGTATCCAAATTAAAAACATATAACAAGGAAATGACTGGAGACTAGATCATAGCTCTTTGTAGTGCACAGAGCTTTACTTTCTCCATGTATTATCAGTTACTGGAAATAAAAAAGGTGAAGAGTGTAAAGTGTTTTACTACCTTTCAGAGTCAGTACAGCAGTTTAGAGCTGGCAGACAGACAGAAGGGAGAAACAAGGCATCCCTCTGTGGAACTAACAGCTTGTAAAAGCACTTGTACCTTCTGCCTCTGTTCTTTGTCAGCTGGTAGTCTCCATAAGCAGTTCCTAGCTTGAGACCCGATGGTAATAGTACTAAGGTATCCATAACAAGGATTATTCAAGCATTCCTAATCACTGTTAAGATCAGGTCCCATGCTAGATAAGCTGTTAACAATTTTATCTCGTTCCCGATTTCAGAGAGTAAACGTTCCATTCACTACAAGCCTCTTTCTCTTTCCTTCTATTTGTCTCATAATAAATAAGAGATTTATGGACCTATAAAGTTCAGCAGTCTACGCACCTAACAGTGACAACAGCAATAACTATTTAGCAGTTTTTTATTTTGACTGACAGTAATCTGTTGCTCGAGTTGTAATTTACCCGATTGCTACCCTTCGGCTGTATAAAAAGTAAGGGTTTTGATCACATCGGTGAAACAGTGGAGTCAATGTATACAAAAAGGATGACACCAGTCTTCCATGAATG
The DNA here is from genome assembly GCF_019279795.1 of Protopterus annectens. NCBI lineage: Eukaryota > Metazoa > Chordata > Ceratodontiformes > Protopteridae > Protopterus > Protopterus annectens. The sequence goes on from NC_056726.1 coordinate 223,049,184, forward strand.
TCCAAAAATACACATCTCAGTACTTCTCTATAGTGGCAGATCCTGCCAAAAGGTATGCAGTGATGAATCCTCTGTAAAAGCATATTGCAGTCTCCAGTAACCCTGTTATTTAATAATCTCGGAAGAACTGCAGAAGAAACAGACAAGCTTGTATTTCATCACACACCAGTTTTACATTTTTGGTCCATTCCTTACAGGCTGCTCAAATAATGGGACAGACGTCAGTACAATATAACACCAAACAGTGTAACATTACTACTAAAAATAACATTTCAGAAGAATGTCTATCTTCATTATAAACTCTCCAGTAAAGATAAGAGGTGAAATTTATGCCACTTAAAAAAATAGCTTCTAACATACTCAACAATAAGATTATACATTTCCTGCAAGTGTGTTTTAAGCTATAGGAATGCCCTAGTTAGTTAAACCGTTTCAGAGTCAAAGCACTCATTAGTTGCACTGGAAAATTACTTGGCCATTGTGGTGTAGTGGGTGAACACCAGACTCTGAAGTGTGGGCATAGCCGGCCTTAGGCATAGGCCAACTAGGCAGCTGCCTTGGGCGCCACTCTGGCAGGGGTGCTTTTCCAGTATTTATTTGGTGTATGTAGACCAGGATGGGGTACCAGGTAGTGTGGTTGGGGGCAACATGGAGCCCTTTTGCCTAGGGCGCCAGATGACCTAAGGTCGCTCCTGAGTGTGGGTATGTAAGTTTGAGGAATGTGACCCCAAACTTAACTGCATCTGGAGTATCTACTGTGCGTCATACTGTTTGACCAACCTGGAGTCGCGTGTGTCTTTAATATATATTGAAACTCTATCTCCTTTGGCATTGCTGCCCACAGTTCAGGGTCTGAATGCATGATAGGATGAGTAACCAAGTAAGGCTAGGGTGAACTCTGCAGCTTTGAACCAGGTTTCTGTGACTGCACAAATGTCAGCATCTTCCAGAGTTAAGAATACTTGCAATGAGTGCAGTTTTATGTTTAGACTCCTAACATTTAGCAGTATGACCTTTAATTTGTGTTATGTTGAATTTTTTATGTTGGTTTTATCAACCTCAGGACTTTTCCTAAAAAAGGCACTATGGGGGAGGCAAGGACCTTTGCCAGAAACCTGAAGCCCAAGTGAACCAGATGCAGGCCATCTCTAGCAAAGCATTGTAGTATGGCAGAAAGGTATAGAGCCACTTTGAAGACATGAAGGATGCAAGGAGACTATGGCAATGCATTCAGGAGATCACTGACTACAAAATCAGGTCAGCACAGTGTAAGGACAGCATTGAATTCCTGGACAGTTTGAACATATTATTTGCTAGATTTCAGGAAAGAAACAACAGGCTGGCACCAAAGCTATCTGCTGATGAGAAGGATGCAGTACTCAGCCTCACCACAGAAGTGGTAAGAAGAGAGCTAAGGAGAGTGAACGCCAGTAAGGCTGCTGGCCCAGACAACATTCTGGGCAAGGTGTTAAAAGGCTGTGCTGATCAACTATGCACAGTGCTCAAGGAAATATTAACACCTCTCTCACTATGGCAAAAGTACGTTAATGCTACAAGGAAACTAACATCATCCCACTACCTAAGAAAACCACTCCCTCTAGCCCTAACAACTACAGACCAGTCGATCTGACATCCACTGTTATGAAATGTTTTGAGCGGCTGATAAAAAAACATCTTTCATCATGCCTACCTCCTGATTTTGACCCGCGGTAGTGGTGCTGCGTTGTCACCTCACAGCGAGACGTTGTCCCGTTTTTTTCTAAGCTAGAGTGTCTTCTGTGTGGAGGCATGCATGAATGACCGTGCCTTCGCTGAAGGTTGTGCATCAGGGCTGGTAACTTGGCACGTAAAAATCCACTACCAAACATTAACGGACCGGAGTTCCGCTGTGGCGACCCCTAACCAGGATAAGCCGAAAAACACAACAACAACAACAACAGCTGTTTGCATAGAGAACTAACCAATCCACATCTGATGCCATATCAGTAGCACTACACATCACCCTTGAGCATCTAGAGGGCAAAGACAACTATGAGAGGATGCTATTCACAGACTTCAACTCTACATTTAATATAGTGATAACAGTGCAGCTCATAGAAAAACTGGCACATTTAGGAATCAGTAAACATCTCTGTAAATGGATCCTGGACTTCCTGATTAACAGATGACAGAGGGTGTGTTCAGGTAAAAACACATCAAGTGCATCACAGTTAACACATGGGTTCCACAGGGATGTTTTCTCAGCCCACTGTTATTCACCATCCTGACCCACGACTGCTATGCTAAGCACAAGTCCAACCATATCATCAAGTTTGCTGATGATACCACATTTGTGGGGCTCATCACAAAGGAGGATAAAAGGCCATACAGAGAGGAGGTGACATCTCTGATCAATTGGTGTGAGGGGAACAATCTTGACCTGAATGTAACCAAGACCAAAGAGATTATTATCATTGACTTCAGGAAAAAGAGAACATCACTTCTTGGCCTTTTGGCTAAGATCAAATGTAGGAAAAGGAGAACAAACCACCCAGTGCTCAGTATCAATGGTGAGAGTGTGGAGAGGTTTAAGAGTACGAAATTCCTGGGTGTGCACATATCAGAGGATCTCTCGTGGTTGGGAAACACCATCAACACTTAGTGAAGAAAGCACACCAGTGCTTCCACTTTTTAAGAAGGTTGAAAAAAGCTAAGCTTCCTCCTCATATTCTCTCCACCTTCTATAGAGGTACAATAGAGAGCATCCACATCTTCTACTTCACAGTGTTGTTTGGAAGCTGCACAGTTACAGAAAGGAAGGCACTAGAAAGAGTGGTGAGGGTTGCAGAGAAGGTAACAGATTCCAGTCTTCCATCAATACAACATCTTTATTCTGCAAGAAGCAACTGAAAAGTCACCAAAATAATACAGGACACCATGCATCCTGCGCATGGACTGTTTAAGCATCTGGCATCGGGCAGGAGATATCACAGCATCCTCTACAGGACTACAAGATCCAGCAACAGTTTCTACCCAACAGTGATTAGACTTCTGAACTTGGGCACTAGTCCCAGGGGTCTGGACACATAATAAGTCAATTTTTGTTTATGTTTGTGCAATATATACTTACATATATTCCAGGTACGTGCAATATTTATTTATTATATCCATACTCAGTATTATTTAACTCACTCAAGTGTGATATTAGACAAATAACTTAGGCATTTCAATCTGTAGTTTGTTTTGTACTACTTGAAATAGGGTAGTTAATTTAACTCGGGGGAGGGTATTCGTTTTGTATATGAATATTGGTAAATGTCTCTGCTCTTTATTGCATGTATTGGGAATGGTATTGTATTGTATGGGTGGCACAGTGGTGCAGCGGTTAACGTTGTCACCTCACAGCAAGAGGTTCTCCGGTTCGATTCTCGGCTGGGGTGCCTTCTGTGTGGAGTTTGCATGTTCTCCCTGTGTTCGCCTGGGTTTCCTCCGGGTACTCTGGTTTCCTCCCACATTCCAAAGACATGCATCTGGAGCATTTCTCCCTGGGCCTCCGCTGAAAACAGGCTCTATGGAACCTAGTCGGACTTTCCTGGTCAACAAATGTTAAATAAAAAAAATTGCTAGTTATGTTTATTCATCTTCTTGTACGTGTTGTTTCACTTTCCTTTATAATCTCAAGAATTGAGCTGATGCATGAAATTTCGTTGAGGCTAAACATATGTAGTTCTAAATGACAATAAAGTTTACTTTGACTTAGTAATGTTGTCTTACATTCCCTTAAGTCCTTCCTTTTATTCTTAATGCTTGTGCTCATAACCACATTACTAGAATTACTCTTCTATTACAGAGTAGCAAATCCTACCAAAGAGCATGCATAAGGAGCTGACTATCTCACAGCACCTTCAGCCTGACCCAGCGTATTACACTGCATGTTGATTGAAGGGGTTTCAATCTTTAGTCGCATGCACAATTCCTTGCTTATATCAATGTGCCTCATCAATGACAGGAAGGTGATTACAGTCCCTGTGCTTCAGAAGATGACTGAATACAGTCTGCCATTACCCTGTCTCATTGCTGTATCTTCTTTGCAAAGCATATGAAAATGTAAACATCACACAAGTATAGGCAAAACAAAAAGTCTGTGGCTGACAAAGTTTGCTGATGACTGCAAGCTGGGAGCAGTCATTGGGTCCCCAAATTATGTCAACATTCTGCAAGAAGGACTTATGCAAACCAATGATTGGTGCCAAAGTCATAGTCTTAAACTCAATGCAAAAAACTGCATTATCATCCCCTTTGGCAAAGGCAATGTCACTGCAGATTGCCATATTAATAACAACAACCTAAGCTCTAAATCAGTGGTCAGAGATTTGGGCACACAAGTTGACAGCAACCTTACTTTTGATCACCATTTCTCCACAGTTTTAAGGAAGGCCTTCTATGCTGCTAACCTCATATGCAAGGGCATAGCTTTTAGAAGAAAAGAGGTTATAACCCTCTGTACTCTTCCCTCATCAGGCCAATAATAGAGTACAATACTCCCTTTGATATGTACCTAAACAGGCAGTTGCAGCAACTGGAGAGACCTCAAAGGCTCCTCACAAAGAAAATTCAGGGTCTTCAGCACCTGTCTTACATGGGCAGACTGAAATCACTGTGATAATACTCTGTATCATATAGACTATTCAGAGATGACCTGTGCCTTGCATACAGAGCAACTTCTGATCCTGCAAAACCAGGTCCAACAAACAAGGCTAGGAACACCAACTGAATGACCAAATTAATTACACTCAAAGTAAACGCTTTCATCTTGTAATCATGACCAGACGTCATCAGACCAACTTCTTATCCTGCCTTAATGGAAATGCTGCACATTTGTAAGTCAAATGGTACAAGATTCACTCACTCTAGGGACCTTAACCTAGCATGTGACATCAACAGAACTTGCTGGAGAGACAGATATGTCTCCCAGAGGTTGCCTCTCCTCTGGAATAAACTTCCAATGCAGGTTAAATAGAGCCCTTTGTTTACCCTTTTTAAGCATAACTTGGACAATTGGATGGGAAAATGCAAATTCACACCAGGGGTTTCACCTGTGTCCTTCTTGGATAGGGGCAGTTGGTGCTGATTTAGATCTGATTATAACATAAACCATATCTCTAGACACTTATGGGAACAAGGATTGAACTTGGCTAGGCTTGTAAGGGCATTAGGGCTATTAGCCTAGTAACCTAAGGTTGCCAACTATACAGAATTTTTCCGGATTGTCTGGAAATGAAGGCTGGTGTCCAGTTATCCAGATTTCACAGTATAAATCTGGAGATTCTTATTCTTTGCAGCAGTTGAAAAACAAATGCAGCCACTCCTACTGGTGCCGAAACATCAGCGAGTTATACACCGCACAATGACATAACTAACTCTGTTAAATGTATATATTAAGTGTTAAAGTTAAACACATGTTAAACAACTGTAAATGTTGTGCACATACAATAATATATGCATACATGTGGCAAATGCTTGATGTAAGGTAAAGAAAGGTACTACATAGGCATTAGTATGCCTCTCATGTCACCTAACCTTATTGAATGTTGATTTGCGGTTGCTAAGCAACCATATGCATAGACATAAATGTAGTGTGTGCGTCTGTCTCACCTGAACTAGAGAACTAATAGTCTTATGTGCAAGTCACGGAATAGTAACACCCTGCCTGCTTGCAAGATACAAGAGTGATGATATGAGTAGAAATAATTATGTTTTAATTTAGAAATACACCGTGATCCGTGAATGAATGACTTTGGCTTTGTCGGTTTGCGAAGCGGACAGATGCACAGAGGGAACAAGGAACAAATAGCAATAAAAATCCGGAACATTCATTCTGTTCAGCTTCACTAAGAAGCGTAGCACTAAACTAAGTATATGAATGTAGTTTTCCTATGTTTTGTTAAATGAGGATGGTGTTTTATCATGCTAAAACTCTTCGGCATCTAGATGCCAGGGCTAGTTCTGCAAAAAACCATACTCCTTCTGATAAGGATGCCAGAGCTCTGGACAGATGGGGTAAAAAGGTTTACACCTCTGCAACCTTAGCCATCAGAGCTCTCAACTGTCAGTTCCATATGTTAAAATATCAACAGCACACTTTGGAACTATTAAAGCAAAGGATTTCTACTTTTCCTGACTGTGCCAATTTTAAAGAGTTAGCAGATTTACTGCACTCTACTTGCCAAGAGGCTAGGCACTCTTTACACTGTGGATATGATGCACTAGAAGCCTCTAGCAGGGCAGCAGTGTCTGGATCTGTCTTCAGAGACATTCTTGGTTGAAGGAACAACTTCTACCTGATCATGTCAAGTCTAAATTAATTTATGCACCTTTGGGCAAAGACTGCTTGTTTGTAGAAAAAAGCAGAAGAGGTGCTTAAAAAAATGGAAAACAAAGCAAAATATATGCAAACAGTAAAACATTTCTTTCAGGTTCAACCTCCTAGATTCAGCAAGAACTTTCCCTCTAAGCACTGGTCATTTCCTGCTCACAGCAGACAGGGGCATGCTAAGCCCCACAGGGAAAGGCCATCCAGGTCCCTACAGCAGGGACAACAGAGAACCAAACAGTGGACCACATCCACCCCTAGGGCAGTTGGTTCTGAGCCACCCCTCTATGGCAAAAACTCCCAATGACTCCCTCCCCCCTCTGCCCTCCTTTCACCCAAAAGCTCAGAGAAAGGCTGTCCCTCTGCAAAGATAATTGGCTGTCTGTAACCAAGGACCAATGGGTCTTAAAGATAATTTTCCAGAAATACAAATTCACTTTCAATGAACTCCCAATTCCCAGAGGGTACCCAGACATACCTCCCAATCAGTCAGCAGAGGCATTAAAGCAAGTCCAAATTCTCATAGCCCAGGGGGCAGTAGAACCTGTCCCCACAGATCAAGCAGGCAAAGGCTTTTATTCCAGGCTTTTCCTTGTTCCCAGAAAGGGGGGCAATTGGCACCCCATCCTGGATCTGTCCATGCTGAACACATCCCTATTGGTCCCCAAATTCAAAATGCTAACCCTGCAGCAGCTGCTGCCTATGCTGACAAAAAAATGCCTGGTTAGTGACCCGGGACCTAAAAGATGCATACCTCCATATCTCCATAAGGGAGTTGTTGTTGTGTCTTTCAGCTTTTCCCGGTTAGGGGTCGCCACAGCAGAACTCCAGTCCGCTAATAATTGGCAGTAGATTTTTATGTGCCGAGTTGCCAGCCCTGACACACAACCTTCAATGAAGGTACGCCCGTTCACACATGTTTCCACACAGAAGACGCTCTAGCTGAGAATTGAATGGGACATCTTACTGCGAGGCGACAACGCTACTGCAGCACCACCACCACAGTATCTCCATAAGGGAGTCCTGCAGGAAATTCCTGCTTTTCAGAGCAGGCTCACAGCACTTTCAGTTCTCTGCTCTTCTGTTTGGCTTATCTACTGCTCCCAGGGTTTTCACCAAATGTTTGGCCCCCTGCCATAGCATTTTGCAGAGAGAAAAATATACAGATTTATCCTTATCTGGACAACTGCCTCATCCAGGCAAAGAGCAAAGAAAAGCTGCTCCAGGACCTACACTTTGCCAAAACCTTCCTAACTTCCTTGGGGTTCACCATCAATGAGAAGAAATCAAAGCAGACTCCCTCCAGGAGGATCATTTTCCTGGGAGCTCTGCTGGACACAGCATCCTAAATGGCCTTCCTACCCCCAGAAAAGCTGAGCTCCCTGCCTCTCTACTTTGTCCAGCTGGCATCCAAACGTCACCTCACAGCAAGGAAGTTCCTGCAAGCCTTGGAATACATGGCTTCTTGCATCCTTCTGATTCCTCTGGCCAGGCTACACATGAGAAAACTTCAATGGTATCTAAGGAACCTTTGGTGCCAACACTCACAGCCTCTAGAGACCTCTCTCCCTCTGATCCCCTGTATAAGGGCACAGTTGCTCTGTTGGGCAGGAACCAGGGTCTCCCCTTCATCCACCGCCCCACTGGGTGGACCATCACCACTGATGCCTCAGACATCGATTGGGGCGCCCACCTAGCAGGCAGGTGCACCTAAGGTCTTTGGGATGCCCGAGACCTTTCCTTACATATCAACCAGAAGGAAATGATTGCAGTGCAAAAGGCTCTGGCATCCTTCCAGCCCCATCTCAGGCCAGGAGTTCTCCTTATCAAAACAGACAACACCACAGTAATGTGGTACACCAACAAACAGGGAGGGACACAACCTTAACTTCTGTGCAAGTTAGCCATGTACCTCTGGCTGACTGCCTCCTCCATGGAATTACACCTAATAGCCCAATACCTATCAGCGATCAACAACACCATGGCAGACCACTTAAGCAGACACTTAATGGATCCCCACCAATGGCAGCTCCACAAAAAGATCTTTGTGCAAGTTACTCAAGTGTGGGGAAATCCTGACGTGGATCTCTTTGCGTCACACCTCAACCATCAGCTAAAGAAATTTTGCACCAGGGAATATCACCATCTGGCATGGAAGGTGGATGCCATGACCTTCCCTTGGTACTCCCTCTTTGTGTATGCTTTCCCCCCTCTGTCTCTTATTCCCAAGGTACTCATCAAGATAAGGGAGGAGAGGCCCAAGGCCATCCTCATTGCTCCAGATTGGCCCAGATAACATTGGTACCCCTTGCTGCGCAGCCTGACATCACATCCTCCCAGGCAGCTTCCCCAGATCCCAAACCTCTTGACTCAAGCAGGGGGGAAATGCTGCACCCAGATTTACAGACTTTCAAGCTATCAGCATGGCTGATACTCCCAAGGTAAGGGAAGGGCTTCTACTAAGCAAGCACGTCCTGGACATTATCACAGAGGCCAGAAGGCCCAGCACTAGAAGATCTTATGCAGGGAAATGGAAAAGATTCTGCTCCTGGTGCCAGTCCAGATTATCCACTTCCTCACAACCTTCTGTCCCTCTCATCCTGGACTATCTAGCAGAATTACTTAATAGTGGCTTCTCCTTCTCTTCTGTTAACTCATTCCCTCCAGTACAGCTCTTTTGAGTGTGTACATTTAACTCCCAGTGCCTGTGGCCTGAGTCTTTACAAATGAAGTTATCACCTTACGGGGTGGGATGTTGGCGTAATGGTTAAGGTGCTTACCTTAGAAACACAAGGTGGAGGGTTTGATTCTGACATGGGGTAATTGGCTAGGCTTAAAAATGGCCCATAAGGGCAGTTAGCCTAGTACTAACCTATGAATAGAGTTCTACCAAATACTCATTGACAGACATCAAATATCAATACAATTGTGTTTGCCATCATGTATGCTCAAGTTGAACATTTCTGATACCTTGTATGTACCATGGTTTAGGAATTATTAATGCAAATTTGAACAAACAATATTTGACAGCAAGAGCCATCAGTAGGAGGTAACTGCAGATGCATCTGGAGGCGTCACCCGGATGTAATGAGTTAAAATCCATGCTTCAGCCCTTTCAGCTCAGTTTAATACAGACCGGTCCCTGTTCTTTCACCCTTTGATTAAGTAATTCCTCAGAGGGGCTTTTAATATCAGACCTCCCAGAAGGCCTGCCACGCCAGCTTGTGATCTTAATTATTTTCTGGAAAAACTAACCTTACCACTCTTCAAACCTGCTGCTTCAGCATAACTAAAATTCCTCTCCTGGAAGACAGCTTTTTTTCTAGCTATCACCTCAGCCAGAAGGGTTTCTGAACTTCATGCACTGATGGCCACTGAGCCCTTCATTATTTTTCATGCAGACATGGTTTCCCTTGGGACTAACCCCTCCTTTATGCCCAAGGTGATAGCTAATGTGATTCTCAACCAGGCCATTCATCTGCCTACCTTCTTCCCTAACCCTCAAAACAGGGGGGAAATAATTCTGCACTCACTGAATGTGTACTGGCAGCTCAGATACTACTTGGACCATACTAAACCCTTCAGAAAAATGGACTAACCTTTTGTCAGTTTTGCCCTAGGGGCAGAGTGGAAGCCCATTTCCAAGCAGACTATCTCTAAATGGATATTGCACTATATCCATTTCTGCTACAGATTTCATGGGAAACCTCCCCTAAGTCTATTCGTACCCATTCCAGTAGAGCAGCCTCCACTTCCACAGCATTCCTCAGAGGAGTTCCCACCAGGGACATCTTGGAAGCTGCCACCTGGACCCCTGTCCATACCCTTACAAAGCATTACCACCTTCCTCTCTTCTCTAAGGCTAGGGCAGGGTTTGCCTCTGCAGTTCTACAGGGCCTCCTTACCCATGCCTAGATCTCTAATCCTGCCACCCCTCTCTTCAGCTTTGGGAATCCTCCCACAGGTGATGACTGCAACAGTGAAACATGAAGAACATAGTACAGTTGTGTACACTTACCATAAATGTAGATGTTTTAGTGTATTCACTGTTGCAGTCCTGGTTTCCCTCCCTCCTCCACCCTTATATCCTCTTTCATTAGGGAGACATAGGCTTCTTGGGGTGGTTGTTAACCACCAGGACCACTTTGCCATATTTTCTGGGGCTTCTGAATGGTTAGGGAAAGAAAAACGGGTGTAATGATGTCAGCTGCCTTGCTTTATAGCACTGATGACCTGACATCAGTCTACAGGCAACAGCAGCTGACACAGAAAAACATTAACTCTGGTATTCAGGCCAGCCAAGGGCTACCACAGCATGGGGTAACCCACAGGTGATGACTGCAACAGTGAATACACTCGAACATCTACATTTATGGTAAGTGTACACAACTGTACGTTTTGCTGCATCACATCTTGAAATGGATAATGGATTTCCTGCACCTGTGAAGATGACCTCACTGCCTACATGTGCGACTATTAAGGAAGACATTCCACCTAAAACGAAACAATGAATTTGCGTGTTTTGACAGGAGTGTCTGAAAGAGTTCAAGTCATGGTTATACCAAAATGATAAAAACATCGACTTCACCTGGTGTAAAGTTTGCTGTTGTTCATTTTCTGTCAGAACTGATGGACGTACAGCCATCCAGAAACATGCAGCTGGTGACAAGCACAAATGAAACTCTGAAAGCCAAAAAATGTCAATTACAGTGAAGCATTTCTTTCCCACTCCCAACTGTTTGGACCAAGATCAAGTTACTGCTTCCAAATTAGCAGTGATGCTTCATGGAATACAACATCATCATAGCTATTCTTCACAAGCTTGTGGTAATAAACTCTTTTGCCAAATATTTTCTGATTCTAAATTGAGCAAAAAAATTTCCTGTTGAAAAACAAAAGCAGAGTCATTCACTGAAAACATTTTATCACCTCATTCCATGGAGCTGGCTTTAAGGGAACTGCAGCAAAATAAGCCATTCCCATTAGCAATTGATGCTTCAAACAAAGGCAATTTGAAAATGTATCCGGTGTCAGTCAGGTTCTTTTCATCTAGCAGAGGTGTCACTGATTGTTTGATTTCTATGTGGACAGTGATGAAATGGCAGATGGAGTAACAACCAACATTTTAGAAATGCTAGAAGGCACCGGTCTGCAAGTTGAAAACTTAGTCAGCTACTGCGCTGATAATGCATCTGTCAACTATGGCAAGCACCATTCCATTTTTACTAATTTAAAGACCAAACAGCCACGTCTTATCAAAGCAAACTGTAGCTGCCATGTTCTGCAAAACACTGCCAAACATACATGCAAACAGTTGAGCTATGATGTTGAGCAGTTGGTTGTCAAGGTGTACAACGAATTTTCATCATCAGCTAAATGGGTGGATGAGCTGAAGTCTTGCTATGACTTTGCAGGGGAAGAATATGTTGCTTTATTGCTTCATATTCCTGTAAGCTGGTTGTCTCTTGAACCTTAGTTGAAAGACTGATAAAATGCTGGATAGCTTTAAAGATTTACTTCCTCAGTGAAGGAAAACCGGAAACAAATAAATTGATTTAGAGTTTTATTTCAGATCAGGAAGATGAGTTGTTGAAGAATTGTGAACTTTCTGTCCCAGAATGCTACATTCATTTTATGTACAACTTCATGAGAGTGTTCACACAGGCCATTAAGCATCTGGAGTCAAACAACTTATATCACACAGGTTTTGCTGTGATGGAAAATGTATGCAATGAGTTGGTGCAGAGAAAAAGCGATACATTTTTTGTCTTTGCTGTTAACAACAGTTTCAGATTTATGACCAACAGCCGTTTAAAACAGAAGCACTGAAAGTGTACGATTGAGCGATAGCTTACCTGGATAAGTGGTTTGACTTTGAAACAAGTCTGCTGAAGAAACTGCATGTTCTAAACCTTGATGAGCCTTGCTGTCTTTCTGACATTTTGGAGATAGTATCAGCCTGTGGTGTGACTGTTGGAGTTGAATTGTATGCCGAGTATCTGTGCTTGAAACAAGTCATCCGAAAGCTGAAGGCAAATCAAGATGAAGTTGACAAACGATGGGTTGAATTCTTTAGTGGCTGTGATGCACCTAACTTGAAACGAATCATCAAATTAGTTTTTGCTATTTTTACTAGCAATGTCCATGTTTAACGTATATTTTCAGTGATGAAAAACTTGTGGACTGATGCGAGAAATGGCATGAGGCCTGAACTTGTGAAAGCTGAACTGTGTGTAAAAGTCAACTTTTATATGTCGTGTTCTCAGGTTTTTCACTATGTATCCAAATAAAAGTCATTGCTGAGAGCTGAAAAAAGTGAACAGAAATACTAATTTAAGAAGAACAGGGATTAGAGCATTAGACAGTAGTCATGGAACAATAGTTTATGGACCAGGTACATATTTGTTTGAAGTGTTAGGACAGTAGGAGGAGGACCTTGTGGGAGTGGGAGACATCTTTAAAACTGGATGGCTTTAGAACTTCAGAGGAGACTTCTATAACAAAAGGACAGCAAGCCCCAGAAACCTCTAGGAATAGGAGAGCACTAAGTCATTGAACATCCTAATGTAACTGTAAATATTAGATCCTAGCTGTAGTCAGAGAGTGGGAGATTTGATGGCCATCCCAGCACCAGGACTAACTGAAGCCAAAGCAAGCCCACCAAAACAGTAAGTGCAGCTGCTGCTGTAACCAGTGCTGTGGATGTGTGACACATCATTTAACACTCGCAGTACTAGACACCTGTAAAAAGTATCCAGGCTGATCCCATTGGGCCTTGTTTACTTCAAGCAGTCACACCTTCTACTTATCAAATTATCAATTCATGGGTAGAAGCAGTTATATCTTTTCTGTACCAAGTTATCAATTTGTGGATGAAGGAGTCTAAGACAAGTCTAAGGGCTATTTGTAAAATTGTAAATTTTCATCAGCAGAATATGTTTAAAAGCAGGGTATGGTAAAATGCAATATTAGTAAAAGAAAAGCTGTGCTTGCTAAATTGCTGATAGCAGAAGTAAAGACTATGAAGTTTTGCTTATTGGATGATATGTACTTCAGCAAATTTCCTTCATTGTTAAGCAGATTAGCTAAACTGTGCTGGAAGAACTGTTGATCCTGCCTTCAGAGAGCAGCTTCTTTTCTATAAAGGATATAGAGTTGTTTATCCGCAAATTTTCAGGAGACCCCAAAGATGTATAATAAAAACTGATTAAGTATGTATTGTATCGTCTAACTGCAGACTGCTAAATGAACTATGTCAGAGAGTGTGTTTAGACTGCATCTGATCCTGCATATAAACAAGGGAACTTTTCTATAGTTTAGACATATTAATTGACTAGAAAATTAAGCCAGTAAGGGCAATGCTAGGGCTAAGGGCTATTGATTTAAATTTGGTTATCCATTTCTCTGAAGGAAGTGCTTTAAGTGTTTTCTAATTTTTGTGTAAGAGAAGATAAAACAGATGTCATCTCCTCTGTCCTAAGTTTGTTTTCCTCTGTTTTAACAAGGTTGAACTGACTGTTTTGCTTCTCCTTGCTAAACTGTGTGTGAAAAAAAATACCATAAACCAATATTTTGTGTGCTCTTCCTTAAGACTATAAGTGTTAACAGTGCTATAATATGCATGCAACAAAAATATGGTTAGGTGTTTCTGTTACACCATGAAACAATGCCCCTGCTGGCCAGGCAATGGGTTCTTGGGTAGACTTTGGGACTTTGAGTACAGTCTTGCAGTCAGTAGCACTAGCAATTAAAATAAAGTTTTATAGTACATATGTGTGCAACTGTGCATATTTGTGTTCATGTTTTGTGCATGTGTGTGAGTGAGATAGAATTCTGTCAACTGCTTAGAGTTTTAAAGCATCAGGATAATTATTCTCTTTGGCTAGGAGCCTAGGAATGGAGAGGTTTTCTCTGCTAAGTAAAGAACAAAAAGTAAAGGACTCCTCCACTGAAAGTACTGCCAAAAAATCCAAATAGTAAATCCAAAATTAAGGCAAGTACTACCACGCTGTGTATGAAGCAACTTCACTTTATTAAAACAATAAAAGCAGTATCATAAGCGCTTGTCAGCTCCCAGTCTAAGAATCCATTGCATCTCTTTGTATGAGTGACTTGTATAATGAAACTGAATACAAAGAGATGCAATGGATTCTTAGACTGGGAGCTGACAAAGCCCCAGGATTAAATGATGTTGTCCCTTTAAAACCAGCTCTAGCAAAAAGGAAGGCAAACTATTGATTTTCATTGGTTGTATTGCACTATATTAGATACTATGTTTTCACTAGTGTTTTATCATCTGATGAAGGGATTTACCCGAAAACGCTTATGATACTTTTATTGTTTTAATAAAGTGAGGGTTGCGTGGTAGTACATGCCTTACTTTTGGATTTACTATTTAGGTTTTCTCTGCTGTCATGTGTGAAAGACAAGTGTACATTTCAATGAAGTAAAAACCCTGTGAGTCTTTAGCACCTAGGCCTCCTTCACACAATTTGGTTGAAGTCACCTAACATCAACTCATTGACTCAGCATCTTTTTTTTCAGAATTTTGCATCCATTAAGTACTGTCAGTTTCCTTTTCAGTATTAGTGAATTGAGCAACATGGTTTATTTGCTATTTTTCTATATAATATTTATTTTATATTTTACTGTCTCCTGACATTGTCCACTTTTTGGGGTAATTGTTAATATGCCAGTTTTCATTCAAGCTCCTTCGATTGTGTTCATCCCATCCTATGTTTTCTAGTGATCTTTTTCAAATACATTTTTTGGTTATTTATTTTGTCAATTAGCTTTGTTTAGTCTGTACATCTTGATGAAGATTATCTGCAGATTTCTACCCCCATTCTACAGCAAGATGTTTCAAGCATCAAAAAGTTCCTGACAGGCGGTGTCAGCTGACAGCAGACAATACATTTTCAGTATTGAGCAGAATAAGGCATTAAGTACATCCAGCTCAACTAAACACAAAGTAAGATCATATGACATGTCCAGTAATGGGAAGCAGAGTTGCAGACAGTTAGGGTTGCCACTTGCCACCTTTAAAATGCCCAAAGTGGGACATTTTTTGTAGAAACGTGAGATTTTGCAGGAAAAAAAACATACTCATGGGTATGTTTTGTTGGTGCATGGCTGTGTAAGTACAAAATCTTACAGTTTACAGCCAGTAAAAAGTAAGAAATGTAAGTTGTAGCCAAGAAAAATAATGCCAGAGAGGGGCTAATGGTTCCAAACATTATTAAGCAAAAATTTGTATTTTGGGTACCAAAATTACATGCCTTTTTGCTTTCACGGCGTACATGTCCAGAATTTTTGACATGAAAAGTTGGCAACCCTATGTAACATCATATGAACCTATGAACCTTCGTGTGACCAAATCACAGTGATCTGTTCTTCTTGACTTTCTCTATAACTAGGAATGGATTACTTTGGCTTTCACTCTTATGTCCTCATATCTTCGTCTGTCCCATAGTGTCCTTCCTACCACTCATCTTAGGCACATCATCTCTATCACCTCAAGCTTCTTCAGCTGCTTTACCCTCACTGATTAGGTTTCTGTTCTGTATGGTAATACTGGTTCACTACTGCTTTGTCAATCCTACTTTTCAGCTTCTTTGGCATTCTTCTGTCACACATTACTCCTGATATTTTGTGTCACTTAGCTGCAGCATCTCTGGTTCTAGTTTGACCTCTTAATTCAGAGTTTTATTTCCCCAACCTCAACTTCCATATACTTGAAGCTATTATATTATCCTGTTCAACTATTTCAATTTCATCTCAGTTTTCAACTTCTTCTGGTTTCCACCCACTTCTGACATGACCATTACCTTGATTGCGCTCAGATTCATCCCATGTGCCTTCAGTTTTTCATTCTATTTCCCTACGATTTGATAACGTTCCTCTTCAGAGTCTACTTGTAATGCAATGCTGTTTGTATGCAACAACCCATTTGTTGATCTAGGTCTTCACCAAAATTAATAGGAGCGAGCTCAGAGCTAAACCCTGATGCACCCCCACTCCCATTAGAAAGCTTTCTGTGAGTCCAAACACATCCCATACATGTTTCATTGGGTCCTTGTACATACCCTGCACTAATTCTATCAATGTTTCAGGGGAATTTGAACCATCATGTGACTTCCAAAGTCAGTTTGAAGATGCCCAACTGAACTCCAGTCTCATCTCCAGTTTCTTCTCCTCTCTGTGCCTCACTGGAAACATTACTGTGCTGGAACATAATCTGCACCTGAACTGCTTACCTCCCATTTTACTTCCTACTCCTCTGTGTGTTTGTTCATTATCCACCTTCCCCAGAACTTTTACACTGGGTGACAGAACAGTGATACCTCTGTACTATCACTGTGAATGTCACCTTTGTTCTTGTACACTGGCATTAGAAGGGCTATTCTCCAGTCATGTGGGGTACACTTCTCTCTCCATATCACGATGAATTCCCTCAGGAGCCATTTATCCTATAATGTGCCCATTATCTTGATCATATCTGCAGCAGCAGCATCTGAGCCTGCTGGTATCTCCAACTTTCCACTTTCCCTGATTTCATTTTCCTTAGTGCACTTTCTGTTTCTTTAAGGAATGGTTCTATTTTTCCATGTAAGCATTGTATGTAGCAGTACAGTTTCTGTGTGGTTTTCTTCATTTGGAATGTACTCTTACCACCTGCGCTTAATGTCTTTTGGCCTGATGAAAACATGATTGATGACATCCCTTCTGAATAGTGTCTGCCTATTATTTTCTTTATCTTTCTGTCTTTATCTTGCAACATCATAGAATTTTGTGCCATCTGCTGAGTCGCTCTTCAGGTGATTGCATAAAATCATATACTAAAATTAGACATAGACATGATTAAAAACTATGTCATAAAAGCTTACACAATGGCAAGCAAAAATGTCATATATACTTGCCCTCCACTATTCATGGCTAAAGAGATATCACAAGGTAATTATATACAACATTACAGACAATATTTCAATCTTAAAATTTCTGTAGTTATTTCAAACTGGAAGTACTGTTAAAGGAAGTGAAAAACATGCTATGATAGCTCACATCAAGAAGAGCAAACATGTCACTGACGTTATCATTTCAGCATATACTTACTGAGATATTGTATGCCGTTAGAAAACTTTACATAAAATATGATTTAGACTTTTTATACTGTAAATTATAAATTTGGTTTGAGACTCAGACTCTCGTGAATGTAAGTGGTGTTTAGAAACCATTGGCATGGACAGCGCAGCACACTCATTCACAGAGCTATTATCTTTTGTTTAAAATACAAATTTATAATGAGATTTGGTTTGCAAAGCCTCCAGATACACCTCTACAGGTATAAAGGGCAAATAAATAAAACTAATCTAAAATAATTCCCTCCATAAGTAAACTTTTTGTAACTGGTAATGCAGGATAATGTTCATTTAACTAGTTGCTTCACTGCACACTGCATTGAACAGTAAGGCACTCTCTGTCGTTTACAAGAATATGACCATTTGATTAGATCATTTAG